>NW_022883036.1:0-600000 GCF_011952255.1 Bombus vosnesenskii
GAATTTTGCGACACTCAATAAAAAGTGGTTCCACGAGGTTAACATTTCGGTAACTATACCCTCGCCTACCCAGGGCGCGCACGCACGCAGCACCGACGAGAGCGGATCCGAGCCAACGTGTAGAGAGACGACGACACCACACAACGACGGCAACCACGACGACGAAGACGACGACACCACGCGACGACGACGACGACGACGACAACGTCGAACCACGCACCACGCACGCACCAACGCACGCTCGCATGCACGCAGCCACGCAACTACTTACTTACGTGTAACCGTCCGCGTCACGCTTGCACACACGATCTCATCATCGACGGCGTGTGTAGATACACGCGGAGAGAGGACGCGCGTAAACGCGCACACGGACACGCGGCTAGCGTGTAGAGAGAGGAACCGTGCACACCTACGGAAATTCAGACGTATGGACGAGAGAATACGAGCGCGCGAGCTAAGCCGGTACGCGCGCGTGCAGAGAAAGAAACACGCTCGTGTGTAACACCGAGGAGAGTGAGAGAGGGACAGGAAGAACGAAAAGGAAGGAGAAAGAGAGAAAAAGTCCGAGGGACACACACAGGAGCGCGCGGGCGCACACATACATGCACGCGCATGCACGCATACCACGAGACCGCCGAAAAAACTGCACGGGAGAGGCGCAGCAACGGGCAAACCGAACCGCGCGCGAATCAAGTGCTTTGGCCAGTCGCGTTCCCAATCACTCTACGACTAGGTAGTCCCCCGGTGTGTCCCAAAGAAGCGGCAGGGAGCTGGTCCTTCGCTCGATGGTGTCGTCCCGCAAGATAATACCGGATACTTTACCGCGGGATCCTTCCTTACTGGTCAACGATAGAGATCCTACGTTCGTCGATACATCGTTCTAGATCTTTTTCCTCGAAATCTCGTCGATCTTCGTCCGCCCGATCATTCATACATTTTGCGCGTTTCGTGGCCGCAACGTTATCGTCGTTTCGAAGATCACACACGGGAGTGCGTAAACGTCGATCGTCTCTTTTTTTTTCCTTTCCTTTTCTGTTCGCGCGTTATCTCCGTCCACGACGACAACACAACGCGGAAGAAGAAAGAACAATCGAAGAAAAGGAACAGCAGTGAATAGTCGGACGTCTTTCGAGCGTCGATGAGAATCGTCGCCGATACCTATTTACGGTGATTCACAGTTGCACACGTCGCACGTCGCGAACACTGAACAAGGGAGAGAAGGGAAAATCCTCGGCAACGGATCATCCTTCTTCGTGATACGCGACCACGGGTGTTACGCTACGTACACTACTATTGCTACGACGATTGCTACGACGATTTGCTGCATCACGGACGTGTCTTCTTCGACCCGTTCGTCCTTCGGAGCCGCGAGTGACATCCGCGTGTATCGATATATCTGGATCA
Source organism: Bombus vosnesenskii (assembly GCF_011952255.1). Lineage (NCBI taxonomy): Eukaryota > Metazoa > Arthropoda > Insecta > Hymenoptera > Apidae > Bombus > Bombus vosnesenskii. The sequence continues at coordinate 1,405 of NW_022883036.1, forward strand.
ATCGTACTGCTTCGACTACGTGCAAGATCCACTATCGACGAACGTCTTGATGCGAGCAGACAGGACGGATAAGTGAGATACGATCGAAAAGAGGAAGCCAGCGAAAAGTAGTAATAAGTGTGTCTGTATTTTTGTTGCATCGCGGAGGCAGGAACAAACGGCGTGGTTTTCCAGCTAAGGAGAAACGGAAGACCGATGTGACGGTTGACCGAGAAAAAGCAACGACACCTTTTTTCGATTGTGTTCGCGTTCGCTGTTGTCGTGGAAGACACGATTCGTGTGGATTCGCGCGTTGTTCGACGTAATCACGTTGTCGACCACATACGAGGAGAATTTGAACGCGCGAGTTGCACGACGACGAGATCAGTTGTCGTGGTACGTTGGTCGTGCGTCGTTTTCACGAGGATGGACCTACCAGTGTCCCCGAGATCCTCCGGAACGCACGAGACCACGAACGACGATTGCGTGGCTTAGGGAATCTCGTGCGGAATTCAGACTTCCCGGTCTGTGGATCGTCTCGGGAGACGGCGAGAGAGGAGACAGGCACACAGAAATCGACACAGAGAGGACGGACAGCGGAGGACGGCAAAAGAAGGCTAGCTCGTCGCGATCGTCGCATCCGACAGTCAAACGGTGGGTTTAGCATCGACGACAAGGACACCGGGCAAAGGAGCCCCACACTTTACTTCGCGCTCAACGATCAAGGTACGTCCACAGCTGAGAGTGGTGGCCTTCGGCCGCCTGTCGGCTTCTAAAGCGAGAGACGCGTCCGATAGATAGTACGTTCGAGCGAGAGAGCGTATGCGTGACAAAGACAAACCGACCGGCTGTATGAGAGAAAGAACGAGAGAGAATGCGTGTATGCGTGTGGCACAGAGGAAACGACAGATCGTGTGTCCGTGAGAGCGAGAGAAATGGATAGAAGTGCGTGTGTGTCGCGACTCGCGTTCGCGTTCGCGTTCGCGCGCATAGTATGCACGAGTACACGCACACCACCGAAACCTTACTATCGCGTGTCTGTTCGTCGCGTGGTGTGCGCGCGACCGTTGCATGTGCCTACGTTTCCCGCGGCTACGTGTGCACATTTATTCGAACGTGTCTGCGTGTATGCGAAACTCACGCAAACACACGTATCAGGCACCCAAGTGGAGAATGTATCGTAAGCACGATTTCGTCGGTGTTCATGGACACGTTTCGCGTGTCTACGCGCAGCTAGTTAACCCGTCGCGCTAGAGTACGTACAGATACGTACTTACTACGGCATGTATAACGTAGAATAGCGCGTGTAAAGAGCAGCGCGACCGTGAAAGGTAGACGCGCGTAGCGGCGCTAGTTAGTAACGTGTTTGTCCGTGCATGGAGGGATTGCCGTGCGGCTAGACGATCGCTAGACGAATATAATGCCAGACGTTAGAGGTTGCCTGGGAAATGACGTAATCCGTCTGCCAGCGCCTCGATCCTTTTGTCGCGCACGCCGCTCCGGCCCGCGTGTTACGAGTACCGTGTGTACGTACGTTAAGCTCGACCCTGCTCCTCGTTCACTCTCGTTTTCTCCGTGTTTTTTGCCCGGTTTTCCTAGTCGCTCCTGCGTACCGACCGCTCTCCCTCTCGTTCTCTTATCCTCTCTTTCCATCTCGCACTCCGCCACACCTCGTCGTCTCTTTTCCGCTCTACTCGCTCGTTTTCCTTCCTCTCTTTTTCTCCGATGTTCATTCACGAAAAATTCCACGTCTCGTAATACGATGCTCTCCTTCTCTCTCTTTACCGTGTGCGCGCGAGCGGAAAGCAATCGCCAACCCGTTGGCCAGATTCAATTAAAGCGGAGTTGGTCGTGCGCGATCGCGGCGATCATTCGCTTTTACGGTGCACGCTATCGGTCTCTCTCTCTCGCTTCTCGCCACGATGTATTAGGAAAAACGAACGAAAATCATCGTACTAGGAAATCCAGCGTTCATCCGCAAGGTCACGTCGATCTAGAGAGCCACGCGAGTCTCTACGATCGCACGCCGTCACGTTACGTGGTTCCCTGGTACTCGACCATCGAATCGACGTCGCGGATCTCGATCCTCCTCCTTCTGTTGTCGTTGCTGATGCTGCCACAGCTCGTCCTCCTCTTTTCCGCCTCTCCTTGATTTCTCTGTAACGTCGAAAGAGAGGAACCTCGATGGAGGTGCGCTCTCACGATGTCGTTTCGACCCTACGCACGACTCTCCGGACGCTTCACGAATTCTCTCGCTCTTTCCCGCTCCTCCTCTCTCTTTCTCCTTCGTCCGTCTTCGTCTGTCTGTCTCTCTCTCTGTCTGTCTGTCTCTGTCTCTCTCTCTCTCTCTTTCCCATCTCCTCTTCACTCTTGTACGTGCAACGTATCGTGCAGATCCCCTATTTTTACGAGCGACGCGCGTTTGTTACACGATGCCGCTGCAAGTTGAAAACACCGACCGACTAGGTATAAATAGATCTCGCGATACCGAACGAGCAGCGGGGAAAGAAGAAGGAAACGCGAGGGTGACGAGAGTGGAGAGAAACCGGGAGAGGGATGGAGCGACCAGAGGGAAGGAGAGAGAGAAGGAGGCGAGGGGAGGCAAAACGTGGTAAAAAATAAAAAAGCGTATCTCGTTTGCTCTCTCTTTCGCTCCCTCGGCGGTGAACCGCGCTGAACGCGGCTTCTGAAAAAAAAATTCACCGAGTCACTTGCACGCGTATATTATGCGCGCGTCAGACGAAGCCAATAAAAATTCCTCTGTACAAAGCTGATCCTTGAACGTGAGTTTGGAACCATGATCCAGGAGCCTTGAAGGTTTCTCGGCGCTCGCCTACGAGCTCATCGAATTTGTCCTCGCTAGAAGGATACCCGTCCTTTTTTCGTATTCCGTTCTTTTAGATCTCCACAGACTTCGACGATGCTACACGAAACGTTCAAACTGTCGTTTACCGTCTCTCTTTAGTTTCCTTTCTTTCGCCTTTCGGGCCTCCTCCTCCTCCTCCTCGCCTTGAAAATTATTTTCGCGATACAGATACAGAGATATGTCATCGAAGGATCGCGTTTCTCGCGGTTAGGCTCCTAAAATACTTTCGATAGAATGTCTTCTTTCCGAAAGAGATCGGTGGACGACCGAGCGAACCAAAAACAGTCGAAAGAGAACGCGTCGACGATCGCTATTGTGGCGTACTTGGAGCGGCCGTAGAAAAGAGGGAAAAGACAAACCAGCTTTACTAGTCTCTCGCGTCGCTGTTTTGTCGACGTTCTCCTTGCGTTATGCCAGCCTTACGGCTTTTTTTATCGTCCACAATGACGCATAGATGCCCAGGTGCTCTCTCCTGGCTGCGTACATAGCCGTGCTCGCACGCACTCGCCAGCTTACGCACTCTTTGTCGCAGCCACACATGCACGTATATAGACACGCGCGGGCGCGTATAAATGCGTGCAAAACTCATGCGACGCAAAATACGAGAGGAGGAACCACGGTGGCACACTCGTCGTTCTATCGGCAAAACCGCCTTTTCAACGAGCTCGTCCCGCAAACGAGCATCGGATTTTTTCACCAATCCAACGAACGACCGTGCACTCGATGCCATTTTTAAGCAACCCGCCGCCGCTAGTTCGAAACGAGACGTTCGATGAGTCGGCAAAATGCTTCGTTTAGCGTGTACCACTTCGCGCCATTTCGAAACGCTGTTTCCCGCTTCGACGAGTTTATTCTCACCGATCTAACGACACACTTTTGCTCGCTCGAATAATCTACACTTTCTCGTCCCTCTAACCCCTTTCGTCCGCTCGTGAAACAATAACGCATCGGGACAAGTAATCTGTCGTTGCTAAACGCTACGCGATATCGCTGCTTACACCCGCAATTTGCAATTGGCCTGGTTTTCGCTTCACGTCAGGGTAACGTGGCTCGACTCGCTTGCCCCCAGAGCAAAACCGGTACTCGATCGACTTCATCCACTGAGGTATCTGTTGCTCTTCGTTCTTTCTCGTGCAGTAGCACGAGAATACCTTTAGTTTCTACCCAACTTTTCCACTTTCGACAGGCATCGAGCGCGGTGTGTGTACACGCTCGAAACGTGAATTAGTTCCGGATAAAATTATAATGGCGTCGAGATTGTTCGCGATCCACCGTGGCGATAACGCGTTCTTGATTTTCTTGGCGGGCACCTGCACCTGGAAAAGGGTATATCCTCCGATAACGGTTTATTCTCCTTGAACGGCGGAGGGTACCGCTCGTTCCTCGCACCCGTTATTCCTCCCTTTCTCTTCTCCGGTTCTCCCGTTTTCTCTCTGGTCGAGTTCCAGCGCGAAACTATATCTCGACCAAAGACACCATCGTCGCGCTTACCTACATCCTCGTTTCACCGCAACAATTCGCCGCCGTGCGTTTCGTTCCGTTTCGTCGTCCTGCTCCGACTTCGATTCGTCTCTGTACATCGATATGCGGTTAAGCGATCCGCAATCGATCGTCGTCGTCTATAGTTTACCAAGTTTACCGAGAGAATAAGCGGCGTGTACAGGGTTGGCCGCGATAGGTATTACGAAACAGGAAGTCGAGGAAACACGGTCGCGTTCCGCGTCGATTTATATTCAATCGAGAACGAATTACGGAGCAGAGATAGCGATTATTACGCGTTGAGATTTCCCGCCGTGATAATCGGGACGAAACAATACGCGACGAGATAAAGGCCGGCTTTCGTAGCTCGCGAAAATAAACGTCTAATTGCTGCCGTCAGGGAAGGGAGCAGAAGACGAAGAACTCCTTCTCGTATGGCGGGGTAATCGTGGATGGTGACAAAGTCGCAAGTCGTCAAAGACGCGACGCTCTCGCAAATACGAGATCGTCCATGTTTGAAGGCTTTTCCTTTTCTTTTTCTTTTTTTTTTTTTTTAAATAAAAATGAGCATCTAATTATATTTAACGAACGACGCACGCTCTGCTACGTTCGTTCCGAAGGATAAAAACGAGTCACGGTCGAAGCTAGGAACCGATCGAAATTTTTCGCCTCGACAGTACTCGCACGCACACTGTCTACGCGCAGGTATGCATGCACATAATCCGAATCGACCGATTAGATTAGACGCCTAGTAACTAGATTACACGACGGCTGTGTGTTATCTGTGAAATTAGACTCCGGCTTGAATACGTTATTTAGGCGAACCGGATGCTAGAATAACCTCGGCGAGGATTTAACGGCGGCCTTTGCCTCGCGATTTACGATCCTCGTCCGGGAATTGTACACGATTATTCAAATACACGGCGGTTTGTAGTTTATAATTTTCGTTTCTTTTAATTCTCCGATCTGTCGATTGCATTTCTTTATCTACGGAGAGAAGTTTTTTCCTTTTTTTACGAGCCGATTAAAAATACACGATTATTCGATTATACGATTCTAAAAAACGATCGGGCGGGGAGGAGTGTCTGCGTTGTATCTTATCGCGGCCAGATTCTGCTGCTAGGCAACTATGCATTTCGCGTGGCTGCTCATTGAAATTCATCACGGAGCCTCCGTCCAGTCTCCTAGCGCGTACATTACAGAGAAACACTGCCCATTATGAGAAGCACTGGCGAGACGTTCGCGAATATACATGCATTTGAATGTACGCGTTGATCTGGCAACCGACGAGAATGAACTTTATACTCGTCGAAACGAGCGATTAGGAAAGGAAAAAGAACGCGTCGATTCTTCGCGGACGCGCGTCCACCGTGTAGCCGACTCAAGTATGGAAAAAAATTTGAATTTCAAAACACCGAACCATCGAGTCCATCGACTTTCAGTATCGAAACCGTGTCGTTGCAGTGTGTCGGTTTTTAAGCGGCGATTTTTTCGGGGCGCCTGTCGACAAAAAAACATCGACGCCGCTGCCGGTCAGACGGAAAAGTTTGGCAAAAATCAAAGACACACGCGTCAAGGTTGACGCGTCGGTTCTACGTTTCACCGGTAGAAATTCTTTCCGCGTAAAGGCGGCCGGATGTCGCATGGAATCCCGATTAATTAGCGCTGCGCGCATATCATTACGGTATAACAGTATCCATCGCGTATTGTAACTGACAGCCGGCGAGTTAGAGGGAAACAATGGTTCCGCTGGGTCCGCGACACCTTAAAATTCGTGCGGCCACAGCTGATCGTGACGAATCATATGTCTCACGCGATCGTTCAAAGTTATATCGACGAGGGTATAGCGAACGAGAGAGAGAGAGAGAGAGAGAGAGAGAGAAAGAGAGAGAGAGAGAGTCACCACCGGGTATTTATGCGAACGGTCGTATGCGGTTCTTTCGTTGCTTCTTTGTTTCGTCCTGTGCCACACGCACATGTGTGCACTTGCGCACACCCACAACCGCCTCGATGAAAAAAATGTCACGGTCGCGCGGTTTGCCTCGTCGGTTGGCCTATTCGCCGCGTTTTGTCAGCGAGTCGTTGCTTGGCAGTTCAACGCGCGCCATTTACAGAGCGACCCGAAGAAAAAGTTCGCGTCTCCTGACCCTTTCTCTCCGGAGTGCTTCAATGGCCGACGCCTCGAAGAATAACGGTCCCGGCGAAGGTGCAAGAACTGCTTTCGGCCCGAAACCCCATTCCCTCTGACCATTCTTCCCCGATCCGTTCGAGAGAAGCTGACACGCTTCCGGGATTCCATGGAAACCGATCTCGCGTTTTTGCGATCCCTTAAATCGAATGGGACTCGTTGTTCTCTGGCCGCGGGTTCGATCGAGTCGAGAATCAGAAAGGATCACGGATGCTGACGGATACATCGTCTACGTAGTCGTCTGCGGTATAATTAAAAATACAGGCGGTGACCTATTTTCAGTATTTTTAAGCGCTGACAGAAATATTCGTTGGATCATCGTGTCTCAATTAATCGCGCGGTGGAAAAGTGGGTCGGCAAATCGGAGCCGGGGACAACCTGGGAAAAGTAACACGTCTTGAGCGCAAATTTTGTATCGCTCGACTAGTTAGCCTTGATTCGAAAAAGAATGGACGGATTTCATTTCGACCTGACCCGCGAAGCCGCGGTATTTTTAGCGAAAACCATTTTAAGCCGAGTTTTCCAGTATGCAAACAATGCACTGGAGGATCTATCGAAGTAGTACGAATAGGAATCATCTCTTGGAGATAATGCAGTTTTAAATAAGTACTCTCGAGTTAAATTGGAATCGTTAGAGTACGCGGTTTTAGAGATGCGCCGTACGAACAGTGGAAGTAATGACGCAGCTATCGGCTCCGACTGCAGTAGCGCGAGTGCAGCAATAGTTAACCGTAGTTGCAGTGGAAGAGGACAGTATCGGAATAGACACGCACTAGGCCGCGGTGCAAGTAGCGCGCGTCTATTACTAGGCAGACAGGGAAATGTGCCTCCCTTTCTGGCGCGTGGCGCTCTTCCATTCTCCGTGATTCTCCACGTTTCTCCTCGATTCTACTCGATTCTTCTCGACTCTTCGTTGCTACTTTTTTTTTGCTAATCGCTCTTAACACCTCGTACGAAGCTATAGATACCGTACCATTGAATATCCGTGCCGGGATGCAATGACGTTGCAAAATAAACTATCAACGGTACACGTACACGTAACTAATCCGTATGTGCGTTGTCGAGTAAGCAGGGTCTGTCGTTAATCTTTTAAATACTTGTCGCTTTTCGAACGTGTCTGTCTATAAACGAATCCGAGGTAGGTAGAATCGCAGGAAATTGACCGAGCAATTCTCACCTGACGCGGCGATGGCATCGTCGGCTCCTAACACATTCCCACGTTTCACGGTGTATCGGCCAGCACGACTATACCGATGAAAAGAAATAATTGGTTGTTTGGCTGCCGGCGGATTAGCCCGTTCGAGGTCAACGGCCACCAAATGTTTGCGAATGCAGCAGGAGGGAGGGAAAGGGTACCGGTTCGAACGAAATACACTAGCGAGAGACGAGGGATGAGGAACGAGGGAGGTGATGGAAAGGAGGGAACCGGGGGGCAGGGTGGGTGGAAGGGGAGGAGAAGAGAGAAAGGAAAAAGGCGGAGAGGGTACGTACGATGCAGTCCCACACAGAGAAAGGGAACAAGAGAGAAAGAGAGAGAGGGAGAAAGAGAGAAAAAGGCTAGACCCCGCATATTCTTGCCCTGCTACCTACCTCACCCCCCACGAAAGCCTCGCGTGTGTAGAGTGCATTTAGGACGCATGTACGGTCGTGCCTAAAGAGGATGATATTCTTTATCGCTGCAGTTTCTGTCTATTGGGACGAATTCATGCGCCGGTTGTTGGCAAGCGCGTTAACTGGCAGGTGCGCCGGGTTAATGAGCACACCGGGGTTCAAACCTGCCGAAAAGGGCGCTTTTGAGGCTTCCTCGTGTACCAGGCACCACGAGCACGAACAAATGACTTTCTCTTTCCTGTTTTTTTTTCTTTTTTCTTTTTTTCTGGCTTCTTTTCCTTTTTTCTTTTTTGTGTCTTTGCCCTTCGTTAATTGGTCTAACGGTGCAGGGTTAATCGCGGAACATCGAGATCTTCGCTGGCGACCGGCTGAATCGCCGCGACAAAGCGATCCGTTTAAAAGGCAGAACGCGGAGAGCAGTCACTCGACGTGCTCTCTGTTGCTATCGGCGGGGAAGGATATCGGGGAAAAATTCTGAGCAACGTTGGTCGTAAACGTTCAACCGCGTAGCTCTATCAAGTACAAAGGACTCGATTATCCGGCGGTTCTTTCCAAAGTCTAAAATAGTCCTCTTGTATGATATATATATTTTCTTCGGCCGATCGACGAATGTTTTTTTCATGGAACAATATCTCGCAGGGGCAAGACGACAGAGCATCATGATTTCGTAGACCTCGTTACTTAAACGGCGAGGGTGTGGGGTCAGAGAGGGGTAGTCGATGGAGAAGCAGACGCGTGACGTACGCTGGTGGGGAGTTGGTAATGCGTGTGAGTGGACTGGTATGGAGGGAAAGAAAGGTGGGACGGTAGGGGCGGTTACAGGGTAGGAATGTCTTGGTCCAGTGTTCCGCGATGGGTAGCCTTGAACTCGGAACAACGGCACACATCACCAGGTGACACACGCATCGGTTCTCCGTTTTCGATGGGAATCGAGACATCCCCTGATTTCGACCCAATTATCGGATCTGAGCTGCTGAAACTGGCGAATCTTGCTAAAAATATTGACCCCTGCATATTTAAAGATACGTAACGCGAATCGGGGTCGACATAAATAATGCCAGAATTCTATCGATTCCGAACGTGGGAAAGGAGATTTTTTTTTTCTTCTTCGGAAACCGTCCTCGAAATTCGCGCGCACCTGCAAGGTTGCACACACCGTAAAGGCTTTCGTTCGCGAGACAAAGAGAGGATCGTGTATCACGCGATCGAATCTAACGCAGGTGGAGCTGCGAAACTGTGTGTACGTGGCCACGAAGGACCGGTCGAAACATCTGCATTTTCCCTACGTTTCGGCCGAGCAAACTACAACACCCGACCTCGCTCGTCCGACCGAGCGATGGAGCGCGCGAGCGCGCCGGTTTACGTTCCTCGTTATTATGCATTATCCACGGCCGACGTTTACTGCGATTCAGCGTTTAACGCGGCGACGCTTCTCTTCACGGCAAACGACTGAACACATCACGCGTTCGTTAGCGCGCAAACGATCTCGCAGCACGCGCCACCGTTATTTATCGGCGTTTCCTTATGTTTTCTCTCGCGCGGAGTTCATTAATTTTTCAGGCGTAACCTCGATTTTACTAACGCGAAAGCCTGTAGCCGTCGTGTACGCGATGGAAGAACGACGCGCGGTATCCTGAATATACGCGTTCAAGGCCAACTGACTCATGGACTCCTGTGTTCCGCAGGAAACAACGTTCGACGTATCGTTCACCGATAGATCGTGGAGGGGATGAAAAAGGCGATGTACTCGTTTGCTTCAATGGCGCATCGTTGAATGAGAATAACGTCGACGTGGTTTACCGGGCCCTTTTCTCTGGATCGTTCGCTCGTTATTTGGCGTTTGGCCCGGTTTCCGTTGGTCCGTGCGATCGGCCTTTAAGAAAAAATGAAATATCCGGCGAGAAACGTGCTGTTCTTTCGGCGGAGCTACTTTATTCGGGAAAATAGACCGCGGGCCACGATTCATTTTGTTTGGCCAGTCGATTTTTTTTTTCAGACACGATTTAACACGATAGGATAAACGCGTTTTATTTAGATAGATTTTGCCACTGAATCAATTTCGGTATAAAAGGATTAACGTCTACGTGCGCGCGATTTTTTCCCACGTGTTTGTTTTTTTTCGTTTTTTTTTCCGATTTTTTGTTTGCCAGAGGTGGAAATTAACAATCGAGAGCGCGTCCTTTTCACGGATGGAATTTATTCGGTAACCGATGGAGCCGCATCCCGCTCACGGCTATTTGCCGTGAATTATTCGACCAAGGTCAGTGGAACGTTTCTCCGAACCGGCTGACTCGAGCGAAGAAAACGCAGAGAATCGGGAAAACGGGCTTTCTCGCCGAGCGTACGGAAACATTTCTAGGCAATCTAGTCGAAGTATAGGTGCCACAGCCCTCAGCTTTGGCTCCTAGGAATCCAATCAATAAATATTACAATGGAACCCCTAGAGAAGTAGGGGAGCGTATCCTCCTCTCTCCCGGCTCCCTCTCTATCTCTCCGTCGTCCTCTCTCTTCCGATCCTCCTCTTTCCGCCGCAGCAGTGGAAAAAGGATCTGTCCTACGTCGCGCTCTCACAGTCGTCGCGTTCCTCGTCCTCGTTCGCCTCGTCCTCGACTACGTCCGCGAAACTTCGCTCTCCTCTCTCTCGCTCCGCTATATCTTTCTCATACTATCTCGCTCCGTAGTTCGCTTTTTCCTTCAGCTTTTACCCTCCTCTTTTTCTCTCTGTCTTTCTCCCGTCGGCCCCTCCGCCCTTTTCGCCCGTTTCCTCGCTCTCTCGTCCCCTCGTCCTTCCTAAGCCCGCACCAACTCCCATTCGGCCCACCCCCTCCTCCTCGTCCCTCTCATCCAACGGCGTTTACATTTTACTTTTCTAGTAGCGAATTAAAACCGCGTTCATGCGCAGCCCGCGGAAGGGCGTAATGATTTTTTGAGGGGCGAATCGAGTGGGGTCGCCTACGGTGCCGGCGGAGGGGGTAGTAGCTGCGGGCGCGAGCTTAGCAGGAGCAGGATGGCAGGAGGGATCGCGAGACAGGCCGGCTGCCGAATAGATGGATGGCTAGACTATCTAGTCGACGGAGAGTAAGCGTTGTCCCTCGTTAAAGTATCATACGTATCGGTGAACGATTACGGGGGAACTCGATAGGCGTTTTCGTTCGATCTTTGTGGAGCTATCGGCGAGCTAGGTAACAAGAGCAACAACGCGAGTCGCGACCAGTAGATAGGATATCGAATCTTTCGAGAATTTCATAGGATAATGGGACGCGTATTTCGAGGAAATTTCGATAAGCGGCCAGGAAACTGCAACCGCGGCGATGACGATTAGGACGATGGTATCGGGGAAGTCGGAAGCGGATAGTCGGGGCGGCGGCGTGGCGGCGTGGCGGTCTATCCACGATAATCCGGTGTAGCCGAAGCGCGCGAACCGAAGTAGGCAGTGGTGGCGCCTTTAAAATTCCAGCTCCAGCGCTTTTAATTGGAAGTCGTTAGCTTTGCGCATTTTCGTCTCGTGGGCTAACGGGTAAAGTGGGGTGAGCCCATGGAAGAGAAACTGTGGGGGGGGGGAGGGGAGTCGTGAGTGCGACGAAGAGAGAAAAATGGAGTGAGGGGGGTTGCGAAGGAGCGAGCGAGTCGGAGAGGAGAGGAGAGAAGAAGAGAAGAGAAAAGAGGTGGGCTGGGCAAGGGTACAGCGGGGTGAAAGAGGAGGCACGGCCGATGCGACCACAGGCATAAAGCTCTCCCCACCATCGAGGCACCGGGCTCTTTTCTCCGTTACTCTCTTCTCTTTCCCTCTCTTTCTCTCTCTCTGCGTACGCACTATTTTTTAGTCCGCACTTATTACGACAGATGTCTCATGCTCCGATAAAGAATAACGGCGGTCGGCGGGCGACATTCCCCCCTCCCCCCTGCGCTAGTTCTAACCAGACTCGGGAGCTGCAGCCGTACTCTCGGTGCTTCTCGGCTCGTGGTGTCGTCGTGACACGACACGACACGACACGGCACGACGCGACACGTTACCTTGCGTTACGTTACGTTACGCGCACCTTACTTTTTTTCCCTCCTCTCTCTGTCGCTATCTTTTTGTCTCCGTCACTCCACCCTCGTACTCGCACGAGAGCTCCACCTCCCTCTTCGAAACGCGCTCGCGGAACGTGTTGCGCCGCCGTGACAGTGACTTTGTTCCACGACGTGTCAACGGTTGGTGTGTCTCCGCGATCATCCGCGATCATCCGCGAATCCACGCGCGCGGGTTACACGCTCGGGCTCCGGTGGTAGTAGTAGTGGTGGTTGATGCTGGCTGGTGGTGGTGGTGGTGGTGGAGGTGGTGGTGGTGTCTCGGTGGAACGCAGCGGCGAGAGAGGCTTCGCATTCCGGAGTGAAGCGCGCGGCAATTTGCGTCACGGTGGCTGCCTGCATCCCGAACAGAGAAACACGTGGCTAGGTGGGTCGTGCGTGCGAGAGCCGGTTCGAAATTCCCGCGCGTTGCCGCGAGATCGCCGCTTCTGACAGCCGCGTTGCCGGTGTTTTCGTATTTCGCGGGAACGATTTACGGCACACGAGCCAACCGGACAGAGAAAACGATGATGGATTAAAAGACGCGATACACCTCCCCTCCCCCTCGTTCTTCGTCCCTTTCTCTCTTCTCGCTGCTCCCAATATTATTTCTTTCTCTCCTTTTCTGTCTCTTTATTTCTTTCTTTCCGCGACGACGTCGACCCGCGCGCGTAGTGTGCCACTGCTTGGGCGTTGTATCGCCGAGCAGAGCTCCAGACTTCTCCCCTCGTGTCTCGCTGCCTGAAGGCCTATCCTCTCGCGGCACAACCCTCTTCTCTCCTCTCGTCTTCGCACAGATCGAACGCGGGCGCGTGTGTGTGGCGCGGCGCGACCGAGTGAGACACCAGGAGAAAAAGAGAAAAGAGTGGTTGCTTTTTAGGCAACGCGCGCTATACCGCTATTGTCGCTGCCGCGCGCGACCGCAACTATCATCATCGTCGTCGCCGCCGTTGTCATCGTTGCCGACTTTCACGGCCGATTCTCTCCGCTCACCGGTTTCGAGATAGCACGCAGCGGACCTCGCGATCGTACCCAAGGGACACGTGTATCGCTACGCTTCGAGGCTCCTTTTTCGACGCGGCAGCCTGCGAGGAAGCGCGGAGCGGAGCGCGTGAAAAAGCGGCGCAGCCTGCGCTCGAAGGATGCGCTTCTGAATCGCGATCAAAGAGGGGCAGGAGGAACGGAACGCACGTGAGCGACGTGTCTAACACGACAAGTGCCGCAAGGTAAACCTCGTCACCTTTCCTCGGCCGCGAATACGCGTGCACGATCTCTTCTACTTTGTACATCGGTAGAAAACTCATTCGTCGTAGGTATGGCAAAAAGAACGTGATCGGTGGCAAAAATTCGAGACGCGTTCTTCTCGCGTACTTCGCGATTCCCGACAAAATCTGCCCGACGCCTCCGTCCTATCTTTTCTCAGCTCGTCCTCCCGCTCTCTTTTTTCCTCCCGCTTCTTCTTGTCCCTCTCTGCCTGTGTGTCACTCTGTCCATCTGTCCGTCTGTCCATCCGTTCGTGTGCCTGTCTGTGTGTGCCTCCCCACGCTTATACGTGTGTATGTGTGTCTCTCTGGACGTCTTTCTTCGTCAGACGATACGTCTTTCTCCCTCTTGTCGGTCGTTCTCGCTCGTCGTACCGGCGATCGCCGGCTTTTCGTACGTTTTCGTGCGGCCTCGCTGCCGCGCCGCGACGTACGCCCGCGTCGACGAAGGCACACAGCTGCACAGTCGTGACGTGACGTTTCGGGGGTTAGTTCGCACGGTATGTGACGGAGAAAGAGGCCACCGGTGGACTGCTGTGCGCTCCAACGTGCTCCTCCCGAAGATCGTGACGTTTCCGCTTTTTCCAACGACTCGCGGTTCTTCTATTCTACGTGTCTCTCTTTCTCCGTTTGGACGCACACGTTCGTTCCTTCGTTCGTTGCTTTTGCTCTGTGACGGTGCGCGACATGTGATCCTTGCCGATTTCCTCGGTCAGCATCGACGAATCGCCATTCTCTGCCCGTTGAAAGCAGGGAACGAGAGACGGCTAACGCGCTATCTGTCTCTCCTTTGACATTTTTTTCTCCCTCTTTTGTTCGGTGTACGCGTCGTGGCACGCGCGAAACCGCACGCCGCTCCTCCCCCGCGCCCTCCTTCGCACTCCTCTTCTTTCTCGTCTTTCTTTCTGTCTTTTCATTTCCATCTTTTCTTCCTTCCTTCCTTCTTTCCTTCCTTCCTTCCTTCCTTCCTTCCTTCCTTTCTTCCTCTCTTCCTCTCTTCCTTCCTCTTTTTCTTCCTATTAACCGCCTCTTTCGTTCCTTCCGGCATTCTTACCCGCCGGCTAAATTACGCCTTCCCCGATCATTTGACGCGCGACCGTCTTGTCAACTCGATCACGTTTCGCACGCGTCCTCGCCGATTAAATTAATCGATCGATAATCTCTCTGCCAATCGCAGATTTTGCTCGTGCCCGTCGAAGATCGAGCGCGAGGAATGAACACGACGACGCTATCGCGTCGTGGACCGGCGTCGATTCCGGACCCGTCCGTCGAGAATGACTTTCCGCCACGACGAAGCAGCACTAGTGGCCGTGTGTAGGGGACTTTTTCGCGAACTTGTGAAGTGCGCACTTTTTTGCGAGGTGGCGTTGTGCAGATAAAACGCAGAGCGTTTCAATTCGGCTCATTGTTTCGGTCATTAGCTTACGCGGCATGACGAGTGATAGGTGTGCTTTCGCGATAACGCATCTACTTTCTTCGAACTGTGATTACTTTCTGGATAATGTGTGGTGAATGTGCCTTAGAAATACGAAAAGCGTAACTGCCGTTTAGCCGCGATCGCTGAGGAAAAGGTATCGTATAACGTGCACCGGTCTTATCCTCTTCTCACTCTGATCCACGGTTTCGCTTCTACCGCCGCAATCGTTTGACAGTTTTCGAAAAATGTGCTTGTGCGCGTCGATCCTCGATCGATCGCGTTCTCGCGAATAATTCCCGATAATCGTGGCACACGGTTTAACCCGAAGAAACGTTAAAAAATGTTATGGTGTTTTGTTTTCTTTTTTTTTTTTTCAGAAAGAAAATACGTGTGTCTCGTATATCGTAATACAGCAAATAAGTTTCTTTTGTCGGCGTTTTCGCCTAGATCGGCGTGCGTCCCAGTCGAGTTCTATCGTCAAAATTGCTGCGAGGATTTTCACTGCGAAACTTATCTCGAATTCGTCACATATAAATTTAGCAGTGTGCGATAGCGAACTTAAAAAGTCTAAAAACAGTTTCCGAATCGCACCGCCGCGCCGGGCTTTATGATAAACGTGTATCTGCGAGAAAAAAAGAAAAAAAAGAAAAAAGAAAAAGAAGAAGGAATTATTCGCTTCTTTTTTTACTTTAGCGGCGATAATCGTTTGGAGCGTATCCAAAATATTGCGGTATAATATTATTTACCGGTTTGTCGGTGTACGGTTTCTATTGTGCGCGACCGTGTGTACTTTAATTACTATTTCTTCGAAGTGGCGAGTCGACCAACGCAAAAATACCTTTCGAATCAGCGATACGATTATCAACGGAAACGTTGTAAAATAGTATACGGTATCCATACTTCTTCTTATCGTAATAACGCGTTATAGAATACAGAAGAAAAAAAAAACAATCGACGATCATTAATTCCGTTCTATATCGAAGCTTTTGTCATGGCGATACACCACACACATACGGCGCGGGCAACGAGCACTGTAAATTTGTTTTAAGATCTTTTTTTTTTTTTATCATTTTGCTAAGATAACACTATCAGCATACATTTAATGCTTGCGCTTTTATAAGTGGCGAAGAGAATTATTTAATCGTATGTTCTGGCTTCACTCCAGCTTGGCGACCTAATTTTCTTGTATGGTGCAAATAAAAAGTAGTGTAATCCTTCGCTTCTATTTTTACGCCATGCACTCTTTAATTCTTATTCTTCTACTCTCGACGTCGTGCAGACGATATTTTATTTTTTCTCGTTTCGCACGGTTTCGCCCAGCGAAACGCGTCGATGATACACACATACATATTCCCGTTTGCACGCGAGATCTGCAAAGACCGTTTTGACTTTTCGGAATATAGGTACACTAGACTCTTTCTCTTTCTTTCTCTCTCTCTCTCTCTCTTTCTCTCTTTTTCTTTTTCTCTCTGGTCGTTCGCGTTCTCCTCGGTGCCACGTAAAAATACCGCAAAACTTCAAAGTGTCGTTTTACAGCTCACGCGCGGCAACGGGAACGTTTACGTTCCCGTATTTTCATTCCATTCGAATTAATAACATATGTTCGTGCACGACATCTCTGGTCCATCTCGTCCCTATTAAACGAATCTGCGTATTAATTCGCCAGTTATATAAGTTTTCGTGGCTCCGAGAAATGTAAGGAAATTAACATCTGTTCTAATGCCACACCAATGGTAAACACGCTGGTTAAATATCAGTCGATACCGAAATATTATGTAATCTTTGCCCATCCTTTTACGGATAGACAAATTTTTGTCTCTCTGTCTCTCCCCCCTCTCTCTTTCTCTCTCTCTTTCTCTCTCTATTTCGTCTGAATCGTACGTACTCGTTTTAGAGAGATGTTAAGATCGAGGCGCGATTCTCGCTCGCGACATACCTATTTATTTTTTGCAACAGTACTTTTTATTTCGAAATAGCGGTTATCAAAAATTATCGACCTGCAGACTTATCGACTCGCGATTTATCGTGCACAACTAGAAAGTTTCGGCATTCGAATTTCGTTTCCTGGCCGACGTTAGTGCACATATTCGTAACGCTGGCGCGCATCTCGAATCGGACCAATCTCCTTAGATTTCGCGTTATAAAATGTTGCTTGGTCGAGACTCGGCCAGCCAAGGCATATTTTATTAAGCGATAAGATAAGTGTCAAGCTTTCGCTGGTTTAAATAGCGTACATTATTTCTGATTATAGGTGAATAGATATAACGATGGTAGATACGCAACACTTTTGTCTGCGATGGAACAATTACCAAAGCAGTATAACGTCGGCGTTTGAAAACTTAAGGGACGATGAAGATTTTGTGGACGTCACATTGGCCTGCGATGGCAAAAGCCTCAAAGCGCACCGCGTCGTACTTTCCGCATGCAGTCCCTATTTTAGAGAATTGCTCAAGGTAAGACATAGACATCGTATCTGATCCTGTGTTCCGCGATTTTGCGCCGATCCATCGTATAAATCTACATTCTTTATTGTCACCGTACCAGCGATGTATCGAGTGCAACGTCAATGTGTAACCATTGCAAGAAAACGTCTCTTCTTTTCCTCCTTGCTTGCCCTTTTGCAGAGCACACCGTGTAAACACCCGGTGATAGTACTTCAAGACGTAGCGTTCAGCGACTTGCACGCTTTGGTGGAGTTCATCTATCACGGGGAAGTGAACGTGCATCAGCGTTCCCTTAGCAGTTTTTTGAAGACTGCCGAAGTCCTCAGGGTATCGGGACTTACGCAACAAGCCGACCAAACAGACAGGGACGAGGTAAGCATTCCTCCGATCGTTTTCCTTGCTATTTTCTTCTCTAGCGTTCGTGGAACACACAGCAACCCATCGGCCATATGTAATATCCGAGTAATATCGAGCCTCGGTACCTCGCAAATTGATTATGCTTTGAATGTTATCTCTGATAGAGACGTGACTTTTAACTAAAGAACACCTTATCTCGGTGCAGAACGTGTATCCATCTTGATTCCAATCCATA
The DNA here is from genome assembly GCF_011952255.1 of Bombus vosnesenskii. Classification (NCBI taxonomy): domain Eukaryota; kingdom Metazoa; phylum Arthropoda; class Insecta; order Hymenoptera; family Apidae; genus Bombus; species Bombus vosnesenskii. The sequence goes on from NW_022883036.1 coordinate 19,293, forward strand.
ATTGTCCTAGGTCAAGCAAACAAAGATAACCAGATTGCATTACAAATAGAAAGCGAGCAATCGTGATCGTGTTCTGGCGGGCATGCGCGGTACCGTCGAGCGATATATCGAGTATTTTCTTCGTCGACGATCTCTTCCCTTGATTACTCTTTTCTCTTTCAACCTTACAACCCGCCACCGTTTTACCGGCGAGCATGATGCTCCTTTTCGTTACTTCTGTTTTTTTTTCTTGTTTCCTTTTTAATTGCAGCTATCCCATGTACGCGCGTTGGCTGCCGGTGGTAACCACCTTCCCTTTCACGAAAAATCAGAAGAGAGTTTCCCCCGGGGTGGTTCCCCGCCCACGCCAGTAACCCCGACACCGACGACCGTGCAGCAATTGCTACGTCGAGCGCAGATACGCAGGAACGAGAGACGAACACCGGATCCGCACGATGAGTCGGCGAAGAAGCCGAGGGTGCCGTCGCCGCCTCTCAACAACAACGACGCTACTCCCACGGATTTCTCGATGGTGAAGAACAACCATCTGTCGAGCAAGGTCGAGGGTAACGGCGTGCACGAGGAGAACAGCCCCCTGGAAGACAACATCAAGTGCGAGCCGTTGGAGCTGACAGGTGGTAACAGCGGTAACGGAGGCAACAACGAAGACTCGTCGGATTCTGGAGCTGCGGCGTCGGATCGGCCACCCGCGTCGGCCAGCAGTAACGAGCACGAGGCCGAATCCGAACACACGTCCACCCCGAATTTTTTGTCCGAAACGAAAATCTTCCCCACGCCTGGAAGCTTTAATTTCAGTATGGCAGCGCTAGCCACGGAGCATACACCATTGTCAGGTACGTACATCATTCGCGTTTTTACTGGGCCTGTACGCATTGACCAATTTTCATCGTCTACCCCTCACACACGCATCGAGCACGATTTTCTTTTAACCCCGTTTGCATTGCCTTTTATAGTTTTCCCTCCCGTGATTTTTGGCTATTTTGGTTTCTGCGTTCGAAACTCGACAGGACACTGATATGGTTATTTCACACCCTTTCTTTTTTTTCTATTCTTTCTTTATCCTTCCTTTCATATTTTTCCCCCTTATAAGCAAAGTAGTTTTAGAAGACGATTATAGAAGATTCTTTCCATCGAGTCTCTGTTAATTGCGATGTTGCGTACAGGCCGTTGTTCGGTCTATAGTGCGAAAGAATGTTCGTTGCTACGTGTGACGATAGTGAAATTTCCAGGATTGGGCCACGGGTTGCAACCACCGGACTTGGCAGGAACTTCGCAAGGTAAGAATATTTGCTATTAGCTCTGCCCTAGTGAAAATCATTAGAATATCAACGATCGAGGACTCGACAGAGAAGTGGACAACCCCCACCCCGTGTACATATATACATAGATCGTGGTTCGTATGGTCGTTCTGGAAATCTGTCACGCACGATCTTGTTTGGGGTTGACTTGAACCTTTGATTTCTGTTGATTTTTCACAGGGCATTTCTATGCTGTTCCATTATTTTCTATCGACAGTCGATACATCGTGGCCGCATTTGTCTGCGGTGTAGCGGTTCGCTCTAATATAAAGTAACTAAAAGACTTGTGCAGTTATATCAAACACTAACAAATCACGAATTATAAGAATGATTATACATATTATATATATACATACATATATATATTTTTTTTTATTTGGTTGCGGTGAAAGAGCACTACTGTCTGCTTGGACGATTAAAACTTCTTCTAATTGGCATGCGTTACAAAAATCATTGATATCATCATTACTTAAATGATACCATTTACCTTGCATTTGCATTTCATGATGTCATAACGTTCCCGCGGTTATCAACGAATTCGCGACGTTAGAAGGGATTTATCTGCTCACCTATCATCCGTTTTTACTTCTTTTGTTTCTTTTAACTGTGCTTCGCCTTTCATCTTTCGTCGTTTACTGAAAATTCGGAGAAGAATGGATAAACGTTCGGCCATTCGATCAAATCAAACCGGGAGCAAATCCGTTTAAATCGCGCGCCTCGTTTGCTCCCTGTATCTCCAGGTTAGAACGAAACATGCCGCGATTACACGCGGCCGATACGTTTTATAGAGCGGAGACGCTCTCCGCGGATGACTACAGGCAAAGAACAGCAGATACATTCGTTCTTTCGACTCGTCGAATTCGCTACGATCATTCTAATTGGCACAAAGCGATGAAAGAAACCATCACTGTTTGGCATCACTGTACAAAGTATCTGCCGCAATCTCTACCATGTTTAATGAAAAAAAAAGAGAAAGTAAGATCGAAAAGACCCCTCTTCATAGAAAGAAACGATAAAAGAGTAGAAAATGAAAGAAAAAGATCTAAAACAAAAAAAAAAAAAAAGAAAGAAGGCAAAAGAAAGTACAGAAGAAGTTAATGAGTAACGATGCAGCGACAGACTGTTCTCTTTGTGTACACCTAATAAATCCTCGAAGAAATTTGCCAAAGTATTACCGATCTATTAATACTTTGAGTTTCGCGAATCGCGTCAAATGTCACTTTTATCGACGATTGATCTTTCATTCTATATATATATATATATATACATACATACATATGTATATACATATATATGTATACGTGCCGTGCTCGTATTGTCCAAATCATCGTTAAGTTTGTATCAGTGTTGTCGTCCCATTAACGTTTGTTAACGGAAAACACGCCGCTGCCGCGATATCGCCGATACGACAGCATTATGACATTGCTTATAATTTTATATTTACGAATATTATACATATATATATATATTTATATGTTCTTTACACATGTAAACATATTCGCATATTACCATATATATATATATCGAGCAACGTAATTATAAAATATATTTTTCTTTTATCATTATATATTTTACAGACGTTATCGTGTATTACCAATTTGAAAAGTTTGCAATTACACCGTAATTGTACGTAATTATAATCGTGAAACACATCGTCACGAGACACTTTGCAGCTTGTTCGTTTCCAATTACGAAAGAGGATGTGATAGGTCGTCCAATTTTGTCACACTCTTTTATATTATTCGAGAGACATTTGACTCTGACGTGCGTGTACCATATGGTAACGTCATTACGGTATATCTGCCGACTTATTGGCCATTTTTTCTCACTCGCTGGGACGGACAATTTGCTCTCTTTTTACTGTACGTCACGCTTGTACGCTATGCATATTTTGGGGGGTCGTGGAGCGAACGCGCTCGCTGGGGCGGGGGTTAACGGTAAACTCGCTTAATAACGGTAAACGTTTCAACATACTCGACTTTGCCGAAGGAATACGAAGTGTTCTCGTTTTAGTAGCAAGATGCATTATCTGCTGGATTAGACAAACGTAGCCATTTTCTTATTTTTTTTTTTCTTCACCATGGAGACGAACGAACGACGATCGCAGAGGTATCACGATCGTAAACGCTTAAATACCCAAAGTTTCGAAAGCCGCGCAATCTGAACGAGAAAACAAACGAAAACAAAAAAATATCGTCGATCATGGGGATACGTCGTCTTCGGTTTCGCGATCGTCAGAGGAGAAGGTCTTAAATGCGTTCTAACAGTGTCGTTAAGTAAATTCAGGTGCGGCTTCGCCCGCCTCCTCGATTAATATTTGAACGACTGGCTTATACTAGGTTAGTACTGAAAAAGTTATCAGGGGCCGTCGATAAGACCACAGATGTTATCCGCAAAATTCAAGGTCCCTCTATCTCCGACCAACGTGGCCAACTAAACATTGGCCTAACTAAAAATACGACGACCTTGGTACGCCACTCACGTTCTTGCGGCGCAGTGCGAATCATTAGACACATTAAATTATACGTGGCTGGTTCGCGAAGCTGTTCGACCCGGAGCCTAACACGGCGTATTTTCTCTCGACGTGATCGTCAGTCCGTTCTTTTCAGAAAGTCATCTCCCCCTCCTTTTCTGTTTTCTTTTCTTTTTTTTTTCTTTTACTCTTTTCGCTTCTGTACATTTCGGTTTGCTGCACTCGCGAGACAACAAAGCGCAGCGAATAAGCAGAGAACGTTACGTCGTTTCGACGCAAGAATAGACGAGTTGTTTGGACGTGCCGTTAAAAACGATAGCGCGCATCGTTCTTGGCCGCGAAAATTTCTCCGTTGAAAAATTTCTAGCCAAGCACGCCTCTCTAATCGGTCACTTGCAGCGTACGCGACGAATGCTTGTTTGTTTTTTCGCAGTTTTTATCTCGGCTAAGGCTTGTCGGTTCCTATCTATCGCGCGTATGCCCGCTCGCGACGGACAATTTTTTTTCTTGTTCGACCGAACGAACTGCAGCGACGTGATTTTGGCAAGGTTTCAGCCGAGAGATAGTTGCAGGGTCGTCGGTCCCGCGAAACTTTCCACCTACTCCGTTTCGTTTGTTAAACGACGGGCAACCGAACGGTGCGAGTTTGCGTTAAAATTAAAACGAAAGAACGCACGGCACACCTGACTCGATTTTATAGCTGTTTGTTTCGACGTTAGATTATATTGAGTATTTTATTCCGCTTGTTCGTTTCGACGATCGATGGTGTTTTATGATAGCAGATTTTTGATAATATTGATAGTTTCGGCGATAATAGCAATAGTTTCGACATATGAAACAACATCGTGCAAGTTAATCGGGGGAAAAGATCAAGGTCTAGAAGTTTCGTAGATCAATTTAGAAAACGCGTTATCATTTCGACACACAGATAAAGTGAAATTTTAGTCTTGTAAATAGCGCGCACAGCGCCCGTTCCTTAATCATCTTTAATTCGTAATGGCTGGTTACGTAAAAAACAATCGTGCCAGATAGAAAGTACAACGTACGACCACTTGTCGAGCGATCAGCCTTAGACGAGAGCGCGAGTTTCTTTGTTCCTTCGCCTCTCTTCTGTACTCACACGGTTAAGATCTTTTTATTCCGCGCAGAGCCGGCTGCGAGCATATGGCGGTCCGCGTGTTTCTAGGCAGATTCGTCGAGGCCGTCGGAAAAAAATTCCCAAACGAATTTTGCTCTCGAACTTTCTGGTATACGGTCATTTCTGCTACATCGATACTGTCGTTATGAATGCACGATATTATAGATCGGCAAGAGAGGAAATCGTGCGAAACAATGAAAATTATACGATCGATCGCGTTAACCTTTCACACTGTGTCTGTCTCTTCTCTTTCTTCTTTTTTTTTTTTTTTTTTTGCTGTCCGAAACGATGAATTTCACGCCGTAACATTTGAAATTAAAATAATTGTGCGACCTGATCGATGCGTTTATTTTTTTTCCCAAAGGCAGGTCGTTGTACGATGCGCGAGCATCTCTTGTATATAACATTTTATACGCGCGCGTACAATATATTTCGTTGTCATTTATTTAAAGCGTGTGCCCGAGAGAGAAGTTTTGCATAGAGCGACCGACACTCGGAGAAAGATGCGTTTATCGCGGTCTAATTTTAAATCTATTCATTCTGCTCCTTTCTCTCCGCGCGCGTCTATGCCCGCGTTTCTCGGCCGGTTTCGATGTCATTATCGCAAAGAGAGGAGAAATTCTTTCCCCGGGCCTAGATATTCTTAGCCCGTTTCCCGCTCGCCACTAAAATTGTTTAAAAAGCCGATACGTAGCGGTGTTGGTAGCGGGACTACCGCCACGGTCCCGCCACCGTCACGATTCCCTTTTCTCCACCTCCCTCCCTTTTCTCTCACCCCCGCCTTCCTCATCCCCCCCTTTTTTTTCTTCCTTTATTTTCTCTCGTTTTCTGCTCTTTTCCGCGAACGCCTGCATCCGCGGTAACCTGTTGTAAAACCCGGCCGCATAAAAATAGCGGGTGCCGAGCTCTGGAGTCGAGCACTTTATCCTCTTTCTCTGTCTCTTTGTATCAGAGGGCGCGTTGCAGCGCATCGAGCAAATATTTATTTCACGGGACGTTCTCAGTGCCGGACATACCGCGCTCCGCCACGTATTCTTCCTCGCCTCGTTTTTCCTTCGGCCTTTTTTAATGGCCGACCGAATTCTTCGCACGAAAGCGATGGTCCACGCTCCGGTCGGTCCCGCGAAATGCTCGACCAACGACTTAGGCTGCAGTTGCAACGAACGCGTGTCCCGACGAACTGCCGTTTCGACGAATTGGAAGAAAATCAGGCCGCAAAAAATATCGAAGTACTGGAGTGTTCCTTTCATCAGATTTTACATTTCATCTTCGTCGTATGCGAATCTTCGCGATCGTACGAAAGTACTATCGCGCGATACGAAACTTAACTTAAGGCTTGGATTTAATTGATGGAGCGTATAAAAATGTTATAATACGTAGAATGTAGAGCAAACAGTTTCTTTAGTTTGCACGTATGTATTTTGGTATTCTGATGTTTCGATAATGAAAACGACGGTTCGTCGGAACGCGCATCGACTGTTCCACAGCTCGAAGGATTACACGTAGGATTTTTGTTGTTCGTGTTTTTCGAATAGAATCCTTGCTTCGTCACTTCGTAGGAAGCGATTGACGTGGCCCGAAGAACGGGAAGGGGAACGGGGCAGGGCGTTTCATATTCGATCGAATCGGCAAACTACATAGTAGCCAAGGAAAGAAATTTCGGGTTACGTAACGTTTGTTAATGGCCTGTTTGCGAAACACGGAATTCATGCTGCCATCTGTCGACGTTGTCGATTCCGATGGTGTGCGAAAGTCTGTCTCTTGCTTACGTGACGTCCGCGAGTCCGCCTTGCATACGTCTATTTACTCGATACTTACTCATCTCGCTCGTTCTCTCTCTTCTTTCAGGCCGTCTCCTTTCCTCTCTGCCTCTTGTCGTTCGTTTCGGTAGCCAACGATCCGCGTTGGCAATTTACTTTCGGCCGCGTACGCGGCGCCTCCCAAGGCCAAACGAAAGTTCGTTCTGAACCAAATCCGATGGAATTTTTTATCTGTAGTATGTACTTATCGGGGACGCCCAGGTCTAGCTGCTTGTTTTCGCCTTGTGCTATTATCGATGATGAACTTGAGGTGACCTCGAAAACTGCGCAACAGTGAGCGCGGGTGTGACGAAGACGAGTGTACGACAGAGAACGAGAGAGTATGGGATGACAGGGGGGCTAGGAACGGGCCAGACAGGGGAAGGAGAGCCAGAAAGAGAGACAGAGAGAAAGAAAGAGAGAGGGAGAGAGGGAGGCGTTTACACTTTCGCTCTATATCATTTGCTGTCATGGCTCGGATCTTTTTTTTTCTGCAACACTTTCCAAAACGATACGCTTCTTCCGACAAATTTCTCCGTCTCTCGACCGATCGTCGGATCGAACTCATCGCATCTCTCGGATGCATCTCTGACCTTTCCCTCGGTAAATTCGACATTGACTTTTTGCAAATTCGCGCGAGTTACGTAAGAGGGGAGAGGAAGGCGAAGAACCGGTTACACGGTCGACGACAGACTCGCAGGACGAATTTTCATCCGAGTATTTGTTCGCGGGGGGCGAATTGAAAATTCGGCGAAACTCGTTTACGTATCGTGACGACTCTCGCGATCTGTGGCAGAGGCGTCGTAACACCACGGTTCGAAGACAAGGTGAAGGTCTACTTGGTCGCGGTGCTTAATTCATTGAGACACTTTAGTTTCGTGCCTCGCCGCTAGTGCCCAGCAGCGTGCGAGAACGTATCTCGCGAAGAAATTGGCTTGGTGCGTTCGTGCCGCCTCCTCTCCGCCGGCTCTCCTCTTATCGGTACCGAGTTCGATCAACGTTCCGTGCAATTCGTCGCGTTGTAGAAAGACGCGGCCGTGCTCTCTCTCTATATAGAAACTAGATCGCGGCGTAAAGGAATATCTCTTCTGTCTGTTCGATGAATTTCCTAAATTCTACAGAGATGTGAAATTTTCCGACGACGTCCCATTAACTGGCGCGAGATGATGCGTTCCTTCGTTCTTTTCGTTCACGTAGAAGAAGTTCGCTTCTCCGTGACTAAATAGGATCCGATATCCGAAAAGACTTATCGTTTGATCGCACTGATTTCGTGAAACGCGCAACCGCATCGGATGAAAAAAGGGCCGCGGTCGAGGAGAGGGTAGTTCTTCCTGGCGGCCTCCTCGCTTCGCAGCCCCCGTCTTCGTCCCCACCACTGTCCACGTAACTCTTTCAAAAGTTCGTAAGACTCGCGTAACCAATCCGGAAGCTACTTAGATTTTTCTCTCCCCGCCGATCCCTCGGCCCTATCCTCCTTCACCTTTCTCTCTCTCCTCTTTACAACCCCTTGGCCCTCCCTTAGTCGTAGTATATTCTCTCTTTCTCCCTCTCTCTCTCTCTCTCTTTCCCTGTTTCTCATAGTCGCGGTGGTAGCGAGCTATCGATCGCCGTGGCTCTCCGCGCTTAGAGTCAACATCAGTCATAATACAGCGCAACGGCATACGGGGGTTATTAAGAATAATACGCATCCTAGGTATATATCCCCTTCCCGGCACCACGGAAAAACGGGGGAAGGAGCGTCGTACGTGGGGGGTTCCGTTGCTAGGGTAACCGGCTGGGTAAAATCCCGCAAAGAAGAAGCATCGCCGTTATGTTCCTGCTCCTGCTCTTACTCTTACTCTTACTCCTATTACTACTGCTGCTCTCTCGTTGTATCGACATCTCATCCTCGCGGACGTTATACTGGCTTTTATGAGACGATGAATGTACACTCGCCCTACCTTCCTCAGCTCCGTTAGTCCACCTTTCAACCCTCCTTTCGCCCTTCTTCCCCGATCGCTCTTTCTCGCTCTCTTTACACAGTTCTTCGTCTTCGTGTTGCTCGCGATACTCCGCTACGATTCTTGCCTCCTTTTAGCCGGCGAACGATTAACAGCGTCCGCATCCGTTTAGTCGGGAAACGAGCCGCGTTTCTCTTGATTTCTTCTTTTCTTTGGCCTGTCGCGCGCGCGTCATCCCTCTCTTGCCATCCGTTTTGTGATCTTTCGGTCGCGGTTTTCTTGCCATGCAAACCGACGATGATCGTCGCGCTCGTGAATCCGCTGGTAATCGATCGGCGTGAACATCTCGCTTGACATCTCGATGGACTCAGCCCCCTCCTCTTTGGTTGCAGACCGGGAGGTCGCCGAGGAGGACGGGGGTTGGCAGTCCGCTACCAACGGAGACGGTCAACGGCTAACCGGCCAATCGAGCCAAAGTACGGCAACTAGTCAGTGCGAGATGATGCAGGGGCACCAGCAGCACCAGGAGCTGCCCATTATCGATCTCTTAGACGACATTAACGATCAGATGCAGATCGTGCTCAAGTCGGAACCTCTGTCGCCGAAGATAGACGAGCTCGAGTCCTGTCTGCTCAACGAGCAGATCGATCTGCAATCGGATCGAGGCTCGGCCAACAATGCTAATGGTCAGCAGACGCGTCAGCAGAATGGTAACAATAACACCAACAACAGGCAACACCAGCAACCAAGGACGACGTTGAACGAAACTGTCCCGTTTGCCGATCTTCGTTGGCTAACGCAGAATGGTAACATGCAACCGGCGTCGAAACTTCGCGACGCCTCCAGAACTCAGATCGAGCAGGAACTTAAATACTCGAGCCGTTCGATCACCGGCACTTACTGTAGCTTCTGCCAGAAGACTTTCTCTCGTGCGTGGTCTCTTCAGAGGCACTTGGCGGACACGCATTTTTACGTACCGCAGTCGCTCTCCTGCGATCAATGCGGTAGAAGCTACAAGTCGAGGAACAGTCTGGTCAGTCACAAGAGCCAGTACCACGCGAGAAAAGAGCGAAAGGAACACGAGGAACAATGCGAGGTCACATATTGACCGACATCCATGGTTTAGTGACCGAATTTGCGTCGAGGTTCCGTCTTGCCCCGAGAGATCTACGCACGAAGAAACGCGGAATCAAGAGAAGAGAATACGGCAGAACCGTACGACCTTCTGGAACGCGATTAATCGTCGTTCCTCGTTGCATGAGAAAGCAAAGAGACGTTCGACCATCGTTTAGATAATTTTATAAGTACCACGTTGATTGAGTAGTCGCGTTATTTCGTTTCGTTTGAAACGCTTGCGTTACCGAGATAATATTAATCCTAGTCTTCTGATCGTAAAACGAGTTACCTCGATGCACGCCAAAGAGAGTCGCGAATCGAAACCTATGCATACGCGTTACCTCAAAGAATTCACGCGGAACGTCCTGTTCCTCCTTTGCCAGTCGATCGTGTCGCGTTACGCGCGCACCCTTCGAATAATAAGTTCCGCCATCTGGACTAGTTTCGTGCCAAGTTCATGGCTCGAGCGAGTGTCTTTCCACGGTAAAATCGATACCACTCTCCTGTGGTACGACTGTGCTCTTCCTCATCTACCCCAGAGATCCAGCCAAAAGGGTAGTTCATCGCCGTGCCGACGATAGAGTCGACCTTGTAGCGTTTTCCCATCGATTAGCTGCTGGTATATTTATCGATGGGCGTATCGCGTGGCTGTGCAATTTCTCTCGATCGAGCCAGAATAGAGTCGCGAACACGTCGTCGGTTCGAATTTTTGCCGACAGAGTGGTTTTTCGCACGAAACGCGAGGCTGGTATCTCGCGAAACGCTCGAACCAAGGACGAATCTATTTATCGGTCGATTGGACTATAACCCATCTATCTACGAACCTTGAAAAACAATTTTTCGGTACCGATACGGTTGAGAGACTCGTTTTCTCGTATCGTTTCTCGTATCGTTCCGTCCGCCACCCCTCGCCTCGTCTCTGCGCCTTTCTCATGCACGGACTCACGATCGCGACCGTTCATTTTCTATAGTATGCCTCGCTGACACGATCAACGTCGTCGTCGTCATCGCTTACCGCGTTATACACCGCCAACACGAATCGATCGCTCGCGGAATCGTAGTTACGCTAAGGTAAACCGCGCGAAACGTAACTGTCGCCCCATAGTAATAGCGTGAATGTCGTTAGAAATGAATTGAGAAAATAAAGGAGAATTCGATGGAATGAAATATTGTTGTTTCACTGATAATTACCAACCCGTGGCACGTAACGATGAGTCGTTAAGAAGCTCGACCCCTCTGATAGGACTTCTGCTCGTTCGCGAATCATACGTTATGCTGAAACAGAGATCAATATTATAACCAAACGTTCGCTTCATCGCATCATTCCGTTAGACCAAATATCACACTCTTGTATATATATATCCACACACGTATACCTACAAGATCTACTCTGCTCTGTCTTGCTGTAAATAATACGCATCGACATGGATACATCTCTGGTGCTCTGAAAACACTAACGTCATCGCTCACGATCGTTCACTGGAATCTTGGAATTGCTTGCACTCTACTATCGTAATGCGCTAAAAAAAAAAAAAAAAAAAAAGTAAGAAAAAAATACAAAATAAAAGAGCACAACGATGAATGATGAAAAACGGTACGGCACACGCTGCCTTCCGATCCGGCAAAGAGCCTTCTGCAATCTAGTCGTGGCCATTGTCATCGTGTAACGACGCGGTTCACAGTTAACACCAAATTTTCAAACGAGCGATCTCGTTCCAATATTTGTTTCCAGTTGCACGTGACGACGTAGTAACCGCATCGGAAAGGATCTTTGAAAACGTTCTTCTAGTTATTTCCTAGAGTTTTTGAAGACGCGACGAAAGCGGCTGCTTCGAGGAATTTGCGCCGGAAGACACGCGTCGAAAAGAACGAATGGACGAAGTAGAAAACGGTGACAATGGTAAGACGACGCGCTAGCAGAAGGTACTTTCCCCGGAAAGCACGCACGCCGTACCACTATGTATGTGTATAACAAAAGTAAAAAGTCCAATAAAAATGTAATAACGAAAAGATGAAAAGTAGAATGGGCGTACGATGAAGATGCTGGGTAGCACCTGCAAGCATAATTACGTGGTTCCAAAGTAACGCAAAAATATTGACAAACATAAAAAAATAAAAAAAAAAAAAGACAGTTTGAGCACGGCTTGGTCGGGTGACGGTGCAATGTGCGCGACTAATCGAGAAGGGCGCACGAATTCTCTCTCTCTCTCTCGGCTCGGAAAAAAAGGTGGTAGATGGTGGTGTAAGAGTGAAAGAGAACAATTGACGAGGATCGCGGGACACGCGATGTGTGTGACTAGAGAGAGGACTCTAGAGCGGAGGGGAACGGGTTTCCTCGTTCCGTGTTAACGTGTCCGACCTACGTCCGACCTGACGTTCGAGCACAAAACCAAAAGTAACCCCTGTGTCTGGTTCTGCCGCCAGGTCAGTTGGCCGGCAGCGGCGCGTCCGATGAGTTTCGATGCGAGCCTTGCAACAAAATCCTGACCTCCCTAACGCGGTTGAGGCGGCACATACAGAACGTGCACACCAGGCCCAGCAAGGAACCGATCTGTAACATCTGCAAGCGGGTTTACTCGAGCCTGAACAGCCTCCGGAACCACAAGAGCATCTATCATCGGCAACACAGCAAGAACGAGCAGCAACGCAAGGAGATGGAACAGATGCGCGAACGGGAGAGAGAGCAGAGAGAACACTCGGACAGAGTTACCTCTCAGCAACAACAACCGCAACAACAGCACCAGGATCAACAGCAACAACAGTCACGACTGGGATAAACGAGAGCCGGAGGTCCATGAAACCTTCGATGGATTTCTTGGTCCTCTGGATCTCTCTGTCTCTCGATATTCGTTCTTCGAGATATCGAGAATTTAGGGATCGAGAACGGTGCCAGTGTTTCACGTGTGCGACGATCATAGTACGCCGTCAAAACGAGAGTTTAAAACATTCGTCGGCTAACGTTTAACGTACACACACGTCGTAAACGAGTCGTTAAAGAATCTCCTCTACACACTGGTCCAATTTACGTTATATCGGTTTCATGGCAATATCGTCGTAGGATTGTTAGACGCGTCCCGTTTCTTTCATTACGAGATATGATATTTACTTACGATAGGCTGTCGATTTTTGCATACGTTCTCTAGCGCTACCGTGGATCATTGATGTCGCATTTGTCTCCTTCACGAAGTAGGAGCTGTATGTCGAGGGAAATGTCGTCTTTGAATTCGGGTCGCGGGAAGATCATGTGATAGTAGGCGATACTGTTATTATATTATAGTTTCTCGTATTTTCGTTCGAGCGGACGAATATTTTAAATTAAATAGACTAAAAGGAAAATAAAAAAAAATGAACAAAAAGCGTAAAAAAAAATACATAAAATGAAGCTAGACCTCGAAGCACTTGAATCGCGCGAGAAGTTTAATTTTTCTACTAAGGTTACAAAGAGATATATATATATATACATATAAATGTTACGTTGAGTGTATATAAGTAGGTAGGTGCTCGGGTCGAGCAAAAACGATTCGGAACGTCAGGATTTCCATATTCGTGAGTGAGTTCTCTCGTTGTTTCGATCTTCTTTATTTAACTATTCCGTTTCGTAAGAAGAAGAAGGAAAGATGAAAAGCGTCCCCTTTCAGTCTTTTTTGTATTACTTAGTTTACGAGGGGTGGTTATCGGGGGTAGTCGCGCGAGTATCGCCTGGCACGATGTTACGAGGAAAGTCGCAGTACAAAAACGTGAAAATATATTATATATAAGTTAATAATATGTAACGTAAGTTAATGATCGTAATGTTCTTCGCTTATCCTACGTATAGAACGTTGACGAGATATTAGACGCGCGATCGTCCGTCTCCTTTCATCCTATTTCCGTCTTTCTCATTCTCTCTCTCTCTCTCTCTCTCTATCTCTCTGTCTCTGTCTCTCTATCTTTCTCTGTCTCTCTCTTTCTCTCTCATCCCTTTTCCCGTCCAGACTCGTGAACGAGAAGAAGGAACTGGCTGAGAACAGCAACGAACGACCTTGCTCGTTTTGCTCCGCTCGCACGCGATTCTTACCTGTCTCCTTTAACAAGAGAGCGACGAATGTGACGATCGAAATACGTGTAGAGGTACCTTAAGGTGCAGCCAAAGGAAAGTTACTTAATATACCGTTCTTACGGGATGTGGTGCAATGAAAAGTACCGAAACGCTTTTTTCGTTCCTTCCTCCCGCCCATGTTGCACACGTGCGCCGAAATTTTTGGGAAATTGTAACGGTACCGGAAACAACAAGAACGATGTGTATCGGCATCACGCGCGTTACTCACCACGGAGAACAATTCCGTCGAGACAATCAATGTCGATTGCTAAATTAGCGGTTGCATTTCGCTCGGTCGATTTCGATTGGTTCAACGCAACGGTGGCATCGTTCGCGGTTACAATTTAGTATTAATCTTAATTTATTCTACGTTCGAGACGTGTTTCATCGATCGCTCGGATGGGTTTCTTTTTTTTCTCGTTTTTCTGTTACAAAGGTACGCGTTTCTATTTTTAATATACTTCGTTTGTCTTTTTTTCTATTTTTTTTTTTGTTTGAATTTTTCGACGATTATTGTTATCGCGAGAATTCTATCTAATGGTTACCTTTTTGTTATTTTGCGACTGCGATATCGAGATGAAAATTGTGATAGCTCTCGCGTTTTTTATTCACCCTTCGAAAGGAATCGAAGCTGGCGCAAAAAAACATCGACTTCGATCGTAGAATATTCTTGACGAAGACTGCGTCGCCTATTACGTAGAATGTACATATAAATTCTGTTCAAACGAAAATAGACGCCGTAGAGGGCGCGTGCGTACGTATTCATGTAAATAAGAAAGTCTTTTATATCTGAATTTATCGATACGAACGTAATTACACGAATATATAGAAGTTTATAAATACGTACACACACGCACATATACGATACATACTCTGTTCTCTTCTCCTTTTAGTCTCTAATATTGTTACTTCTCCTTGTTTCTTCTTTTTTTTTTTTTTTTTTTTAATTATTATTGTTCTCTTATCGGGTTTTCGGGGATAGCGTACGTCCAATAGTACTCACACACGTATACGCTTATCGTATCCTTGTTTTCTCGTTTCGTAACTATGATTAATCAGATTTTCGAATGGACTTATCGTCGACGATCTGTTATCTTTATTACTATTGCATTACGATAATGAATGATAATTATTATTATATTGATATTATTCTTCGAATTTATCCATGATTATTTATATGAATAAAATGTTTCTTTTTTGTACGCTGAGAGAGAGCGGCCCCCTGTTATTTTTCACGTATCGGAGAAAGGTGCACGCGGGTAACGTCGTGCGTCTCGTTAACCTTCGCGGCTTTATTATGCAACCTCGGCTGCGTTTTATATTTTCTTTTCTGTGTTTTGTTTGGCCGCGTTACACCTCGTTGCCCTGCGTGCGCTTCCGGCCGACCCATATACACGCATACCCCACCGTACTACGTAAGCCCCAGACCCCGTGACACGTATATTCGCCGCCCGAGGTGCCTCGTGGCCGTCCCCGAGTCAATGGGTACGCGTTCACGCTCCACAGCACCGAGGGTCAGACCGTCGTGAATACGCCGTTATGTGCCAGTCCCGAGGACGCGCGCGCCAGCTCTGCACTGCCTGTATTCGCCGTTACTTCCATCTTTCTTTGCCCTAGAACGAACACGAGGAGCCTTTTCTCGTGTCCTTCGGCTTGTTGACAACAAATCGCCGTCGTGTTTCTTCCTTTCGCTTTCTCCACCTAGAAAGATGCGAGATGCCTCTCCGTTGCATTCCACGACGCGGTACGACGGGACGCGACACGATACGACACGACACGACAAAAGAGTATAGAGCTGACAATGAGTATCGTCGTGGCGTCGTCGCGTCGTCGCAAATATTATCGAGGTTTTCACCTTCGATTGTTTCGCGTATATGGCCATTGAACGTACAGGAAAGGAATGTTATGAGCGAGAAAGAAAACGCTTCGAAGAATGCAGCGGAGACCTCGACTCAGTCACGGCTCAGGGCCGCGCAGGAACGTGCACGCGCATCGATAACCGTGCCTCGAGATTCGTAGAGAATCCCGACTTCCGGTGGCGACGATCCTTCGATCGTCGCGTTACCTATGGTCAATGACAAACCAGAGCCACGAGCTACCTTTCTCTCTACGATCGGTACGATCATACGGAAAAGGAGAAAAAGAATTTCGAGCGGCCGCAATTAAATTAAATGTTCTCGTGGCCGGAGGTTGAACAACCCTCGAAATAGCTGCCACCACGTACAAATCGGCGGCCCCTCGATGCATCTGTATTTCCTTATCGTGTATCCTCCAATCTGTCACCTTCTTACCATCAAATTGCATTTACCATCCTACGCAAATACCATCCAAATAGCCCGAATATACATTTGTTCTTCAATCTTTTCACTTTCCTACTCGTTTTCCTCTGATGTTACCTAATTTTCAACCTTACATACCTCGTACGAACGCCAACGAATTCCGCATTTAGCCTTACCGATCACACATTACCACCCTCATCAACCCCCGGCCCTGCGCATTAAAGAATACCATCAGCGTACACTAATCTTGTCCAGTGATATTAATGGCAGTCGTATCTTTGTTCTTGTTTGTTCCCGGTCCCGCTCGCTCGGCTATACGTTCGGCTCTGGTTCGTCATTGTTCTGTGTGTACCTACCCGCTACCTTCACGAACACGGATTTGCGCTGGGGGTCCATCCACACACGTGGCTCTCCGTGTGCCTCCTCCTACGCCACAAATATTGGTTCGTAACGGAAAATATCTTTTCTTTTTAATTGGGTGTCGATATTTATAACGGACAATGGTGCTTGGTCTCTCTCTCTCTCTATATATATATATATATATATTTCTCTGTTTCTCTCTTAATTCTTCCGTAACTCTACATTATTACTTATTACTTTATTCGCTCTTTCACTGTTTCTTTGCCATTTCTCTCACTCTTTGCTTAAAAAAAAAAAAAAATTCTATTTAACTCTTTCTCGTATTACGCTGCTTTTTTTTTAATTTTTTTCATTTCCATCTCTGTCTAACCTTCGATCGCCTTATTCACTTGAATGCTAATTCTCTATATAACTATAACGATTAACAACAACGACAATAAAAAAAAAAACAATCGGCATTTCCCTTTCGTTCGTTTGCGAAAAATGAAAAAAATAATAATAATAATAAATCGGTCGGTGACGGTCCAGCAGGCCCACCGTCGGCGATTCTCGCGATGAGATTATCGCACCCGTTACACGGCAACCCACTGCTGCCACCGGGTGTATGCTATACCTGCGACGTTTGCGGTAAAACCCTTTCCACGAAGCTCACCCTCAAACGGCACAAAGAACAGCAACACTTTCAGCCCCTGAATAGCGCGGTCTGCGCTCTCTGCCACAAGGTGTTCAGGACGCTCAACAGTCTGAACAATCACAAGAGCATCTACCATCGTAGGCAGAAATAGAGCCGGTTATCGTCGCGTTATGCTCGCATCGTGCCGAGGAACACTGTAAAACGAGCTTAGTAGAAAGACAGAAAAAGCACGAAGGAAGGAAAAAAACGGTGCCAATGGACGACGTTGTGGGGGCTCCAAGGAATGAGAACGATCAACTTGTCGACAGCATGGCCGCTCGAAGGATCGCGATTGTTCTTCTCATTTTTCTTTCCTTTCCGCGTCTGTTCGATAACGCGCGTTACCGTTGCCTTTGTTATTGTCCCTTTTTTCGTCGTTCACGGCTGCAAGCCGCGCGAGTAAATGGAATTGTTGTTAGTTGTTAATTATTATCGATTGGTTAGTCGTCACGACGACGACGTGTTCGTTAGTTCGGCGATTTGTCTGTTAACGTTTGCGATACATGGGACCAGTAACGTGATCTCGGGTCGATAGTTTTTAATCGGTCGAGAAAAAGGCGATATGTCGGTGGAGACGAAAGTGTAACGTAGTAGAGTTTTAACTTCGCGCGTGCATGCTGTTCGCGACGAGCGCACGCTGCTTCTTCGTTGATGGAGCGAGACCGAGAGACGTCCGTATTGCGAAGAGAGAGATATATCATGGAAATCGAAAGAGACTGACTTCGTAGAAACAGAAAATCAGTGCTTCCAGACGAACATGATGAACGTGGCGATTGTTATTCCAACATGGCAGTCGAGTGCACACCTTACGGGACGACACGTGTCGATATATTTTCACCGAGTTCCAATGTTGAACTTCTCCGGGCGAGATTTTGTACGGCCGTACGATGAAACGTACAAAATCTGAAAATTTTGGCCTCCATCTTTGGCCGGACTAACGTGTTATCAATTTGTTAGGGCTAAGCGTTTTACGAAGTGAGATTATTCTCATTATACGAAAGGATTCCTCGGTTTCTCGATGAAGAATCGAAACGAATCTTTTTCATCAACATAGTCGCGGAAGCTTGTGAGAGAATCAACCTTCCGGACGCGTCCCGTCCGCAGTCGAGGCTTTGCTCGTTGTTTCAGCGTTGCGAATGCCCGTTTTCATCGATTCGAGTCATCTTCAACGCACGTTCGACGAATCTAAAACGATTGCCACGACGACACTTCGGATTTGCCGTTTTCCCTGATCAGTTTTACAATTTCTATATCGCGGAGTCTTGGAAGGAAATTGGGGGACGACGGTGATCGTGTATGTTCTACAGCGCGTAGTGCTGCAGAAAAATTAGTATAAATCGCATAGTTATTTTCGTCTACTTTTATACCGCGTAACTCTCCGGATCTTTCTACGATACTTGTGTGAAACTTTCGAATCGCCCGAGAGCCTAACGAAAGCGAGTTGGTCAGCCGACTGACCGAGGGTTTCGCGATGAAAAACCAAGTCTGGTCGTACGTTGGCGATGATTCGAAGGATATCGGCGGCTTCGCAGAATCGTCGGCTCGTCGAGTCAAACGCGAATCGTTTAGATTCCCGTGAACGGGCCGATCACACGGCAAATGTTCAGTGCAACGTCCTTTCGCGCGACTCGTCTTCGAGACGCGCTTAAACGACATTCTGTACCGATACACGGCTTAATCGCAGGCTATACAGTAGTTAGATTTATGTAATGCAACAAAGGAATGGGAGAGAAATGAAACAAAAAAAAAAAAAAAAAAAAAAAAAAAGAAAAGATACTTCCAGGTGTCGGAGACACCATCGTCCAACTAACTTTTAGGCGGAAACGTCCGAAACGTTTCGACAAGACTGTAAACGAAATATTGATTAATCAGAAGACTCGAGAATTTTTAATTGTTTAGTTGTTGAGGGAGGGCTACAGAGGGGAGGAATAATTAGTTTTGGGGGGAGGGCAGGGGAAATACGCGCGGATGAAGCACAAGTGGGGAACCTCCGTCGCGGATCGATAACGATCGCATGGTAACACGGTTGTAAAAAGTAAACAAAAATGACAAAAAAGTTACGCAGTGGCAGGGTACCCGTGGTGGAGGGGACCGTGTACGTACGTTCTCCTCTGCGACGAATTTCGTCCTCGTTCCGCGACGGACACTGAGAGACAGGAGATATATTGATATAATATAATATAATATATATATTTTATCTTAATATATTCATTCCATATTAAAATGCTTTAGAGGGGTACCTTGCACACAGACACATATTCATTTAAATACTATATACCGGGCTTTACGTAAAGTACCTTATCTTATTAAATATTATTATTTTTTATGACTATTATATACGGACGATTATAGTTGCATTTTTATTACTATTATTGATCGTTGTCGTGGTCGTTAGCATCGAACGTTAATTTCACTTTCCTTTTTCGCTGTTAAATCTTTCGTCACCGCAACGCACACCACTCGTTTCTTCTTCTTAATTCTTCTATGTTTTCGTTTTCATCGTACGTTCCGTAAAGTCGCGCGTCATCTCGACACACAATTCGCTGATATCCGATATCATCGTGTTTTCGAATCATTCTCGAGAGTTTTTTTCTATACTCGCAATACTCAAAAGAAGAAGAGGGACGAGGAAAGCAGGAAAGGAAGGCGTGTTTCACCCTCGCGGCCTTGGCACGTTCATTTGCATACACTTGATTCTTTGCCACTTCTCCGCTCCGTGCCTACGTCGTCTACTTTCTTACTCGTACCTTTCGAATTTTCTTCTTCTTTTTTTCTTTTTCTTGCGTTATCGCGGCAAGACGCGCGTCAACGGAGGAAAGACGAGGGGGGATGACAGGGTTGGAGGAGAAGGGGCGCCGCGATGACGACACCGTTTCATGGGAAACGTTTCCAGGCGGCAGAAACCGTGTCGCGAATTTAAACACCTCTTCGGTTTTCAGATAGGGGAAGGGATGAGAAATGAGGAAACACGGTCCACTAACACTGACAGGTTACTTATATACTAAACGATAATAGCCATATATACATATAACCGACTACATAGCATATACCTATATTTTAGTAGAACTTTGATAAGCCATCTCGCGAGGACTTCCTGATGATCACGAGATCGTTCAGATACATATTTTGTCGATCATTCGGTAACGTTCGATGCTTTTTTTACATCGTTTCCTTCCACCTTTCTTATTTCCATTTCGTTACGATCTCATAAACAGAGTCTCGGCGACATCATGGAAAATAAAATGTACGATCAGGTAAAGCTGAGAGTTTCTTGGAAAAAAGTGAAACCCGTGTACCTAATGAGTACATCGTCTGAAACGATAATTCGCGCGTCAGGAAGGATTCGAGGGGTCCTGAACGATAAACATATAGACAGACTAGATCCCGTCGTGCGTCGACGTTTGTAGAGGATCGATCGCAAAATAATTCGCAGAGCACACATAGACACATACGATATATTTTACAACTTACCACTGTGCATCATTGTACAAACGGCGTGAGACATAGCCAGACATACACAGACACACACACACACACGCACACACACGTATGCGCAAACACTCGAGACATTTACAGACTGACATAGACAGCTGGATATACATATACATATACTTATCGATGAACATGGAATACACGTTAAACACGAAGACAACACTTGTACATCGTTAGATAGGCTATGATAATTTAAATTAGGTTATATTCTGTTAAGTGGTCCGCGTCGTTCGTATTTTCGGCGTGGTATACACTCGTGATTTCCGTTTCTATGACTGATGGTGAGGTTCAACGACGAATGAAATGGACGCGAGATGGATAGTGGGAGAAGAAAAAAGAAAGAAAGAAAGAAAAAAATGGGAAATCGCTTTAGCAAATTTTCTTTAGAGTTCCGAAAGTACGTTCGACGCCGAGCATTTTCTTATGCAAACAAATGAGTGGGGGAATAAGGAACGATGTCGGGAAAGAGTGTGGTGTTTCTTTGTTTGGTTGGAAAGAGGAAATGAGGAAGAACGAAGCTTTAAATTACGAGAGTAACGAACACAATTTTATAGTAGTCAGTACTGGGGAAAGAACTGATATTGATAATATTTAAACTAGTAGATTTATTCAAAGAAATTGATTTGTGACTACTGTAAAAATGGCCAAATATAATTGCGGAATATATATTTCGCCCTCCGATCCGCGGTCGGCGCTATATTATGAGAATAATAAATTATTAATGAAATTAATATAAATTGAATGAATATTTAACTGCAAATTATATATTAGTAGAAGTTTATTTGAGTATTTTCTTTCTCTTTTTTTTCTTTTTTTTTTTTGTTTATCATTCGTTTAATTTCGCTCTACGTTAACGCGTTATGAAGAGACCGTGCTACTGTGGTTTTAAATAATTTATGATTATATACCGACGGCTCGCGAAGTCACCCGTTGGGAATAATACACGCCGTTCTCGGAATTCGCGCTCTGTAGTTGGCCTTGCGAAACCCGCGCAAAGACAAGGAGCGAAGGTGCTTCCTTACTAATTTTAACGATTGGCCAGTGCAAAATGAATCGTTCGAAGCCGATTTCGAACCTCGAAAGACTGAATTGTTGAATTGAACGTGTCGCGCTTGGCAACGTCTGCTGTTTCAGCCCCTTCTTTCATCGAAGGGGCGTAGACGAGGGATGGAGTTTCACGAAAACGTAGTAGAAGAGACGAAAAATGTTCGACGATGAATTCGAAAAGCTGAGACACCGGGGACAAACTCGTGACGCGTACCTGATTGCTATCATCGTAGTTAGCCATCCGAACGCCATCCGCGACACGCTTTAGTCTCAGACTGAATTGGACTGATTTATCTTTTTTCTTTTTTCCTTTTTTCTTTTTTTTTCTTTTTTTTTCTTCTATTTTTTTTTTTTATCGTTCTAATTAGTCGACTCTACATTGGACTGATCTTAAACGTTTCTTGACTGATGTTACCAAACAAGTGTTAATTAAAAGTATCTAATTTCTAAGTTATAACACGGTTAGAGGGAAAGCATGAACGCGATCAGATTGGCAGGGCACCGCAGCAGTTCGAATCAACTGAGAAATGAATGAGTGAATGGGAAAAGCGGTACATATGTAACAGAATCGGCGCAACGCGTATTTTAATATTCATTCGTTGGCAGGACACACACAGTTCCATCTTTTTTTTTTAATTTTTATTATCGCTTCTGTATCTGACATATCCACGTTTCCTTCGTTCGCTTCTCGTTTTTTGTTCTTTTTTTTTTTACACGTTAGGCTTTTAGCGCACAGACACTACTACTGTTTAATTATGGTCATGGGTAAGAGGCACATTTATATACATAGTTACACACACGTCTAGGTTCTGTATCTCTTTTTTTATTTCTTGTAATTATTATCCCGTAGACTTATGCAATAGCGACCGTAGGATCTTACAATGTTCTTTTTTTTTCTCTGAGTTTTTTGTACTGTTCTTAACGCAAGCAGCTATTATACAATACAGACATGAGAGCAAGCAGCAGTTTCGTACAACCAGCTTTCTTAAATAATAACGTAAGCCGTAATTTCGTTCAATTACCCTACGATAGAATTAAATTAGCGATCACCCACGGATACTGAGCAGACATATACCATCGACGATATCATTACCTGTGCGAGAACGATACACATCGCGATACCGTTGAATAGAATTATTTTGTAATTCCGAGTTATAGAGAGTATTCCGAGTATGAGAGGAAGAATGGGGAGAGGGAGAGAGAGAGAGAGAGAGATAGAGATAGAGAGATAGAGAGAGAGAGAGAGAGAGAGAACGAGGAATAGAGCGAAGAAAGAAGCAGCAAAGCACTGAGAAAAAACGAGCTTATTCGAAATTCGTCAGATATGTAAAATTGTATTGAAAAATAAAACACAACCGGTGCCATAGGCTCGAAACATCATGAAAAACATCCGGGGAACATGGAATAAAAAAAAAAAGGCTGAATTCTTTCCGGTAACGACTCCGTTTCGGGTACAAATCGTTTCTTCTTAAGCGAAATAATGTCGAGCGTTACCGTGCTTGCTTATTATTTGTTATCTGCCAAGGTGTTCTGGTTATAATATATATTTATTGATGACTATTATTAATATTATTATATTATTATAATTATAGTTATTATTATTATTTTTATTTTTAAGCAATGTCAAATGCATCTTAATATATTTTCACCACATTTTTTTTATATAATATGAAATGTACTATTTGGTTTAATAATTCGCTTGTATTCTCTTTTTTCTTTTTCTTCGTTTTTAGTCACCTATCACATCCTCGAAAAGTGACAAAACCGATAACAACGGTCTCATGCCTCCAGGCAGGTACATTCACTCCTTTAACCCCGTTCGTGTTCCGCACCTGAACCTGTTAAACGATACGCATTGTGTCACGCCTCTTTCTTTCAGCTGGAAGGTAAGTTACGACATTTGAACGTTCGAGCCTGTATCAATGGGAAAACACGACACGAACCGGAATTCTACCGATCGTTTGGCAACGATCGTTCGATAAATCGCGGGTCCGATTCCGTTCACGCATTTTCGTCGATCCTCTTTTCACGTGGCACGTGAACGTAGGAACGTAATCGTACGTGAACGCCCGTCTCGCTTCGGAAATATCGCAGACGGCGCATGGTCGTGTGTGGAGATCGAAGTAAGAACGATTCTTCAGCAGCGGGAAGGGTCGAAAAGGGTTTCTCGAACGAGGAAAACCACGCGTGCCTTTGTTCTCCTGCGAAACGTTGATTTCCTCGGAAGTCAGAATAC
Source organism: Bombus vosnesenskii (assembly GCF_011952255.1). Lineage (NCBI taxonomy): Eukaryota > Metazoa > Arthropoda > Insecta > Hymenoptera > Apidae > Bombus > Bombus vosnesenskii. The sequence goes on from NW_022883036.1 coordinate 43,222, forward strand.
AAAACTTTTCGCATTTTTCCATCGTGACAAAAGAGAACACGACAGCACCAAAGTATAGATGTTGGAGCCAAAAGGCAATCTAAGAGGCGACGCGCATTCTCGATCCATTTGAACAAGATCGAGACCGTGAGAGAAACGAGGGCCATTCACAGTATGCAAAAAAAAAAAAAAAAGGAAAGAGAACGATTAAGCCGCCACGCCGCTCGCCAGGCTCACGCATTTATTACGTTTACTTCGAATTGCATGCTTTAAGTGTCACCCAGAATGCTCAGTGTTTCCTTCTCGTCGTCTCCTATTATTTCTCTTCTCGTTTTTTTTTTACATTTTTTTTAATTTTATTTAATTCCTCACGTCCGTCAAGTTTCACGCAGAAGGCGTGACCCTTAACGAAGCATACGTTATACGTACGTACATATCTGTCTAGAATGATTGGAGAGTGTTTATATATATATATATATATATATTCTTATATATACTTTAGATCGGACAAAAAGGACTGCCTACGCAACTTTTGTACAACCCGTTCTCTGTTTATCTACGTCACACACAACCTTCTCCCGTATTATTCCCTTCCTTTCTATCGCTCTGTACGAGCGCCTTTTGTGCGTATGCGTACGTGTGAATATGTGTGCACGATTGCGTGCGCGTGTACGTGTGTACGAATACGTTTCACGATCTCTCTTCCATCGAAATCCTCCGACCGACCTCATCAGTGAGGCTGTTCACAATTTCTTTTGCTTGAAGTTTAACGAGACGTAGCTCGAGAAATTGGATAAAAAGCTTTTTCCAGCCAAAGGCATTGAACGAAGGGGTTGGCCTCGCCTCCATTCGCGTTCGATGGCTAAAGGGCGAAGGAAGAAAAAAAAAGGCAGATACGGTATTTGTATTATATAGCCATACGCGCATAGGTTGCATCGCGCACAACGCTACACCAGTGACTCCGTCTGACCGGATCTCTTTTAATTAACGAGCACGCGGCCATTACAAATGAACCGCGCGCCTTCTTATATTAACGCTTAATTCGTTTCCGTGTCTGTGCTTCGTTTCGTTCTTCAAACCGTATAGTATAGTATAGTATAGTATAGTACAGTACAGTACAGCATATAAATTTTCTTTCTCCGTCCCTATTTTTTTCTTTTTCTCTTTCTAAATCTACCCCTCACTGGCTCGCCCGCTTGCTCGTTCGTTCGTTCGTTCGTTCGTTCGTTCGTCCACCAATCCGTTCGTTCGTTGCATCTCTATCTTCTTATCTGAATTGCATACGTCGTAAATGCATAAAGTCGCAAAGGAGACGGCTGGAATGCCAACAGGGCTGAAGAGACACGGAGTCATTCTACTTGTTTCTCTGTGTGCGCGCGTGTACGTCTTAACCCTCGTTGAAGGTTTTAGTTTCGCGGTGGGTTCGTCAGCGGTTCGAAGAAAAAACTGCCATTGAAAGTTCTTACTTCGCTCCCCCGAAAGGCGACCAGCCATTTTGAAACGTCGTCGGAAGAGTTTCCACACCCCCAGAGCCTCCCCCCTTTCTTTCGCTATATCGAATGTGCACTCTGGGTTCGTTTCACTTCGTTTTCCTTTTCGCCTTGTTTTTCCTTTTCGAATCTTGGTCCCATTTAATCCCGCGACGTTTAAAATGAACGGCATCGCGCGCACGATAGGGTGGGTCGAGGCCGGGACTTCCATAGAATGCCAACGAGGGTCACGAGGTACGCGGAAATACGAAGGATCGTGAAGGTGATCGCATCGCAGAGACGTTGATGCGATTGTTGAAAAGTTGCGCGAATCATGTAAGGAGGCACGTTCTAAAAAGCCTAAAGGAAACGTTGAATTCTGACAGTTTTTGTCGTACAATGCGACAGCTAGAACTGGTCCGTGAATAATTTGTAAAAACGTAACAATAACGTGTAGAAAGAGAGAATGAGTGAGTGAGAGAGAGAGAGAGAAAAGACGAGCGAGAAAGCAAGCGAGCGAGAGAGAGAGAAAGAGACGGGGCCGAGATTTGAAAAGACACCATCGAAGAAAGGACTTTTCCGACATTTATCTTTCGGTATAACGATCGGATTCGTTTTTACATGTTTTTTACATTTTCCATCCTCGTGAAAGAAACGAACCCACCTAATACGCGCAATATCCATTTCCATCTGACAACGTTCCACGTTTTACTTACCCGTTATTGAACTTACCGCGTCGTTTAGGAAAATACGAGCACGGGCGAACAGAGAACGAGCGAACAGAGAACGAGCGAGGGAGAAAGAGAGATTGAAAATAACAAGGGACGAATTTTAGAAAGAAAGAAAGAGGAAAATGTTAGAGAGCAGGAAGAAAAAATGGGAAGGAAGAGGACGGTGATGAACAGAGAGAAAGAGTTTATCGCTTGCGTCATCCTTTGATACGAGATAGGGTTTAAGTGTGGGGGTTGCAGCTGCATGAGGTGCATTGTTGTGTTTCAGTGCTCACCTCTATGACGGGGCTGACCTTGAACTCTCTGAACACCCAGTCAGCGAAGAAGCTGTTCACCTGCCAGCTGTGCGGCAAGGTGCTATGCAGCAAAGCATCCCTGAAACGCCACGTTGCCGACAAGCACGCCGAGCGACAGGAGGAGTACAGATGCGTCATCTGCGAGCGGGTATACTGCTCGCGTAACTCCCTGATGACCCACATATATACCTATCATAAGAGCAGACCCGGCGACATTGACATTAAGTTCTTTTGAAGGTTTAGATAAGGTAGGGACACGTACCTCTCTCATACATCACATAGATCTCTCGCGGAAGTTTTCTCGCGTTTCTTACCAACCGATAACCTTTCCTATTCCTCCTATCTCTCTTATCACTTCCACAGAGTCTATCAACCAGCCTTTGGATTCGACGGCGGTTCAACCTTACCACGTCGCCGTTGGAACGATCGCGCAGGTCACAATCGCGTAATCATCGGTTCGCTATACGACCTCGGCTCCGCGTACAACAGTTCCGTTCCTTCTTCATCTCGCAGAAAATGCATGCCAGAGAAACCGGTCTCAACTCCCACGTGGACCGACCCTTCTTCTTCATCTTCTTCTTCTGCTGCTACTACTACTACTACCACCACCACCACCACCACCACCACCACCACCACCACCACCACTACCGCTACTACTACTACTACTACTACTACTACTACTACTACTACTACTACTACTACTACTACTACTACTATTACTATTACTACTACTACTACTACTACTACTACTATTACTACTACTACTTCCCTACCTCCTCTTCTTGCATTTCGAAGCTTTCGTCCCAGCGTCGTTCGTTCCCTCCGTCCTGTTTATCCTGCAGAACTGCTTTTCTTTCTTCTCCTCCCGTCGTCCTTCATTCTCTTCGGTACCGTACGGTCGCCGATCGAATTCTTCCGGTATTCGCAGTTCCGTTATACCCCCTGTGTCGGTGACTCGGGATCGATGCGTCGAGTACTCGTCCTTCATTCGTAACGACGCTGGAGACACAAGAACCATGCCGATCGTCGGATCGAACAGTCAGAGACGATCGCTGAATTGACCGATCGTACGTTTAATGGGGTTACACTTCAATTACGAGTAGTAGGTCGAGTTTTTTAGTCTCACTGACCAAACGACCGATCAGCAGGATGTAATTACGCTTCAGGTTATTCCCACTAACACCACCCACACCATACTCCTCCCGTTTCACTTCTCTCTCTCTTTTTTTTTTTATACGTTTTGTGGAAGTCAATTTGTTTATCTGTACGTGGTCGTTCCCGCTTGCTTTTACATCTATATTCTCCTTTTTTGGGTTTACAAAGATTTTTTCTTTTTTTCATGTACCCTATTTATTTTCGTCATGGCTCCTCGATGTTTGATGTTGTATATGCATGCTAATTCGTACCGTCGTTTAATGCTCGTTTTGCAGCTTCGATGCCTAACACGGAATGCCAGCTTTCAGTGCGGTGGATCGATCGTCGATGAATCGTCGAAAATTGAACTCTTTTTTTTCCTCCAGAAGTCAAACGTTTCACGAAATCGTCCTTTCGTTCGTTTGCATCGCTGCATGACGATAGTTCACACTCGCGTCATAGCTTCGTTAATCCCGACTAATCTCTTTTTCTTCTTTTTTTTTCTTTTTCTAACAAAATTAATTTCATTCGCCAGCCCGCGAGGAATTAGCGCGTATTGATTTTTTCATCATTAACCAACGGGCGTACGAGCATGACTGCGCAGCCCTTTGCACGCACAAACATTTTCATTAGAGAGGAAACGCGTGCGTTATCGCGGGAAGGTAATTCGTAGCTTGTTTCACGCAGTTTTATTGCACGACTACCAGCACTTCTGAAGCGTCGGATTAATTATCGTCTTTTTATCTTTTATTTCTCTTGCGATCTAATTTCATTGGCGGGAAACTAACAGAAAATGGAATTGAAACTAACCTGAATGGTAGATTCCGTAAACACAACGCGTCTGGCATGGTGGTTTTGGTCCTCTTCGTCTCAAATTCACTCGACTAATTGCAACACGGTGAATTAACGATGGTTTCAATCGCATGGATCGCTTACAGTTCCATCCGATATACTCCGTTATACTCCAACATATCGATCGGCGAAGCACCAAATTGCCTCGAGAGGGAGAAAGAAAGAGTTAACCTGTGCTAATCCTTAATTGATCCCGAGACAGCTGCTAGGGTTGAATTAAAACCGAGCCGAGGTCGTCTCGAGAATGAAAGGAAACAACTTTAATTGAGAATTGCATCGAACGTTCGAGGTTCCAGCTAATTACGAATACACCGTCGTAGACGGTCGTCCTAACGTCGAAATTCCTGGCTGATTTAACGTACGATCCTCTTCGATTCGCGAGAACCTTCTCTCCTCTTGATTTCCCTTGGACGTTCGACGAAGATTAAACCCTAAGTGACTGAGTTGTAATTCGTATCATCGTGAGAGGACAGTGTCGTGATTTGCGTATCCGCAACTTTCTTTACTAGGATTGTTAAGTTACACCAATGATAAAACTGTTTTCGCACGATGATAAGGATTACGAATACATCGTTACAGACGGCAATTTTATCGTCGAAATCCCTGGCTAATTTAATGTACGATCTTTCTCGATTCGTGAGAACCTTCTCCTCTTGCTTTCCCTCGGACGTTCGAGGAAGACTAAATCCTAAGGGATCAACTTGTATTTTGCACCGTCGTACGAGAACAGCATCGGGCTTCGAGTATGTTTAGAAACTCGAGAATTAGAGAGACTGTTACAGTAAGAGGGCAGCTCCACTTTCCAGTAATTTAGAGAAACCAACGAGAATCAAGTGAAAATCAATAAAAATCTATCCACATTTTTGGAACGTTTTAGAACTATAAATTTACAGTTAACTAATATTCGTAGTAAAATAAACTTTCGCACTTTCGAATGTTAATTAATTTATTAATCTGCCTGGTGATAAACCCTCTGGGTACAATACGAACAAGGTTAGTATCGCGTGCTATAAATTCATAGTCAATTAATATTCCTAGCAATAAACTTTTGCTCTTTTCAATATAAAGCTTTCGAACACTCGTTTATCTATTAATCTGACGACAGAAAAATCCTTTGGGTATCGTACGAACAAGATTAAAAGCACAATTTACTGAAACATTGAATATTTTTTCCCTCGGTATATAATTTTCAAATAAATAAAGTTTTCAAATAAATTCAATTTATATATTGGAGCTGTCCCTTCACTGTTTCGCAATCTTTTCAATTACGATAATTCATATTTTCAAACCTACCTACGTTGGTTTGATTCCGTTCTCGTACGATGGTGAAGAACGACCATCAAATAAAAATATTTCTGACGAGCGATGGACGATTTTCAGGTACGGGCAACGGGATGCATCCAGCACCGTCGACGCCTCCCTCTGCCATGTACCGGATGCCACCGCCAACGGCGGGTGGCATAAACGAGCCTCAGGAATGCCCGTACTGCCGTCGCAACTTCTCATGCTACTACTCCCTGAAGCGTCATTTCCAGGATAAGCACGAGCAATCGGACACCCTCTACGTTTGCGAGTTCTGCAACCGTAGGTATCGCACGAAGAACTCACTCACGACGCACAAGAGCCTGCAGCATCGTGGTTCCAGCGGTATGCTCAAGAGGCTGCTGAGGAACACGACGATTAAGAACGTTATAGGCAGCATGCAACAGGCTCAGATGCAGCAGCAGCCGCAATGAAAATGTCGGAACCGTCTTACAGTCTCCCCGTCCCGGACTCTCTGCATCGTCATACTCATCATTATCGTCAAGGTTCTCGTCTTCATGCGATTTTTCGTCGCTCATCGTCACCCATGCGCGATCGGTCATCGATCTTCGCGGACCAAGACACGCTGCGACGCATCTGGATGCATCAGGGAGCAACGAAACGCGCGTTTCCTGCTTACCGAGCTGATACACGTTCGAAAACAGAGGTCGAGTAAATCGAAGAACGAGTTCGAAGGTACGAAGCGCGTGGATCGTGGACGAAAGAAAAGGCTCACCTCGAATACCACTAATTGGACGATCGTCGAAAGGATCGGCTTCTCTTTGCCGGTTTCCCCCCATGCTCTTCCATCGGGGAGTTGCGCGATCGGCGCCCTCCTCCACGTTCCGTATTTCGTCGTTTTGTAGTTCTCCTCGAGTCAAGACTGCGATTAATCCAAAGAAGAAAGAAGAGAATCGACTGAGACGTAGTTTTGAGAAAATTTTCGGCTGATTGAAGGTTGTCGTTGCGCGCGGGCTGAGAATACATTCCATTGCGTCGGATTCCAGCCACGCCGAGGCTTGGACCGATTTTAAAGAGATCTCGAATGCGACTAACGCTTTGAAACGTTCTATCAAGGGACTGGTCGTCAAGGGTCATGACACCGGACAACGTTCCCACAGGCAAATATCAATTCTGGAAAAAACGAGAACGTAGAAGTCGGTACGGCGACGTGCAAGTAGAACAGACCGGAATAGTCAGACGTAGAGTGGAATGGTAGATATCTGTTTTTGAAGCGCGGTATTGCCTGTTCGGTGCGTTTGTTTGGTCGAGTCCCTAACAGTCCCACGAATCATGTCAATTTTCAAATATCAGCTTGTCAGCGGTTACCGTGCTGGACAAGATCTGTTCGGTCGTTTTGAAGGTGGGAGGGTTTTGAAACGGCGATCTCGAATCGCGCGGCAGGAAAGCACGGAGAATGCAAGAGCAGCGAAGAACGGAGATGGTGATTGAGCGAAGAATATGGTGAAGAAATTGCGTGAATAGAGAGTGCGTGGATTATGCTTGTACGTCTCTGTCGCTAGTTTAGACGCGCGCATATAAACGAGCAAGAGTTTCGTTGTTGGCGTGAAGGTTTACGAGTGTTTGGGAATCGTAGATCGAGGATCTTAGGCCTAAGTGAAAATCAATTAAAAAGTCTACAAATATGTGCTCAAATTTCGGAAATCGGGAAAGAGAAGTAAACGCCGCTAATTGAAAGAAAAGCGACAAGAAACGGTCAGTTTGTGGTGGTGGTGGGTGGGGATGGAAAGAGTTTGGGGTTGCCAGGAAAAGGGCGGAAGGAGTATAGCGAATTAACGAAGTAAGCCGAGCGGAGCAGGATAAAAAGGATTGGATAAAGAGAGGAAAATTTCGCGTGGAGACGAAGGAATAGATGACGGCGAGTAGGAGGGAGGGAGGGAGGGAGGGAGGAGAGTCGTTAGAAAAGTGCAAGTAGAAGTTAGATATGGGCTCTTAAACGTGTACAGGTCCGTCGTGCGCGCAAATTACAGACTATATTTTTAACTCTTTAAAAGTAATATTTTGAACTGTACATATATTATATTCGTACGATATTGATAACGATGATATTCTCTTGTTCAGGTTTTATAAGAATGGGGAACGAATGGGAAGAAATGAAAAACGGAGTTAGTTCGACGTAGATAGAACCCACGGCGGGCAGGGCAGTGCAGGCTCTCGCGTCTTCTCTAATTTCGTTTCGTTCGCGTTTCACGCGTTCTAATTAGCGAATGTGCAATATTACGAGTAAGGGGGTAAATTTTATGGGATACGGTTCTGGCTCGTCTTGGAAAACGACGCAACGTGCACTCCGGCGCTCTCCATTCAAGGCGACCAACTTCTTTCCGTCTCGATCTTTTTCGTTTTTTCTCTTCGTTTGGTCGTGCCGTTCGAACGAGAAAGGAATCTAGAAAAAGACAGAGGGGATCTAATTAGGCCAAAGAAAAGATACACGGGGTGGGGTGGGGATGGAAACGATGAAAAGCAGTGTGGCGTACGAGGAACGATTTGTGCGAGATTGTCGAACACTGCCCTGTTCTTTTAAATCTTCGACACGCATCCATGCTATGTTAAAAAATAAAATAACAAACGAACGTACAAGCAAAAAACGGAATCCCTAAAAAAAGTTGTTCGTGCAACGTATTCAGGTTTTAGAACTCAGTGTAAAAAAGAAGAAAGAAAAAAAAAAGAGAAAACATGACGTTTTATCATGTATAAGATGGTTACAAAGGGAGAAACAAAAACAAACAAAAGAAATGTCATTATAACTAACGAGCAAGTACAAATTATCGAAGGAAAATGATAAAACAAATTACGTCTACGTCTAATTCTTAGGTTCCGTAGTAATGGGGGAATAATGAAAAGAGGGAAATATTTAGCGAGACGCGAGGAATAGAGTAAATTGCACGCGTCCTTTCGGGTTTTAGTGACGGTAGCGCGCAAGGGAAAAAGAAGAAGCAAAAAAGAAACGAACGAATAGAAAAGAAAAAGATGGAAATTATAGGACGAGAGAACAAGTTTTCCAAACATATCTTCGAAACGAGAAGTATACCGTAAATGAGAAATACGATTTTAGATTTAGGTGTCTTCCGAAGATGGAAGTTTTTAAAATAATTACGTATACATTTGTAGAGTTTAAAGAGGGGAGAGGTTTTTCGGCGGCCGGTCAAAGCATAATGTGGAGAGAGAGAGAGAGGGGGGGAGAGAGAGAGAGAGAGAGAGAGAGAGAAAGAGTGAGAGAATGAAAGAAAAATAAAGAAGAAGATGAAACGTTCCTTTCGCGCAAAAGGAGGCGGGATTTACAATGGGCGTCTTTGCTTTCCTAAAATTTCGTTTCGACTCGGGAAAAGCTTAAAGATAATTCGTTAGTGAAAATTATCCTAGTCATTTTGGAAACTTTTTATAATTCTGTGATATATCGAACGCGAAGTATCAAGATGTATTTGGCGCTACAAAATAAAAAGGGGAACAAAGAATTGGGAGGGTTAAAAAAAAAAAGAGAAAAAAAACACGGGGAGGGTTGGAAAACACTATTACGTTCCACATTATGATTGCCGGCGTGTGTGCAAATTGCATATATATTACATAATTGGTTAATTGATATCGGGAAATTCTGTGATGTCCTTCAGTTGGGTATACTAGATCGAGAAATATTAGAGATATATGAAAAAAACAAGAAGTATACGGAATTAGGTCGATGTTCGGTGTTGTGTAAGTTAATATTTGTAAAGGAAAAAAGGAGAAAAGCCGAGACTTTTAATACCGAGAAGATTAAAATCAGATGCTGCCGGGACTCTCGCGATTGTCCAAACGACCGCTGATCCGCTTGGAAGTAAAAAAAGAAAGAAAAGAATTCGTCTGAGGGAAACGGGGGAAGAACTGATAGCGCATCGTTGGAAAATTTGCTGGGAAAACCCGTCTGTAGAAAAAAGTGTCGGGCTTATTGGCTCGGAATTAAGAATCGGTACGATACCAAAGTGGATTTGACTGTTAGTGCGATTATTTTACTTGTTTCTTTTTGTTTTCTGTTTTTAAGCGAGACCAAAGGCTTTTAATCGGGTTTCCCGACGATGCCGCGCGAAATATACCGCGTTCCCTGTGATCAGCTGTCGTCGAGAAATCGAGGGAAACGCAGTGTCTGGGTATTTAACATATCTCTTCAGGGTACTCGACCCACTGTACGCTGACACGGTGTTGAATCGAAAATCTTAAAAATAGAAAAAAAAAAATTACAAAAAAAAAAGAAGAAGAAGTAATAAGTATATCATACACACACAAAATCTATTCCAATGTGCCAACGTCTTCGAACTAAAGAAAAAAAGAAAAAAAAATACAAGGAACTTTAGGTCTTCTACTATTTACACGAGAATCGAGAAAAGGATAGTAGTTAGCCGCGCGTCGCATCTTCTTATCGAGAAACGAATATTACCAACATTATTACTACCACTAATCGTTTTTAGGATTTAAAGCGAATATTATACAAGATACTATCGAAGAACTTTTTCGAACTTTAATGCATGGATTTTCGTCTCGTATGCTATTTAAGGGAAGAAACGTAAGGAGTTCTAAATGGAGAAAAAGAAAAGAGCGGAAGAGTGGGAGAAGAAGACGGTGAAACAGAAAATGAGAGAATGGGTGTGAAAGAAGGAACGAAAGGGTGGGAGAGAAAGAGCGGGTGTGAGAGGTAAGAAAGAAAATATTTTAAACTATCTATTTTTATTTGCATTCTAATATCTCGTGCGTGTAAATATTATATATCGATAAGCAACGTGTACCTCTGACGTGAATTGCAGAGGAAAAGGATATTGTAAATGGTACCGGCATAGGCATTATATCATATTGGCAATGGACTGCGATCGTATGAACTGAACGTTGGAAAGGCTTTGCGTCCCTGCGCGGACGATATGTGGTTATTGTTGTCTCAAGAGAAAAAAACGCTGTTTGTATCATGCACTTCCTTTTTTTCTTGTCGACCGTGAATCGCAATCGACGAAACAAACACAACCGACTTGTCTTCTGCAGAATTTTTATACTGTGTGAACCCTGACTACCGAATAACCAGATTTATTGTAAAGGAAAACTCGTGGAACTTGCACGTGGCGAGTACAAATCAATGTAGTTACGAATCGTTTTACGATTCGTGGCCACGCCAAGTTCGACGAATTTTTCGCAACAACCATACGTAGATTCTAGCTTCCGTTTGAACCGTTAGATCCGTTGAACTTCATACGCAAACGTTAGTAGAGGTTTTTTATGTTAGTTGTCACTCTTTTTCATTTTCGTTTAATCAACGAGTTGTATCGCATCTGAGCCAGCAGCTCAAGTGCTCAAGTTAATTTCCTGGCGCTGTGACGAAATACTTTGATACGAGAATTTACTTTCGAGAAGGCTGATTTTTATAATTTTTAAACGCGGACGTTTTAAATTAAGGAGTGAAATTTATTTTTACTAATTTCCAGACTTTTTTTTGTAATCCCTACCGTTTAGGGAGAAATCGACTGATTAGGCTGTTTTTTTTTCGATTGGTTTAAACTTTTTCTTGATCATGTGATATTGTCTTACCAAAGAGCATCGGGAAATTGTGAAAACTTCTCGGACTTTCGATCGATACCCACCTCGAGCATGTACAATCCGAAGATACGATGAAACTTTATCGATTTTCGATCGATGTTTTCCCTGTCTTTTCGGACAGTCGCAAGATCGTTCTATAAAGTATTTATACATTAGCGAGCTTGCGAATTTTTCCTCTTAAAGAAGGTAAACGATAGTTTCGAGGGTCTGAGATATCGCGTAAGTTCGAGAAAGCGTCGCGACTTATTATTATTCTTGGTACGAAAATTCTTCGGTTTCGGTTGAAAAAGAAACGAAATTTTTGTATGATTTTCAAAAGGGGGATCAAAAACAAAAAAGTGGAACTACGAAGGGAAAAGAAACGAAAAGTATAAAGAAACGCATCTTCGAATCGAAAATTTAAACAAATTGCTTAGGGATGTATGATTATGATGAATTGATAGAAAAAAAAAAGAAGAAATGAGCGAAAAAAATAACGTCGAGCATAGGAGAAAGACTACTTAGATTTATTTTTATTATGTCTTCAAAAAGACTTTAAATATAATATTTATATTGTGCCATAATTAATATTAACAAAACCTTAAGTATAAATTAATTGTTACGAAAGTTTTTAAATTTATCGGAAGGGGAAAATTGCAAAAACATAAAAAAATGAATAAGATGATGAAAAGATATCTCTACTGTCTATCGATAATTAACTGTACGATAGTTATTAAGAAAAGAAGTTACGTCATTTTTAAGTGAATACTGCATTTACAAGAGAAGCTAGGATTAAAGATAACAACGGTTGATCACCTCCGCTCATCATGTAACACTAATACGATTCGTGTAGCGTGCGCCCCTTTTGTCATTCCTATCACGAGAAACATACCGTAACACACACACAAAAAGAAAAAAAAAAAGAAAAAAAAATGCGACAAAGAGAAAAGAAACAGAAAACTAGCGTAAAGAAAAAACTGAATGACTCCCGCCGTTTTTCAGCGTAAGAAATAACGCATCAGTTTGTTCTTGCCAAATTTGCGAAACGCCCCACTCCTTTCGATGCGTGCGACAGAAGCAACCGAGAATCATCGACTGGTTTCTTGGCGATATTTTTCTGGGTCTTATTTATTCATAAGTTTCTTCATCAACCGTCCCGGATGTAAAAGCACGACGAAAGAAACGGGTCGATGATATCATCAGGGCCGACGTCGAGCGAAAAGGGCAATGCGTATGCGAAAGAAATCGCGATGGAAGTAGAACGTGCCGTGTAACGCGATTCGTATCGAAGGAACGAACAGAAATTCTCAACGGTGACGAAGGCGTCGCCTTTATGGATATCAGAAATGCAAAACGATATTCGGTGAGACATAGAATTTTTTCAAAGAAAATACTATCTGCGTTGGTAACTGGGAAAGTCGAGGGAGGTGAGCATTTTCTTCATCGTTGACAACTCTCCTTCTGTTCGTTCCTTCAATGGCGCATACTTTTGCAACTCGGTCTACAACACGCAACACGGAAACGGCATCGAATATCATCGATTCATTTGCTTCTACATATCGTCTCTGTGAGTGTATTCTCATATAGATGCAGATCCTCGTGTCATTTCGATATCATCGGAACCCCACATTTTACCTTCTGTTCCGCGTATTATCACAGAAATTCTGTCTATCGTGTCTTTTTGCCTGTTCAACGTTATCAGTGATGTTTATTATCGGTATGACTACTACGAACATTAAGAAATCAATCGATTACCAGGGATAGTTCAATCATTAGTTAGCTCGCGAAGAGAAGAAGAAGAAAAAAAAAAACGTAAGAACGATGTACGATATATTTGACGAGGAGTCGATGGCACGTTATGTTAACTTTTTATGTACATAAATATATATATGCAGATATGTACGTATACATACATAACACGCATAAAATATTATATAGGCCTATTTTGTAAGGTTTCTCCTTGGTTTTATTTTTATGTTAATCTTTTTTCCGATTTGTTACAGCGATTTTTTTTCGAGAGTGATTGTTTCAACGCGTTAAGGAGAACTTACTGGATACTTATTATTATTATTATTATTATTATTATTAATTATTATCATTATCACAATTATTGCTATTATTATTATATTACTCATTGATTATTGCTATTATTATTATTATTACTCTTGCAATTATTGTAATAATAATTCTTAGCACTAGACTTATTATTTTTATTATTGATTCTGTCGCGGTTACGATCGTTCAGATTTTGTTTCTTTCCTGTTTTTTTTTTTTTTAATGTCGATCGATCGCGATGTGTGCGCGCACCGTGTTGCGTAAGAAACACGGGACAAGCTCTGCGTCGCGTTAAACTTTCAGACCTGTTGCGAATCGCCCACACATCGTGAACACACGTTATCGTTTTCTCGCGCTTTTTCAGTTTCTTTATTGTTTTCATTAGCACTTTTTTTTTTACTTCTTCCTTGTCACGAATCACGAAGCGTCGATGGTTTCCATCCGTTTATAAGGTTAATTTTAGTCCCGTAATTTACAAATACGAAGCATAAATTATTAAGAGATAGACCGGGTCGTCGAGCGCAAAAGGATCCACGTGTTGCGAGCATCTATATAGAGAAAGTGATACTCTATACTATTTTCCTCGATTCGAATCTTCTTTTCGTTTTCCGGAACGAATCACGTGGTCGGCACACTGTGTGTCGCCAAAAGCGAATTTTCGACTCACCGTTCACGATTGGTCATAGTTATTGTGCACTCTCATCGAGATGTATGCCGTATTATTCGTCTTATGCTCGATTTTTAATCTGTCATTTCAACTTCCGTCGTCTTTCACTCGGAGCATGACCTAGAGAAAAAGAAAAACGAACAAAAAACAAAAAAAAAAAAATAAAAAATAGGAGAGAGAAAAACAGTAACGCAGAAAGAAATCTTTATGGAAGGCAAAGTAAAATGAAAGAAAGAAAAAAAAAATGATTCGCGACGTTGTGGAATCTTTCGTGGACAATCACGGCCCGACTATAATTGTAATTGTAAACAAAGTGCAACACGCTGCCTTGCTGAACAGTACAAGTACAAAACGAATACAAATACATAAAACATGTCTTCGATTTAATGGATGGAAATGATTCCGGTAGTTAAGATATCAAAAGTACGAGAGAGAGAAAAAAGAGAAAAAAAATGATTTAAAAAAAAATAAAATGAAGAGGAAGAACAAAGCGTTTTAATCGTAGGGAATGGAAGAGAAAACGAGCCTCCGTTGTAAGCAACGCCGCTGTTCGTCGAGCGTGTAGGAAGAGAGAAATGCGACACGGCGTGCGTTCGTTCAGAAATACCTCAGTTGCCGTGGCCTCAGACATACAAACGCGCATACGCTCGTTTTAACACGCGTCTTACCTTATTATCCGTCGTTATGTCAGTCGCTGAGAGGCTTTCTTGTACATTTTTTACTATTTCCAACATGAACGACACAATCGAAAGCCCAAAGCAGCAGCCCTACAGAAAATTCACTGTAACCCAGCCGAGTGTGTCTTTCCTTTCGTTTCTCGTTTCGTTTCCAACGAGGAAGATGAATGAAAATCAAAGTAGAAAGGAAAGACATCGTTCGTAAGGATATTCGATCGGGCGTCGAACTGTGAGACGCGTAAAAATCGCTAATGGTACGTTAGTTCAAAGCAAGACACGTCACTGCCAAACAAAAAAAAAAAAAAAAAAAAAGAAAGAAAGAGTTTACGCGGGGAGAGCCTCCGTTGAATAGTCGAGACACAAGAGTCACGGAAATGGAAACGTTCCGAGTCTGAGGCCCGGCAATAACAGATTCTCATCTAAGCTACAATAGTTGTTGTACTTACTTGTCTTCTATTTTGTCACTACATTGTCTGGGTATTAATGCGAGCAGGGTGACGCGCGTCGTTCCTCGTTCGATCAGGTCGCTGGTCGATTCACAGATAGAACACGAAGAAATGAAAACTGTCAACGTAACCGTGAAAGAACAACGCGAATATTCACGATCGAAAATCGCGGGAGATTCATCGAGAAAGAATGAAGGAAAGTCGTAGGTGTATGGGAACGTCGCGCGTATACCGCGAGCGCGCAACAGTCGCCGTATTATTATATTTTACAGAATGCAAAGTATAGATATATAAATAAATGAATGAATAAATGAAATATATATATTGTTCCGTTATCGCCGTTATACCATCCGTGTAACATAACATTGCGAATAAATTTGCAGTTTATTAATCGACGAAAAAAAAAAAATAATAAAAAATAATACAATTCTTCAGTGTGCTCCGTAAACGATTAACGAGCTTCTTTTTCCACATATTAATGATATTATAATATATCGCGTAATGCATAAATCTATATATATATATATATAAATGAATAGATATATTATATATATATATAAACGTATTCGATTGAATTCTCCGCCCGGTTGTTTCGCCGTCTGTGGATGCAAACCCCGGGAAACCTTCGTTTCCTGATTATCATTATAACAAATGTACCTCTTGTCTTTCTTGCGTAGAAAAAGAAAAAAAAGATAATGACGAAGGAAGAGAAGGAAGAACGCGACGGGAACGGAAAGGGAAGATGGGGAAAAAAATAGGGAAGAAAATGAAGAAGAGCGAAGACGATGAAGAAACCGATCGATCGGTGATCAATGTGTATTTATCGTACGTAGTATAGTATATATGAAATTTCGGCGGAGGGACGCTTCGCTCGTAAACTGCGCTCCTGTGAATTTTTTCGCTGTAAAACGGGATTATTAACTAGGGGATATTATTTCGAACGCGAGACCGGTTCAACGAACTTGCCGCAATCGAGCATTCCACGTGTGTTGACGACGGACGAGAAACGGAGGATAAACTGAGGCGTTCTAGCTAAAAAACAAAAGAGAAAAAAAAAAAGAAGAAGAATGAATGCAATTATCGATCGGGGGACTAGGCGAAGCCGCGTCTGATCGATCGTGACTCAAATCGAAAAGAAGCGGTGAACGGAGAACAGAGAAAAAGAAATGATATATATAGTTCAATATATACATATATATACAAGAAATTATATATATATATATGGCGGATAATGTCGAAATATTTTCTAATGCGCGTCGCGTCTTTAGGCTATTATTACATTAATTGTAAGACATTGCAATTAATTAATATATGTATGTAAGCGTTCATTCGTATTTTTCGATGCAGTAAACAAAAAAATGGAATTATTATTGTCTTTATTATCATTGATTGATTAATTGATTATTGATTATTATTATTATTATTATCTATTAATTATTATTATTATTATTATTATTAATTATTATTATTATATAAAAATTCAATAATAGTTGTTGGTGTAATATTATGAAATAAATCTTTAACGATAGCAAAAGAGAACCTTAATCACGCTCTAATCTAATTTTTCAGCCACTTCACTCTCCTCACCTTCGTTCCACCTATTACCGCCTGCGAGTTTCGCAAGTACGCAAGTTCGCGTTTTCCTGTCTGCGTAATTTCTTTATTAACGACTTCCGTGAAATATGGGACTCGTAAGAGAAAGAATAACATTTCTGATAGATGATGTTACACTGCCGGTTCTCGATCGGAGCGTAGAAATAGAAAAGCCCACCTCGATAAATCACCGATCAATAAAATTGCACACGATGAGCCGCGCAACCAGTGACGCACATGAGGGGTGCAGCGCGCAGCAGATGCAATTTATCTCCGAGTCCCATAGTGAAATACGTAAAGAACAACGCGCGCTTGGCAATTCTGAAATAGCATTACGTTACGTATCCCGCTCGCGAAAGAACGGAACGGTGATCGAATATAGTCGGAAAGGTAATTAAATATTGTCGAAAAGGGATTAATCTACGAAACAGAGGAAACAATGGAGACTGAATAACGAAATCTAATAGGAAAAATCGATTTCTCCCGATGGCGCATTCCGTACGTGGCGATAAAATATGGAGAAAGAAAAGGACACCGTTGTGCGTGGGAGAAGCGGGTTAGAGGAAAATGAATATTTCATATACACAGGCAGGCAATTGCATCGTTGGTTTTCTCTACCTTGAGGATAGGTCCTTCGTAATTTTCATCATACGTCATGTCACGAATACTAACATACACTGGTGACTGATTAAGTGCAGCTTGTTAATTAAGGGGTACAACGCGATCCCCAGCGGCTCATTTATGGGTCACGTACGCGTGTTTTTCCTCTTTTACACGCTGAGTTCTGTTAATTAAGAAAAGAATTCCTCATTATATTGTCCAGTTAACATTCTTATTACTTTGAAAGACGAGGAGGCTTCGAATTAAGAAAAAAAGAAGAACGAAGAATACGGCGACGTAATGACGCAAAACTGTCATTTTCCTATGCAAAGGGATAGTTTCGATGATCTATAGTATTAGAAAATACGTCAATATATCATTATATTAAGGTATTACATAAGAGCGTATATATTCTTATATTGGAAATTAAAAACTAATTCGATTGGTATATAAAGAAACGTGTGATTCAATTCAAGGAAGATGATCGTGAAACTTTTTAAACATGCTCGTTGTTTTATAAATCGTTCGTTCTGAATTATTCGACATTTTAATAATAAAAATGAAGAATCCGACAACAGTAAAATAAATGACTGTCAAATACATAAACCGAATACAATCATAAACAGTGATAGATATCATAGTAGAGACGAACTACGTAATAGAAACTTCGGTTAAATCAAAACAAAGGACAAAAACGACAGGAACTTTCCAATCAATATGATAGAAGGCTCAGTCGCTCTTCTATCGTCGAACGTATAACAACGTACGATGGTAAACGAGAAACGGATCCCTCGCAAGTCGAAACGAGAATCTAATACGAATAAATCCAAATTGTGCCGTATTCTTTCGTATTTCATTCTGAATCGCGATCGTTCTCTTTCCGAATACTTGCACGATTATTTCCGCAAGCTGTTCGTTATCTCTCAAATATAAATACATATAAAAGAGAAGGAACAAAGTCAATCGAAGGACTGGCCGTTTAAAGCAGTGTCGATAAAGCTTGGTCGTAAAGTTAGCAAGACGGTAAAAATGCTTGATAAATATTTAAAGAAGCGGTTGAGTATTAGCCGACCATGGACTCATCCTCTTAACCGTTTGCGCGCAATTGAAGCGAAAGAATAATTCCAAGGCTGCTCTTAAAGCATCGAACACGGACTTTCCCAAGGAAACGTGGCTTGTATCCTTCAAGAAAAACCTCGCACCATTAAGAAGTGAGCAAAGGGCAAGATATGAACTGTACGAACAGTTATGACACTCTTAGCAACGAGTATCCACATTAGAGAATATAAAACGGAGCACACGCGAGAAACCATGGAAAATCCTTGACAAGTCGGGAAAACAATCGAGGTAACAGGAAGGCGTAGTACATGGTCGGTCGTGGCGGCCTTGGAAATGCGACCTTGGCACTTCTCTGGTCTAGGCGTTCGTAAAGTAGGCGCGGCCCTGGGGTTCGCCGCTATGGCGTCGCGACGAGCGTGCGCGAGGAAGCGTCGAGCTGGTTTCCTCGCTCCACCACAGCTGCTCGGAGACCAGCTAGACGGGACAGCCGGTCAGACGCAACTCAGGCCAGAGCCGCGTCAACGTCCTTCCGTGTACATCTTTCGACGTCCACCCGACGTCCTCTTGTCATCGCGTTTCTTCTCTATATACGTTTCTCTTTTACTCGAATCTTCTTCGTCGTACGTATCGAAGGATCTCTGGAACGTTCCTCGACCAGAATAGATTTTCGTCAGAGTATCTCGCGGGCTGTACACGTAACTTTACCTAGACTAGCGACGAAAGATCAAGACCATCGGTTCGCGGAGAAGAATCGTTCCAGCTGTTCTCAGCTTTTCTGCGTCTCTCGAGGCCGGTCAGGTAGTTTCGTGCGCCCGCGCCTCCTCACTTATGCACGAACGTGCGTAACGGTATACCGAGTAACGAAACATCGGCGGGAAGGTCCAGCAACAACGCGCGACCACCTGTAGTTGTGGCCTCGAGCCACCCCTGACGGCTCTTCGGACGAGCCTCCTCCGTGTCTCCCCCACTCTACAACGGAACTCTCTCTGCGTCCTTGGTGCCCTGCGTAACTCGGAGGCAGGATTCATACCTGGATCTCACGTCGCCGAGGAAACCGACGACGAGCATCGCCATAGCTAACGCCAGCGTTCACACGTATCCCGCACACGCCTGCCAGGATTACCACCAAGATGAAGACGTCATCGTTCTCTCTGCGTGTCATGCGACGGGTAAGTGAATGTTACGCTTTCATTCATCCTTTCTGTGTTTATCGTTCGAGACGGAAACGATCGTGACCGCCAATTCACAGTTGATATCCTGTCAGTTCTTCCAAGGCGTTCTCGAAGGTTCGAATGTTTCGTCACTTTGTCTAGGATTTGGCTAAATTTTCTTTCTGAGTTGAATACGTAAAGGGTAAATAAATAAGTCTAAATAACGTTTCTCTGCCGTGATACACAACAGGGTTGAAATATAAGGGCGGAGTGCACAGAATACAAGGCGGAAGTTTTGGTTACCGGTTCTCGACAGATTCCCATTTTTCGTATCTCTGAACGCGTATGACGTAGTATTATGAGAAATAAAACGTTCACTTTCGCTGAACCTGGTTTCAATCGCGAAATGGTTCGCTGAATCTTCCTGGTGTTTCGTTCGAGTGGGAGTATAGCAGGATAGGTTTTATTCCGTTGGTTTTATTTTCGAAAATACGAAGAGTGTCACGTTGATGAAATAGAGTGGCAGTTACCCGCGTGGATATCCTACCACCATATCGTAAATAATGTACTGGGCAAAAATTCGTGCCAGCATTGTACGCGTGAATTCGGTCGCGCGCAAATCCACCCGAGCTAACTGATTTATACGCCCGTAGCGACATTCCCGTTGCATATTCCATTCGGATGCATATTCAACCGTGATTCGTATTACCGATGCATCGGTATAGTTCGACACGAAACTCGGGACACGAGAATCCCGAAGAATCATCCTTCGAGTTTGTCCTGCAAGCGGATACGAATTGAACGCGACACGAACGGAATTCCAAGATAGGAAATTACTTGTAGCATCTACGCCGTGTCTTACGTAATGTTACTTGGCAATCAATTATCCTTGAAACGTCTGATATTACGAGGAATATTATTTCGAAATAGAAGCGCCCAGCATCGATACTGTGCGTGTTAATTGATGCAGCGAACGCCGCGAAATTGAATTGGTTTTACGTGAAACGCATGGCATAGACTGTATAGAGTCACAGAGTATTATAGAGAAAGGAGAGATGGTTACAGTGATCCACGAAAGTATTTGAATATTCACGATAGAAAACTTTTACGTACATGCTGTACGGTTTTTGCATAATAGGTTTTGAAATTTCATTAGCAGTATAACGAAACACGATGTTGTGATTATGTCGGTTCTAAAATGCATAGAAGCTAGAAAATGTATAGTAGCTACGTCGTCGGCTAAGCTAAACTAAGCTCTTGTAACCTGTACATACGTCTTTAGATTGATTTCAAACTTTATAATGGAATCGCGATAGTCGACTCTGTTATAGTCGCAGCGTTGATGAAATTTCAAAATGTTTATATATAATATGTAAAAGGTTTTTGCAAGCGCTGGAATACTTTCGTTTGCCGTACGTTTTATTGTCGTAAATCGTGAATTCAACCTGTAGAATCCTGCTTTGTTTCGATGTTGAAAGGAAATCTCATCGACATATGGTAGAACTTCATTTATCTGAACAAAATTTTAGTCAATATCCGATTAACTTTTGCTCGTTCGATTCATTTATCCGAGCCTGGTTAACAAAACATTGCAGGTAGTTGGAATAATTGCTGAGCTCCAATTATACAAATTGTTTGTCCCCTAACAAGTTTAGATAAATGGAGCTCTACTGTATCGTGTATCATCAGATGTAACAGTCATTCGGTACAGTCTGTATCACTGTTGTTACAAACGGCGAATATTTTATTGTATAGGAAGTAATCCATTATGGTTCAATGTTGCATTAACGCAATGTTCCATTTATAGTTTTATTCAACCCGTTGCAATTAATTACCAAATCCCGTTTTTTAAAATTGTGACTGTGAAAGATATTTGAAAGATTCGCTTAATATTTTTTTCTTCGCTGTTTCGTGACGCAGATTTCATAATCTTTTAATCAAAACAATTTAAAGAAATTCAAATATTTATATCATTATAACCATTGTTTAGTTCTTAATGGATTAACAAAGAACCGATTGAGAAGTTATCTATGCGATAATTAAGTTAACACTAGAACTACTAAATCTTTTTAAAAAAAATTACTCGCAACGTACAGATATTGTTGATACTATTAATGTTTATGTTTATTGAGACGGAATCATGATTACACAAAAATAAGTCATTTAGTCCTTTTATCATATCGATTCAATTTTAATTAACTATGTAGGATATATTTAGGTATAAGTTGAAGGTAGATAATCGTTATGTGAAAAAATAAAATCACCCATATAACCGAGCAGAATGATTATGCGTAAATGTGACCTAGAAAGTAATACAGAGAAAATATCTGCATAATTAACCCAGCCGAAAGTTAATTCGCGATTCAATTATTTTCCAAGAAATACGTGAAATAAAATGGAACATCTTGGTGAGATTTCTCGGCGGAATTGCACTTGGTAATCCTGTCCCTAAAAGAAGGAAGCTTCGCTTCATTGGATTTAGATCTTTTTCTGAGAAATTCTGTCTCCAGGATAGACAATTAAATTGGAAAACGCAGTAACGTAATACGATGGGAGTAAATTCGACGTGACGGCTCGAAATTCGACTTGTAATAACTTTCTACTGTTGTAATCTTGCTCCCTTTAATAACCACGATCTCGCATCTAGATCCTCAAATCGAGATTGAGATTAAAACGTGATCTCCGTTCAAATGGAAGGTCGTTCGTCGCAACGTCTCTTAGTTAATAATTTTTCCTCTACAGCGCGATAAACCGGAATACTTTTGGCAAATTAGCATTCTTTTGGGTCAAGTCGACAAAAAAGAAAAAATAGAAGAGAAAAACTCGTTTAGCCGATCCCTTTGTTCGTAAGAACGAACGATCGATAACAGAAAGAGGAAGGACGTGTTAAACGTTTCTTTCGTCTTCGATTTCACGAGTTGCGTTTCGTTTGCTTTCCAAAAGCCGAATCCTCGAGCGCCAGTATTATCCAGATATTTTCTACAGAGGACCGTTTTTCCCACCTGACGCATATAAAATACAAAGAGAGTTCACGAACGTCCGCAAAACTTCGTTTCATTTCATCCCGGCCCCTTTGAGTCGTGGTAGAATACAAAGAGCTATTTTCCAGGCATAGTACAAACAATCCAAAATTCAGAGGAACTTCTTCCCCACGAGCCTTTTTCCGCCTGGCTTTTTATAGAAATGCTTAGGAGGCCATATAGCTCGCCGAGCAGTTTCAGTCCATTTGGAAAAATGTCGCCTACGTGAATCGAATCTCAGGGACAATCATGAAATTACTGGCAGAAGTAGATACATTAACGGTCGAAAGTATGTCACGAGTAAATTGCGGATTCATTTGCATATATTAGAAAAAGGTGCAGAAATGCATAGAAAGCGTATATAGTATGCAAAAATATGGGGAACATCCATTGTTTGATAAAAAAATATTTGAGTAAGTCACTGTATATCTGTTGATTTCGTAAGAGAATAATAAATGATGCGTTCGATCCACTGGTGTGCTAATTGGATTATGATGTGATTTAATTACGTAATTTACTTACATTGTTCTTCAACTATATAGTAAATCGATTACCTTGTAATTACGTAAATTACGTTGTAAGTTCAATTGCGATTACGAGTCGTCTTGCAATTTAATCGAATGGTGAAGCTGAATTACGAATTACAATATAATTGAATACGATGTAACTGAATTACTTTGTAATTATAATTCATCGAATAATCCAATTGTAATTCTGTACGACTTTGCTTTGATCATTAGCTTCTCAGAAATTCATATATCTTAGCGATGTTCGCGTATTGTATATCTACAATATATCAATTTATCAATCAACCAAAGTATTCATGTAATTGTGAACAGCAATATGCGCGATTCCATTCCGATATTTTTATTTCTCCATTCCACTTATAACTTATTCCACGAATGCACGTTTACGTTTCCCATGGAAATCGTAGAAAACTGGCATCTCCGAGGAAACGACTATCGCGAAGATTCGATAAAATTCGTTTGCCATCTTTCGTGGTCTTCTGTCTCTAGCGAGACAACAAGAAACTGGTCTTGGAAGTTTTCTCATCTCCTCGTGAAAACAGTATACTCGTCCTTGGTGAGATCTAGCGTTTCTCGTGATCCTTGCTTGTCCCGGTTATGACAGTTCTTCTTCATGCAATTGCCCTGGTACGACTTTCCAATCGTCGATTCACTGCGCTACGAAATCTGCTTTTCGTTAGTCTGACCAGAACAGGCTAGTTCCACTGTTCCTCGTACGCTTTGGCAAACGTGTGCGCGCAAGTGCACCGTGTACACGGTTAAATTAGTTTCAAGAGCGCGGAGTTGAACATCGATGGTCACGAGTGTCGGGTTCGCTGAATATATTGCGACTTTATTCCGCAAAAGGCCAGACACCTTGAAAACGCTCGTTTAATCGCGCGTAGAGTGGAAAATTGAGACTAATTTTCAACGTCGCCAGCAACGGGTAGTTTTTAAACGGCTACGAGTAATTTCATTTCCTCTTTGGCGACGTGGCTACGACAAGGTTGACACAGCCGTGTTTGTTTCTCCTGTCAACCGCTTCGCCACTGTTCACGGATAATGTTATATTGACCTTCTATAGCCGTGCAACATCATGCAATTAAAGAGGAAATTAATTGACCTCGGTATGCATCTGTGGAAAGTGCTTATTGCAGAAATAATATGAAAATGTATCGTCAATTAGTTTCCCATTGATTAATCGTGAAGGAACTTATATACACAGCCGTTAATTGGTATTAAAACACTTTAATCGATTTATAGTAATTGTATTTGAATTTCACCGAAGTGTACTAATTAATGATGAATTCATAATTCGCTGAATCAACAGGCTATACATTCACATTACCTATTTAACGCTAGAACTGTTCAAAGTAGATGAAACGACCAGTTTCTAATCTTCCATAGAACTTTTACAAATTTACAACAGCTCAGTTTCAGACACTCGAATAATTTTTTTAAACATTCTATCACGCAGAATCGTCGTTTTCCTTAAACTTCATCCAATTACAAGGCAACCTGTATAATTGATAGTACCTTTGTTATTGAACTATACCAAAAACATACAAGTCCCTACCAGTCTTCCATACTTTCAAACAAGATGTCCTTAAAAATTTTAATAATTAACAAACAACTCGAAACAACTTTGTCTCTTCTCGAATTAAAAGCGAAAAAAGTTCAAGAGTGAAACGTGACCACCGTACGGATGTCATACTCGCGCTCGAACTCGCACAGAACGCTAACACGCGTATATCAAACTGCGATAGTCAAACCGTGAATTCGCGTTCTGTCACGCAACTGCGTAATCAGATTGTCCAGGCTGTCGATCTTCGTTCCGGATTACTCTGTGCGATCGCCTGAATATAACCATTTACTAGCTATGGAAATGAGAACGTGACAGTACGGAAAGCCGGCACACTGGAAAAATTTCCCAAAGCTTTCCCCGACCTCCATTCCTTCTGTTTAACCGCTGTTCACACGGCGCAGTGTTCGTGACTCGAATAACCACGACGAAACCGCTGAATTCAGCCTAGCTTGGTTTTCAGCGAAAACATCGGCCATTTCTAAACGCACGCGGTAAAATTGGAAAGGCGAATGGCGAATAAATACGAAGGGACTGAAGAGCCAGTAAATCTAGACTCGAAATCACCTTCTTTATCCCAGCGTGTTCGTATCGTCGGATATTTTCTTCGTTTTTGGGGAAAAGCCCCCCATAGCTCTCTGAGAATTCCCAGGAGCTTAAAGCGCCTTTCAGAGTCGTCCTTGCGATCAGTTTCCGCTCCAATCACGTTGCACACGTATCGAAAAAGAGGTATTACCATGTTCTATTTGACCAAACGATTTCGCAATACTAAACGCACGCTTATCAGCCAATGGTGTAGCAAAAGACTACCGTAAGCTTCTTCACGTGACAGTGGTTTTTATAGGAAGTGTTGGAGTGATCACCACTTATAAGAAAACTCTATATCTGGTCTTTTTAGTTTTCTCAAACACTGAAGCCATCGACAGCGCGTAGACAAAAGACTGCGACGAAGGCAGACCATAAACAGTAGACAGGCGACGTTGGCTTCGGGATTTTTCAGTTATTGGATAAGACAGCTAGCGTGCGGATCTGGACCAGCTCAAATTGTATTCTTACTTATAATTACACTTCTATTTAAATATATTTTCTGCCTTACAATTTATCCACGAGTTTTCTCTGTTTACACATCGAATAACCTCAACAGAAAGAATATTTTACTTTGAAGTATTTGGAGAAATCGAAGATTTGCCATCTTATCTTGGCAAAGGTGACAGGAATCACTCTACATGTATATGAAATTCTTTTCACGATCGTTCGATCCACGCCATCGTTGCTCGTATTTTCCGCTATCGGTCGAGGCGATGAAAGTCGTGATCCTCGATGAAAAAGAGAACCAAAAATACCACTCGCGAGATATACCATAGGCTTCCATAAAGTTTCATGGAACGAGGGATCGTCTGTATAAAAGGAGTTTCTAATATTTGCCAAGCGGCTCTCTAGGGGTTTCGATTTGATCGACGACCGTCTACTTTTACTCGACACGGAGAAACGTAGCCATCGTTTTTATCTATAACCTCCTATTTCCTGAATGGTCGAAACGTTATTGCGTTTCGGAGAAACAATTTTACCGGACGAGATTTTACGAGAAAATTACCAGAAGCCATGTTTTGTTTTCGTGAAAGAATTCGTTATGACAAACGAGGGGAAAAGAGAGGATGTGAATGCTGTGTGGAAGCTTGAGCCACGTCGGTCCCCATTAAAACCGAAAACGTCGGTATTAAGAAATATTGCCTGTGCATCGTTAGGCTGCCACGACGCCCTTAAAACGTCACGTCGTCGTTGCTCGGGAAATCCTCCAGGATCGAAAGGTCAAAGGGCAGTATAACTGAGCCTCCGAAAAGCAAAGGACGATTGAACGCGCGTATGCCGTTTCCTGTACGCCGCATAATTACCAATCGTCGATAGTCTATTACACTAATAAGCCTCGATATTCAATGGGACCATTTGCATCATTTATCGTGTGTTCGAGATGACTCGTGTTTATTGAATATATATTTGTAAGTTGCAGATACATTTTCAAACTAGTTTTCTAAACTTTACTAGTACAGTTGTGACATTACAATGCTAATGAAATTTTAAAATATTTTGTACAACCTGCATAGTAATATATACATGAAAGTTTTCGATGTTATGCGTTTAACTGCTTTAATAAGCCGTTGCACGCGTCGAGCATCAGACAAGCATCAGACAACACCGAATATCTGGAAAAAGACACCCCGTTGACAATTTATCTTTTCGCGTGGACACACCCGCAAATTGAATGGAAACGCTGTATTTCGCGCCAAATAAAATTTGCTATTTTTCGTCATATTAATTGAGCGAGATGGAATTACAGTGACGGGGCAATGGCTGCATTTCATAGGTTCAAAATAAATTCATAAAAAACCGACGCTGTTGATATCTCGACCAGAAACGCACGCAACCGTACAAATATCATTTTGATTTTCCCCTCGTATGAAAAATAACGTTATTCCCGCGATGGAACGTGTTCGCGAGTTTAGAAATTGTTAATGATCTTATTTACTGTCTATCACTCCTGTGATCCTTTTTGTTACGTATCGTGCTCGGATATATGAAATAAATTCAATTAAATTTGACTAAATATTGCACGACTTCGATCGTCTTGTTTTACATTCAATTTATCCACCAATCTGTATGTATATATCTACGTAAAACTCCTTTTAAATCCAACATCCATCTTGTCCTTCGTAATTCACCTCTTCTCGGTAATAGGATTTCCTCGTTAAAGTAAACGTTCTAGTAGCTCGTTCAAACTATTGCTTCCTTTGTACGCGGAATCAGAACCACGCGTTTTCCTCTCGATTATAGGGTCCAGACAGCTTTATTCATCCATTTTGAAATAATATCAACACGGTAATATTAGCAGGGTCGTTTTATTCCTCGTTGATCGCGGCCATGATCCAAATGTTGCTTTCAAATAGTCGCGGATATATGCGTGGGGATTAAAACGTTGTCGAATCTGTTGTACTCGCGAGCGCGATTGCAGCAATAAATTGACGATAACGCGAATACTGGGTTAAATACGAGGGATCCAATAAACTTGGTCGTTGGAAACGACATCTAATTTTCGAACATCAAACGATAGAATGATTTCCAATGTTGGACACGCTGTCTCTAGCAAAGCTATAAATCGACACTTTATTCTTGTGGCTCAAGGATTATCACATCAACAGATCGTAAATCTTCGTACGATTTGTGCGTAGCTCTTTCATTTTTTGCATTCGCAAAACTGTTGTTATTATTATTATTTATTGAACTTTATCCCCAACTTGTAAATTGTGTGATGCCTTATATACAAATGTATCCTAAAAAAAATCGTGACAGTACAATTGGTATTCCGCGTGCGAAGGATTAACAGCATCCGCCGGGAATTCTCCTCAGGGCATGCAATTCGTTTCGCGTATTCTTTACCCTCGAGAACAAAATCCAATTCTTGGTGATACAGTATAGGTGACTCTTTCATCCGAGACTCAATCAGCCCTGGATAGTTCGCACCAATTCATACATTTCCTTTTCCTTTTCTTTCTATTTGAAACTAGGAAGTCTAGATTCTAGCCATTTTCTTCTTCCTTGCCGATCGATGCTGATGGGATAACAGAAATTATCGTTGGGTGGCCTTTATCGAAGTGAAATTGAAGAGAAAGAAAGGTAATCGTTGTGCAGAGCTAAAAGCATCCTTGTATCGCCCGAAATGTATTCCATTATTCGAAGAACACTCAATCGCTGAGCGAATTCTGCGCGCGATGTAAAGAAAAATTGTGCTAAGAGACCCAAGATAATCCCCGCTTATATCGTTAAAATTTAAACGTTGTACGTTGTACGTATTTGCATAAATAAAGAAACAAACAATTTAGTTGTGCGTGATTTTGATTGCGCGTATTGCTTGCTTAACTTTATCGATGTTTTAATACGTTGATATTCAGTGCGTAGGAAATTATTGTTTTCAGCTGGATTCTCGTTTCTCAGGTCTTCGATGAAACGATCTTGTCTTATTACGTACGCTATGTTTACTTTCTAAAGATGAATATTTGAATATTTCCTTATGAAGATTTATTAATTACTTAGACCTAGAAATTTACGAATCGGATAATTGGTCGGTGCCGAATAATAACTTTTCGTTCATTTTAATTCATCGAGTCGAGCTTTGATATTCTGAAAGCGCTGCTTTAATTAGCCATCGTACTAAATTTACCTGGACGAGCGTTTGGCCTTTGCAATCTCCATTTTCCGCGCTAACGATTTACAGAAAATGGCTAAAGCAACGCAATTCGCGTGTACACCGTTCGTTAAGCTTTGCAAATTTAGTAATACATATGAATTATAAAGTTTCTCCAAAAATACAAATTCGTTGTATATTTTGTTCAGTGATAGACAGAAGAATGGAATGGAAGATTTAAACACTGCGGTTTGCGAGCGTGTATCGGGCATACACATCGCGACATGAAAAACATCTTGTCGCGCCAAGTCCATCTACATTAGCGTAATTAGAGTAACAAATCTCGGAGACAAACTGAATTACGTGTTTCTTTTGGGATTTATCGACTGGAGCAGAAAAACATCGTCTTCGCGTAGTTTTAGATAGATTTCACTGAAATATGTTTACGAAGAATATTTTATTTTATATTTATACTTTATTATATTTAAAATAATATTATACTTCCACTATTGCTGTAAAGAACTTGGAGCAGTTCGGATATAGCATATAAGCTTTATACTTTGGTACAAAAATGTTGGAAGAATATTTTCTTTATTTCTATACAAAACTTGAATTAGTTTGCCCATAAAAACTTTTATGGGGTTCCATTTTTCTTGCGAATAAAAATACGAAAGGATGAGAGTAAAAACAGATGAAAAAAGAAGGAATATTGCTTATCGTTGCGTCTGATGATTTCAGAATTTTTACACAACAAAACTGTACGGAATTGTACGCATAAGATTCTTGATCCATAATCTTCCAATATGTCGTGCAATTTTGCATCAAATTTCCTTACTATACTATCCTCCCCGACTGCCATCGATTAGCGTAGGATGGATTCACCCGGTTAGAAGATTTATAGATCAATTCCTGCGAAGATCCTTTGGGGAGTAGCGTGTTCACTCTCTCAATTCGCTAGCTGACCAGAGCCGAGAATTTCAGGGCTCCCAAACTGATAGTAGCAGTTAGTTACCAAGTATGTGCCCCTAATTAATCGATGTGTACCGTGAGGCTAGGGTGTTCATTAAATATGAGCGTTTGTTGTCTCGACCTGTTCATGGGTAGAAACATCACAATAGCAGGTTTGTATACTAGCCAGGAGCCCTTGATACATGGTATGTTAATGGTTGTATGGGATCGATATCGCTGGACGCATACGACGTGTCTCCGGGGGATACGAGAGGCGAATAGATAACTCGGAGGACCAGCAAAAGAAAAAGTCAAAGGAAGAACTTGGCCTACGGCTATCGCTCTTTCACGTTGCAAAGAGCCGTGTTCATCCTGTATCTTGTGAATATTTTAAAGTTGACTGTTCATTGACACATTGGCTGTTTGTTATATATCTTGAAATAAAAAAACAATTCTAATTATGATACGTCATTCTCTTAAATTTTTGGGCGCAATTCTGCTCGTCATTATTCTCTATTATGGAATAAAACTTTGTTCTTGAAAACTGTGTTTAGTAAATTTGACCAACTATCGGATTCTTAATTCCATATTCTCTTATCACGCTTACAAATCATTTTTACCATCTTTACTGCGTGTTCTGAATTGTTGTATCATACGAACCACATATTTCTGTTTCTTTAAAATCAATAATTTGATTCCAAAATCCTGAAGCATTTCTCGATGAAACTTTCTTAACTTACGAGATTCGTGGCTACCCGATCAACACTGAAAGGGTGTGCAGAGCGCGGAAGTGGTAATACAGGCGCAATCGTCTTTTGAAATTACTCTCGCTTCATTCGATATCCTGACCGGATATCAATTTTTCCAACGATCGAGTTTAATTTCCGCCTTTCTATTCACTGGATTTATACGAACTTGGAGGTGACCAGAAGCTGCATCACAACAACCTCCGTCATTTCGCATTTAAATTACCGCGTGTTTTAATACCGGTCGCCTCTGTTGTACGCGTTTCGAAGCGTATTTGCATGCAACGTCGATATACACAAGCGAAAGGTGCAGTGTTATCGCGGCACGTGTGGCTTCGACCAGCAAAGGTTCCAGATTAATATTCATTGGACGGTTTATTAAGAAAGAAATTGCTCTCGCGCACGGCTACACGTAAATTCAAAAATTATTCATACGATACTCGCGCTACGCTTTTCGTTCGTTTGAAGAAGCGAGATTCACGAGGCGGGTCAATGTTTCACAACTATAGGCGCGAGGAACAATTAAGCTTGTTACGTTCTCGCGTGGATACTAACCGTTTACCATTGTCAAGGTGTCAAGGTTTTCCTCCACTCATTTTTGAAACATTTCTCGCTTCTTTTTGAGCAAACCTTTATCTGTCTTTTAATTATGCACGCGTGCAAAGGAACGACCTGTTCCTCGAGGATTTGTGGCGTTTACTGCAAGTTGCACACAGACTTACGGAAATGTGTCAAGAAGATTTTACAGTAAACGTAGGACGTGTCTCTTGCAAGATGATGGGTGCATGTGGGCTGAAATTGAAGCGAGGCCAGAGAGATTTTATAGCTCAAAGTAAGTCGAATATCAGGTATAACACAATTCCATTGAGAGCTTCGTAAAAAGATTGGACGTTCAGTCTAACCTATATAGACACTTTACTTAACACAGTGATACAACAAAGAAGTAAATAAAAACGTTATGCAACTGGGTATCGAGAGAATTAAAGAGAATTTCATCGCTGTTGCAATTCTACTGCAATAATCAACAGCCGCGGCGGTTCGCTGCGGTCAGGAACAAGGTGAAACAGGTCATCTCTTAATTAATCTCGTAATTAACCTTCGTTGATGACATGGATATATTTGCGTGTCTACAAAAATGGGCGGAACTCTAACACTCGTGTATGAGTGCGTTGTACGTGGGAGAAAGATGAAGTTACCGTATGGAGCAAGCTTATAGGCTGCTAGTCTGGATATCTCAACGGAGAGAGCTTTGCGTGACTGCAGCGTTGGGCGAAAGATATTTCGAATAAGGAATAAAAAGATAACGAATAAAAAGATATCTGTTGTACGTTAATAACTCGTGAATAATTCGTCGTCGACGTTGTACGGGCCTGTTATTCTGTGCTCCTACATTCTGCACTCTTTTATTGCACTGGGTTGTTGGTATCGCTTTGTTGGCTTTCCACGTTACGTTTGGAGGCACCTGTGCACTAGTGACAGTTCTCGTCCAATTGGCCGACATGGTCACGAGCTATTAAATATTTTATTCGCCGTTCTATTTCGTTTAAATTTTCTCTCTAGAAGCTCGCTTGTGTACGCTCGATTCTGTTGTCATCGCGACTCTTGTCTGACGGTGTATAATTACATCGTACGTTTTAATGTATTTTCAAGTTTCCGCCAGTGGCTATCATTTCCTTACCGTATTCTTTCTTCCATTATGGCACCTCCCAAAAAGTTGTTATGCAAAGGCTACGTAACTTCTATCGTAAGTTCGGTTAACCGCTCTTCCTGTGGAATTTCATAGCACTCGGGTTCAATATTCCTGGTCCGCTGTTCTCATCCACGGCAAGCAGACACGCTCCTCGATTACGGAGAACTGGCAACCACTGACGTCTTCGCCTGACATTAACAAGAATCTGCTGAATAAAAGCAGCGATATCGTCAATTCAAAATTGAAAATAATCGAAGATGATTTCATGATTATTCCGTCAAACATCGTGGTCCTAAACAACAGAATATTAACGCTAGGGAGAATAAGCTCGAGTCGAATACGAAGAACCTGGAAGAAAGTATCATGGATGAAATCGCGCAGAGGATTTGAAGATCGCGCAACCTGATCTTCTTCGATTTAAAAGAAAACACCTCGCAGTCGGACATGTCCCTTGTTAGAAATATTTTGGACCCCATTTTGCTCGGTTCCTACGACCCCGACGTTACCGTTGAACGTTTTGGCAGAAGTAGCTTCGATGGCAAAACCAAACCAGTTTGCGTTACGTTCAAATTGCCCGATGTATCGCTCTCGATCCTGAAGAACAAAAATAAATGTCAGAATCTCGCAAGATCAAACAACGTGGTTAAACAACGTGTCTTGCAACAATCGAAGATCTGTGCTACATAGTATGAACGATAATTCGAAGACGAGTAGTACATATATTCGTACTGTACGTAGTATTGGTTACGCATAATCAAAAAATTAGCGTACCACCAGAACGTTGAGAGATCCTCGCGTTAATTGTAATTCTCGCGTCGTCCGATTGCTCGTTCTCGCCAAGCATGCGACGTTATTGTTCTTGTTGAGACATAGCTGCAAGTTGGTATTTCATATGCGGAACCTGGTCTGATCGGATTCAGCGTTTACCGTCGCCATAGATTCAAGCTTTCAAGTAGTTCTTCGAGAGGCGGTAGTTCTGAGTGGCGTGTTACTGAGGTTGTTAACCTATATTCCGGTGACCATGAGTTTCTACTGGGTGACTTCAACCTACCCTGTATTAAGTGGGCTGTAGTCAGATTCCACTTTTGAAAGCTGATTGCAATCAGAGAAGAATGTAGCATCATCGTTGGAATATTTGGTTAACAACCTGAGCCTCTGCGGCTTAATCCAGACGGACCACGTATTCAACTTTCTTGGTTCTTGCAATGTCAAATATTGTACTTATATACAAAATTTGTTTTATTCGTTATTTTTTTGTCTGTATAAAATTATTCGTGAATAACGATTAAATTCCAGCAGTGTCTATTTCACACATGAATGCGAATGTCTGCGTCGCACTGATAGATGTATCGATGCGTGTAATCCTGAGTTTGGCAATATCGGCAACATCAGTTACATCAAAGGCGAGCTGAACATGCTTGAGAAACAGTTCCCTTCGAACTTTGGCACTTCCTTCCTGTTAGCGTTCCTTTCGAACAGTTTGATTTCGATCGGTATCGCTAATCGGCAGATTACGCTTACTACAGTACAACGAATGAACGAATAACGAATAAAGGATTAAGAAATTGCAAGCGAATTATGAATGAACGTGTAACGAATGAAATGCGATCGCTTATACGTTATTCGTATAAATAACTTGACTAATGTCCAATTCTGCGTGACTATATGTCCCTCGTGCATGCGGCCTAAAGTGCATCCCACCTGTTGCTAGGCCTATATCGCGCGATCTCTCACATTTTCAGCGTCCTACTCGAATCTTTGGCATTCCGCTGCTAACTGGCGCCGTGCTTTATTTCCGCCCACAGGGGATCGAATTATCCAGGTAAATGACCGTCCTTTTCCTCTGAATTCGCCGGTCAGGATCTCGTTTTATCGATGGGATGTTCGCTATACGAGGAAAAATTAATTTCGCGCCACGACACCTACTCCTACGGAACCACCGTGATTAATGACGCCACCTGTCTCGTTGGCTGTCTCCGCTAAAAAATGAAGCCAACCAGTGAATTTTTTCCCTATTCATTCTACCACTGCTTTAAATAATGGAGGATTCGAAACGAGAAATTCTTCAATGATATTTTATCTTTCATTGATGCGACAAGTAGCGGGATACCTGCTGATCTTCGATCAAACGATAATCGGGCATAAGTTATTTGAAAAGTGATCGATCGATCAGAAATCAGCGAAAGATATGAACAGGCTGCGAACTAATGAAAACTCAGGGAATCCTGCATACGAGTGAAAAAGCATAATCGAAGCAAAGATTCGTTTTAACCATTGAATATTTCAAACAGTATTCTACTTTGGATATTTTACATCCTTTTGTATAGCATATATATTTTTCTACGATTATTTGGATTTCTCTAATTGTCTGACACTTATGAATAAAAATATACGTGGATAGAATTGAGACAATAATAGGAACAACAGGTACAAGTAGAATCGTACAGTCGCAGTCAGACAAAGCAAGAGCGTCAACCAAATCTTCAGACACAAACTTCTTTAACAGAGAGTTTGTTCCAACAGATATGGACGATAAGAATGAAACACGAAATAATATTTTATGGACTGTACCAATGGATTTGAGGATTTTCGTGCAAAATAATATAATCGTGCTGCGAGTATTGTTGATATTTTACTGCGAGTGTTATTCCGGTTATCGTTCGCTACCAGATTTTCAAGAAAACGAAAGCGGAACGTTTATGTTGTCAGAGCTTGTGCCAGTTTTACCGCTGGAGTGGTTATAAATTGATAGACTTAGAATTGTCGCGCTTCTTTAAATATACACGGAAGCTCTTTGGCGAAGTTAAACGTAATATTTGTTCTCTGCTTTACTTCCCGCGAGCAACCAGCAAGATCCTCCAGTTTGCCCACGCGATACCGCGACGTACTATTCTCGAAAAGAAAAATAAGAGTGGAACGGAAATTACGTTCGTTCGAAACATTGCAAATTCCTCGGTAAATCTCGAAAAAGTTCCTATCTAGCGGCGATAATAAACGTCAGACGACGGATTCGAAAGCTTTAAACGATGTTGCGAGCTAGTCGTGCATCGCTTCGTCGCGTATTTTTCAAACGAAAATTCACTGCTCTGATGTTTAAGAAACGGCGCGAAACGAACAGCGTAATTGCTGGAAATTACGTTGGAACACTCTCGGAAGTTCGCTCGCCGTGCAAGCACTCGAAAGGGCCACGAGGATTGGAAAAGATCATTAAGCGCATTAATTGCGCGGTCATTAGTCAAACGACGATGCTTCAATAGCGACTACGAATCGCGAAATGAAGCCAATTTCTCTCAAACAGTATACTTGGACAATTTTATGTCGGCCGAAATGTTCCTGGGTGCAAATTGCCGAATTTTAGCGAAGTTTATTCATGACGTGGTACTCGTAAAAATATTTCACACGTATTTTTTCCTACGTGCCGACATTCATATTGAAACGACGCCCAAGGGATGGTTGGAAACATGTTTCACGGAATATTTCGCAAACCATTAGGTCTAGCAAAATACTTCAAATATAAAAGTTGCTTGCTTTCAAACAATTTCGTGAACATTCATAGATTCAACGATAAACGGCACAATTTGATAACCAACAATTTCATATAAGAATAACCTGACACATACCGTTTCTCGGAATTTCTTGACGTTCATTTTTTATCTAACTTTGTTTCCCTATTTTCATAAGAAATTTCATCAAAACCAATGAGCGATCCTGTATCCCCAGCTCCTTTATCCCAAGTTTGAAAGTCTCGAAGCAAAGGCTACGTAGCTCAATCTCATTTGCCGTCGTATTTGTAATGAAGTTTCAGCGAGTTATCAAGCTACCATAGCAAGAAACCCAGGGCATCGAGCGGTTGCTAGGGGAACCAGTCACACGTGTCGGCGACTGACGGAAGCTGAGTAACTTGACACGCGTACAGACATTTGTTTCCTTTCCCTTGAAAAGTTTGCCACGGTGAAAGTCATCAAGGAGATTATTAACTTTTGTTCGTTCCTTTAATAAACCCTTGAAACTCTCGAAGAAGTTTTAACGAATCGCAAACTCGATCTGGCAGGGAAAAAAGAACGTAATTAGTGCATTTTTATCTAACACGAAGGATATTCTACGAAAGTTTCATTAGAAAGTACTAACAATCGACGATCAGCATTTGAAAAGTCTGTCTTGACGTTTTCATACGAAAATGCCTAAATGCATGCACGATACAACGAACGCGTTAATAACGCGAAACGTACGAAACTTCGATGAGAACATCCCCTAAACGCCGAATCGCTGAATTAAACACAGCTTTCATCGATCTAGACATTCGTGGCTTCTATTTTCAACGCAATTTCCATCAGTTTTAAACAACTTCCGCTTAAACGTAATACAGAATGTTTCGTAACAATCGAAATATACATACATACTTCGATGCTTAAAGCTACAACTCAGATGGATTCGGGGATTAAAGCGAACGAGACAATTTGTGGCAAACGATAATGGTTGAGCGGTGAATAGATATTTCAAGGTGACGTGGATTAGCATCTTATTTGAAAAGGGAAGATGATATCTTCTCTACAGTTATAGGAGAATTATATGAAGGTTTCTCGAATCTCAATTTTCATTGTTGATCTTCTGGTGATCGAATCTTTTTAACTCGTGCGAAAAATTACTTTTCTCTACTAGTGATTAGTATTTTCGTAGGAAGTTTTACAAAGACCTTGTAAAGAATCGTGTCTTGAATATTATGTTTAAATAATGCCAGAGCCTGTGAAATAATAGGGGCTGCTGCTATGAGAAACAGCGTAACGATAGAACAAGTAGAAGGACAGCAACGATATTAACGACGGACTTCTCTGGCCGTTTATCGAGTAGAGGCTAGATAAATATCTAACTGCACAACGTTATGTGCGGCCGGTGACACTGACAAAGTGGCTGTTCCACTTTTCAGTGGACTAAGGGCGTAGTTGCAAGTACAGAGAGACGCCATCGCGACAAGACAGAGAACCGAACGGAAGGACGACACAAAGACTTGGGAATTATTACGCGATATCACGATTACGAGATTCGTTGGGTCGCGCTGTGTTCGAAAACACATTTCTCATCACTTTGTATTGCTTAGTTCTTGTTTCTTTAAGCTTACGAGAAATTCTTAATTATTGGGTTGACAACTAAGTGATTTCGTCATTAGGTGGTATCGACACCTAATTGTCAACCCAATAGAACGTTATCTCAAACGCTATCTTCTTGGAAACGAAATTTACAGAAGGAAATAATAGAAACAATTCTTATGTGTGTACGACGTATATGAAATAAACTTTCAAAATCAGTTTTATCGGAAACGGAGCGCCCTATGAAAAAATTCCATTCTACATCTTCGATTTCTTCATTGACGTACACGATCACTTCCTTTTGCGATCAGGCAACCATTTAAAAACGCCAGCATGCGTGGGTCGCACCGATAAGAAGTTACACAATCCCGTTTTATAAGACCTACGCAACATCCTATCGAACGAGGTGTTGGAGAATAGTGGATAAATAATTGCGGTCACGTGAGTCGATGAAAGTTGCCGGGATTTTGATGTACGAGCTTTCGCGGGCTGGTCACGGAAAGCAATCTAGCCGGAATAAGCTTTCTCTCACCGCTTTGGAGAAACAGAACGGAACACTCGAGGAAATATCAATCGCGTTGCCGACAGAAAGGGTCGAGCTTCTCACCACTTACGTGGATCTACTTCAGACCGAGAGTTTGCAGAGGTCGGACGAAGCTTTTTCCAAGCGAAATAGGAAGGCGGGCATTTAAAAGAAATTTCCTGGTATCTTCATGTTCCGACGATTCAGAATGCAGACAAATTATGTGGAATTATTGACGAAATTCTCGTCCCATGGCGATGACAATTAAGAAGTACGAGCGTTGGAGAATATACCGGACAAATGATGTTGTATTATACCTTGTATCGATCCTTGACAGGAAATTGAAACTTTGCCGGATAAGTTACCGCCTCGCCGAGGTACAGGAGACTCTGCAATTCTGTATCGGTCGTCGAGCACTTTGTAATAGACAGCCGCTTTATGGTTGACTTTACCACTTGCCAGGCGTAATTGCTAATCGCGCGGTCCATTCACATTTTAAAACAGTAGACTATAAATATTCTTTTTCTTCTACGATTATTATTCACAGTTTCGCACGCAAGGTCGTGTATCAATTATCGAATATTGTTCCTGAACACGAGGAATTCTATTTGAAATATTGCTTGGCCCTCTGGAGACGTCGTATTTCTTCGCTCGATAGGATAAAATTCCTTTTCGTATGCATCTAGGTAAACGTAGAAGGATCTTTATGGTGAATGCATACGGCAAAGTAGAAGTACACTCTGATTCAAAAATCTTAGAAAATCTTTCATCTTCAATCTTTCGATAGCGATCAATCGAAGAAGAATTCAGAATGAATAATTTAGAGAGTAATCATTATTTTCTAGTATTTCTGTAGTGCGATATAAAATGCATGTTCTTAACGTTGTGCAGGAAATAAGTATTAATAATTATGTTACGTATGACGACCTTTAAGATGTGAAATTTATTACGCTATATTTACACGTTTTATTTATACCGTGAAAAAGGTTAATAAAACCCCAGCATTTGATGTAGATAATGAAACGTTAATGGATTAGCGCCTACTTCTTTTGTTGCATAAAATATCAAGTTAAATGATATTTTGATCGATTTGGTAAATTGAAAATTACGAAAAAGTGTCAACGCTAGAAACATTATTCCTTCCAATTTATCTTACAATTTACTACTATTATTTCTATCTTTTTGCAGCAAATGAATTCGTAGAAGTGCAGCACTGCTCAAAGTTATTAGGATAGCTGATATTCAGGACAAATTGACTATTTTTCATTGTCAAACGTTAGTCATGTTCATATATAAAGATATTAAAAAATTTCGAAAAAATTCAACTACTTGATCGATTATGTCTCTAAGAGACTCGTTATTAAACCTGTCGTGAAAGTTCTGCGCGAGAATGTACATACCTAGCGATGCACGGAGTAGAGTGTCGAAATTCTTTGAAGATTCTCGGGGAAAAAGAGGAACGAGGGAACGTGAAAGCGGAAAAACGCGAAGACACGGGCATGGGAAATTTTGTCTGAGAAGGTTCCAAAGCCTGGAGAGAGCTGGAACTCGCACGCGACCCTTGACATTACCTGCCCTACATAAATGACCCAGATCCCCATGACTCCGTTCTTGCAATTTCTACTGGACAATAGTGTGATCCAATAACGACCATAGAACGCCATAGTCGATGATGATTGCTTGATTCGCGCCATCTACTAACGAACTGATGCTAATAATTCCATGAGAAGGAATCCCAAAGTCGAGAGCAACTCTCTAGGGTCTCCCTTAACGCAATTTATTTGGGAGAATTTCTCGGAAGAATTTCGTTTGCGCGAACAAGGGAGCCGGTTGATGGTGAGAATTTACTTCTTGACCGAGCCACTTGCTTGTAATTCTCTTTCGTCGATCGAAACGTCGAATACAAAGGGAATACGTGAAATTTCGCGTCTTCCTTTAAATCTCGCTAGAAGGTCTCGTTCGAATTACGTCAAACAACCTGAAGCTGCTTTGTTTATTTCGACTATTAATATATTTATAATCGAAATATTTTTTCAAGTTTGTACCCTTGTTCTCGTTAGTCTAGTTGTTTATCGTCGAGTCTCTTGCATTCGAGAAACTCGACTAATTCGAACGAAGCTTAACTGCTTTAATTCGAAAGCAACTTGAAGTTAAGAAACTCGAGTTCGCGTAATCGAAACATATACCGACGCAAACTATCTTGTAGCTTTTATATACTCTTTCAAATTAGTTTCATGCTTTATGTATAATTGTGTCTCGTTACAATGCTGCTTCAAAGTGTTTTGTATAATTCATACGATATACATATACGCAAAAAGTGCTCGAACACTACTTTGCTGAAACAATGTAACTCGACTAATCCGAACGAGGCTTAAGGTAGGATTTACCAGGGAGGAAACGTCGAAAGCTCGATAAACAA
The DNA here is from genome assembly GCF_011952255.1 of Bombus vosnesenskii. NCBI lineage: Eukaryota > Metazoa > Arthropoda > Insecta > Hymenoptera > Apidae > Bombus > Bombus vosnesenskii. The sequence continues at coordinate 83,475 of NW_022883036.1, forward strand.
AAACAAGCTCGTGGCTGGGATTCATTTTCATTCTCCCGCGATCGCGTTCTCTTCCCTCAATCTCCCCATCTCCCCGGAGTAAACTAGCACACCAGAAAGCTCGCCGGAAGGTAATAACGCGGAACTCGTTTCGCAATAAATTCACCGCCGATTCGAAACACGTATCCCGTGCACGACAAGTCCGGCAAACTAAGACATTTCGTGTTTTCCACCTTCCATGGTCGCAGATAGATTCCTCTTGATAGCCGAAGTCTTTTATTTTACACTTCGTTCTTAGGCAAAGGGGGTTCGGGTTTCTTTCGTTCTTCCGTTTTCACGGGTACAACGTTGATGTGAGAAAACTCAGTATTTCCTTGACAAGAGCGCAAAGCGTGGTAGAAATGCGAAAGGAGCGCGTTAAGGGTCGCTTTTCTTTGCTCGTCTCGCGAAATTTTCTCGTCCTATTGCCCCGTTGAACGAGATTTCGCGCTCTGCCGACTGGCGTCACACGGAAATTTCATGGTCGTACGGGTATCGTGTATCTTGCCTCGGTTTTCCATTGAAACGACATCAGCCGGTTTCCATGGTGATTCCCGGATATGAAGCGGCTCGTAAAATCAATGGAACGAAGTCAAGCGACCGGTAGTCGGCTGGAAGTAATTACGGTATCAGGAACAACGAAATCAGTTGATTTGCACGGACTAAACTTTTTTCTAGGCCGGTCTCGATGACAGTCTCCTTTACGCGGATATTTATCGAGTGTGTCCCGCTCGATGTGTTTCAAAAAGTTGTTTCGTTAGCGGGGAAATAGGGTCGCTTTTTGAACCAACTTCATTTTTTTTTTTTTTTGTTTTTCACCTCTTTTTTTTATACCCCTTATTGTATAGCTATTGGACCAGTCGATTCGTTCGCGAGCTCTGGGGCAAATAAAAGCGCGATTTTACATTTTAATCTCGACGACCGCCAGAGGGTTGGGGCTAATACGTCCGCTTTGAAAGTAAATTGGCTTTCCTGTTGATCGCTGGATTCATTGGTAATCGCGCGCAAACCTGAATAATGATGGGTCGAAGAGAAAATTCAAGTGAAGTTAATCAAGATACCGGAAAAATTTCTCTTTTCAGCGAGACGAGACGAGACGAGTAGCAGTGAAATATGAACACTTTTATCAGCGCCTCTTTTCGCTCCATGTTTCGCTTATTTTCCACGCCTCTCTGCTTCCAAAGATTTTTTTTTTGTTTTTATTAACAGGACTACCAGATAAATGCGTATTCGAGAGATTTGAACGCAACAAAGAACTAGACGACTCTGTCAACCACGTCGGCCACGCTGTTGAAAATCCTATCGGGATTAAACGGCGACCATATTTTCCCTTGCATTTATGGTGATTCACGCGACCCCGTCAGCTGGCTGCATTTGTATGCATGCAGTCTCATATAATAGACAATGCAGCATCACATGTACAAGCCAATCTCGAATAGAACACGCGTGCGCACAATGGTCGCTACTACTATTTCGACATACCAACACTAACTACGCGGGCCAAGGCTCGCGGTTTATCCAATTACCGCGAATCCAGGCAAAATGTGGAGTAGTCGAAAGTTCGGAAGATCGCGTCGCGTTTCCTTCGCGTTACTTTGCGAGCTTGTCAGCCAAATTTTGCAGGAAAGACAGAATCTTAAGGACGCCACGCAATTTTCCAAACAGAGGCCGATGTCTCGACGAATTTACATGACTCACGAAAGTATGTCGATACTTTTACGAATACATAGTTAATGCTAAGAATCATAAATCACATGTAAATTGGTCTTTCGAGAACTCGAACTTAATTATGCTCTTTCTCACGATTATGCGTTTCAACTTCTAAAAACATTATCCACTCAATTTCGTAGTTAACTGAGTCATAACTTTTCTGTCTGCCGAGATACGTTTTCATAATCTGAAAAAAATATATTGGACCATAAACTGTACTCGATATACCAATTATCAATTATAATGGTGAAATAATCGTGAAATTTCGAAATGTACATATTTCGTATAATATACATATATTGACAAAAGATTTTTCCAACAATTGGAATATTCTCGTGAGTTAGCGTATGTAAATTTGTTCGAGAAACGACGACGTTCAGAATTTCTTAGAGATTTTACACATACAAACTGAAAACTGGAAAAGAATAGAAGCTGGGTCATTCTGCATGCGCCGCGCGCAGACGATCGACATCCTTCCACTTGTTTGTCTTTTCTCACGGTCTTTTCCTGTTTCTAACACGCATTCATACATACCATTCTCTTTTATGATTCTATCTCTACCTGTCTGTATAATATTCTTTCTTGTGTTTCTATTGCACAGGCGCATCGCGGGCCGGCTGTCGTGCAGGTACAAATTTCCACGCAAAAATTCCAAATTCTCTGCACAAAGACACCTTAGGCGTCTATAGTTTATCTTATTGTTAGTCTCTTTCAGCTAGAATGCGTCCCTTCGGGGGATCAGTAGCACTTACTTAGTTACGTAGACGTCGCAAGACGTTCATCCCTGTCTCGCTGTTAGTAGAGAGCGAAACAAAGCTTCTTAGCATTATCAATTATCTATTTATCAACTAAACATTATCGAGATATCCTATTAGCAAGACTGTTTACAGATAGATCGCTTTCATTCGACACCTATTGCGATAGCTGAAACACTGAATGCGTAGTGTTTTTGCGTTACGTTTTATTCGGATCTTTTCAAATTATATTCAAATTTAACACGCGAAAGAAGAGTAAAAAAGAAAAAAAAAACGGTAGGGTGATTGGAGATTTTGTTCATTGCAAATCGGCAATTTCGTATCGACGAGTTACTCCGACTCGCCGATGTGTCTCTCGAATTAGAAAGATTACGTTTCGTTGATCCCGCGTACAGCATGAAAAATTCGATGATGCATGAACATTTTTCACCTAGTCCGCATGTCTCGTTTGTGTTCGATGCGTTTTACTATCGTTAGTACCACGAAACGCCACTTTAGTGCGATGCAAGAACAAGTTCGAGAAAGTTCGAGCAGAATTTTTTTAACCCTAAACCATTCTCTTTTGTAGGTAAGTGAGCCGCTCGCTCGATGAAGCAGTAATCCGATCGGTAAGTTAGTTTTTCTTGGAAACTTTACGAGTTCACGCGAAAGCTCGATGCGCTTGTAGTCGGTACAACAGAGCTGTCGGAAAGCTCCGTCCAATGGTATACCGACAGCGTCGGTACTTTGCTCGATCTACACTACTTGCGCCGTATTTATCGTCCGAACTCCTTACTAGTTTCCTGCCATGATCGTTGACGATATGTTTAGTAATTTCATGCGACCTCAAGAAGGCTGTTCCCATGCACCGATGCTTAATAATCGCTAATAATAACAGGAAGACTTAATCAAAATATACAATCTTATCCATAGAAAACAAATACCGACCATTCAGAGGTTTTAATTAGGCGATTTGAACACGCTTCGTTTATTTAAACAAAACCAGTTAGTGCTCGATTAAATAAACTTCTGTCGACTAAATTCATTTGCCTGAACTACAATTATATAAGCAAAAAATTGTGAATAATAAGGGGAATCGGTATGATTTTATTATATGAACTACTTGTCCTGCGATAGGTCCACGATGTTCAGTAGACGGCAAGTCCATTTTTATCCTTTTCGACGATTGAATTAAATATATCCCTTACACTCCTTAGTAGCAAATCGCAGAGGGCGTAAGAAACACTCTGATTTTTTTCAAGCTCGATATTCCAGAACGTAAGACGCGAGATTCTATGACAGGTTTATCGTGTATTTAGTTAACGAGCTTAAGTATATAGAATTGAACATATATAGATTGAAACGAAATGTATGCAAATTTCACAAAATGAAAAAGAGATAAATTTCCTATCGATACATAAAGAACGTAAATGATCGTATTTCTCTGTACTTGCTTCGTGTTCGCTCACGTTCCCGGAAAATCACCATGGATAATTTAGCGATTTCAACGAACTTGACTATCGACAGGCATGTTATACAAATAACTGTTGTCGACACGAGTCACAGATATTTTATTACATATCGATTTGAAAAAGTCGATACAGGTCCGCTCTGTTTAACCTGTATTCCTTTTACCTAACATTTATGCGTCGATGCGACAGTCGATGGAATTCGAGAAAACGTAAATAATACGATTAATGTTATATTCTCAAAAGAATGCAATCAAATACAGTCGTGAATAAAAATACATGGACAGGTAGTAGAAATAGATATCGATAAAGTTCTCTTGAATACAGCTTCCATACATAAAACTAAATATCAATTCCAATTATTTATTAAATAACCTATGCACTATAAGGATATGTAATATTTAGAAGCTAACCATATGTATGAAAGTATAGTACTACTAGTTCGATTAAATTTCATTGATACCTACTTCCAGTATCTGCCCACTTGTTTTTGTCCCAAGTGTATATATTAGGCTGTTCCAAAAGTTTCTTTCGCTTTATAAAGAAATAATAGATGCACAACATTTTCTCTTTTATATTATTCTACTGAATTATCTATGATCCGTTTTGTCCAAACCAATAGAACGTTCATTGATAGAACATTACGATATGATCCATTCTATTGAATTGGACAAAACGGATCGTACGAATATACCAAGTCAAGTAGTAACCATGCGGTCGTCTGACCATCACGGGCTAATACTACCGTCACCGTGTCGCTCGACATAAAATATTCATTTCTGCGTAGAGGAAAAAGCGTTTCCGTGCCAAGGTCGCGTGCCAGGTCAGTTCAACGATGGTCTCGCGCTTCTTCATGTGATTCAACAGATATACACGCGCGTGATCGTCGCGATTCACATGATCAAGCGGGCAGATGCGAGAAAAAGTGAGCAACCGCTCGAGCCGAATTGCGTTAGGTCGTTGAGCCAGACGATCGTCTTTTTGCTGGGCTAAAAAAATTTTTTGATAAACGCCACGAAGACTCGCGTGCCTCCTTAGATAAAGTCACGCCGTATAAATCAGCGGGGCCGGTGATCTTTCTCCTAGTTTCTTATCGCGGCTTCAAATCCGAGCGGCTAGTGGAGCGCACCAGAAGCACGGCGCAGCAGAAAGAACATTCCGAGGAGCACACCGAGCTATTATTCCAAGCGCAGCTGGCACCGGTATTATTGGAAAGCTGCGCGTTCAACATGCATAGAATTTCCAGAGGTGTCGTTCGAACGGTCAATTAGAATTCGCGAGGAATCTCTACCGTTTACTCCGCGTTAGAATCGCGATCGAATTGTCGAATTCCCAAAGCGCAAAAGTATTCGAACAGTTGTAGAAACCTTTCGCGAATGTATCGTGCGTGTTGCGCGGAACATTTCGATATTTCGTTAACGTTATAACGAGACCAGACTACTGTCATTGTATTGGTAAAGTCTGAATCGAAACGAGTTTCATTGAGATTACATAAATACATATTTAAACGGTCAATCATTTATTATATTAACAAGATGTCTAAATATATGTTTACAATAAATGTAGCTTTTATATATATTTTTAGGTTCGTTTCGAATTCCACCAATACAGGCATCACAGACGTAACTCATTACACTGTTAATAAAGTATCAAAATGTTTTACAATCGTGCATACAATATATGCACAAAAGCTATTCATATACATGTTCAAACATTTTAACGAATCACTGTATTTGTCTGTCTCTGCGATTTTATGTCTGGGATATAATTTGTATATCAATCATAAATTGTATTTTAAACTTCGCTATTTGCTTTTAATATTTTAATTGCCTGTTGAGAAGAAGAGAGATTATTTTAGAAAAGGGGAATTGTATCGTATTTCAATAATCTTACACCGAGCGAGAATTACTAGTGGTTTTGACGTCAGATAATTGAGAGACCGTTTACCTTTGATTCTATTCTCTTGTAATCATTTTGCACTGTACATTGTTACGTGTATAAGCCAAGGGAATATTAATGTATCAATTGCGAGCATAAAAATTGTACGTTCCGTTGCATTCATCTTATCCGAGGATTAGATAAACGAAACTTTTTTCCCAAAGACACAGCTGCATTCGGTTTAACCACACTCTTATTGAATTTATGATGAAGTTGTACGGGCTCTACCGCGTACCATATGAGTACGTAGCCGAGAATTTTATTTTTCCCAATAACGAGGTAGTTTAAAGCGGCCACTTTTCAATTCGTGAAAGAGTTTATGATCCACTGGTATCCGCAATTTTAATATTTTTCGCTTTCTACTGTAATCTCTCGGAAACCGTAAAAGTATCCCTAGCCATTGTTTCCACGTAAACGCCTCGCGAATGGAATAGGAAAATTAATAGTTAATTTCACCGACATCTTTGTTGTTTCGCTCCTTTGAAATTTATTCTCGTAGCTAAACAGGCGTTTTAATTCCAATGTGATTCTCGGATTAGATTCATGAGAGAAGTTGTCAGCGGAAGTTGACCCGCTGGAACAGCGCCTACGCGTTGTGAAAATATAATGAGCGTATCATCGATGGGTTAATTCGTAAACGACGCTTTAATTATAAACCTCGTTTACGTAAATAGAATCAGTCGTCTTCGAGAAGACAAAGGATAGATAATTCGATTGTATGAATTACGCTGGTTTGATCTTTCATCGGATTTGACTTGTCTCTCTAACTATTACTATCAACATCGCAATATTCTCGTCAAGGGAATATTCGTATTACTCGAGGCAGATTTCGACACAGATCTTTAGTCGTTTTAATGTTTGATGCTGAGGGGCGACGAGGTATTTATTTCGCTGCTGCCTTCTCCGGTGTTTCCCGCCGCGCTGATGATAAAAGCATGCAAATTCGCTCGGATTCACGAAGCACGAGCAAGCGCTTTGGTCAGATTATCCCCGAGAACGTGATGCTCTCTGAGCTATCTGCTTTACTTTCCTTTAATCAAGGTCAGGAGATGAGCAGGTCGAAGGAAAATGAAGAAACTTCCCTCACCTCTTTATCCCACCCTCTCCATTCAATTTCGCAAACACGTGGAAAATGACACCTTACAACGTCCCTTTTCACAAGGATTAAACGACTTCTATTGATGTCAGCAAGGCAACCTCGTTGCGAATGGATTCCAAACTCGAATACAAATTCGCCAGTGATGCTGGTGAAGTTCTCCGAGTTGCGACAGCTCGCTGTATCGTCGAGAAACGTCGACTTTATTCGACGATATAGCGAGCCAACCATATTTATCAATATTTTCTACCATGAGGACCATTATTATACGGATTATTATATAATACGAATATTATACGATATTATTATACGAACCAAGAGTTATGTTCGGATGAAACTTTTCGTTCTAGAGCTAGTGTCATTTCTTTGCAAAGTCTCTGTCGATACGTGGAAAATATTGTACGGCATCGCTCATAAGTATCCGGACACTTTGATCGATTTGTAGTCAAAATATGCGAATTTGATCAAAGCATACGATTAATGACGAATTATTTCTTTTTTATGGTATCACCAGATTGTAAATCAAAATTATCTATTAAAGATCGTAACGATATTATACGATATTTTACTATTTACTATGGAGAACGTTCATTGGTAAGCTTCCCACCAAAATATCTCGAAAACAATCCCTTTCGGGAAAAGATATTAAATACTACTATGATCAGTGTTCGAATAGTGAGCCATTGTAGTTACATGTACGAACAATGAAGCGTCTGAAAGCTTGCACGATGCAAAGATGATTAAAATCGTGCGCGCTAAACAACATGCGAAAGGAACGCGTCAGAAATTCCGATACATCGACTGACGTTTAACTGAATTCTACTTGTTTCGCCATAGTATTGTGGAGAAAAGGAAATCGAGAGATATTTCATTCGACGTCGGGGAATAATGGCATTGGAGAGGTTCGTGGCTCTTCGAGACCGTTTGTGTAACGTACGTCAGGCAAACGCGCCGGTGGCACCTGTCAATAGTTTCCAAAGGAAGTTTTACAAAAGTTTCAGCAGCACGAAAGGACAGTTCGTAGCCGCTAACACGCCAGTCCTTTGACAGCCGATACTCTTCTGTATATTTTTTTTCCTCTCGACAGAGACTTTATCCTTTAAACGAAAATCTCTCAATCACGAGGGAAAACGTGTTTACCATTGAACTCGTTTTAACTTCGCGACAATCCCAATTAGTTCCACGATCTAACGTCGACAAATTGGTCGATGGAAAAACTTACCAGGCGAAAAAGAGTGGTTTAAATGGAACAAGCGTTTCGTAACGTGGCGAGCCGTCGTTAAGCACGCAGCTAGCCTCCCTTCTCAGATTCTCCAGAATTTTAAGATGCCGTAATTCTTGGAACGTCGGATCCTTAGTCATACACAATCCCTCGCTTACGTGGAAGATTTAGCCCCGAGGTTTGCCCGGGTTGTTGATTTGTAACAGTAATTAAAGTTGGCAGGGGCTCGAGGAGAAATTATAAAGCTACAAAGATCACGAGCCGCGTTGCTTTTACGAATTCTTATCCTGCGGCGTAAAATTTTACGGATCCCCCTCTTCCCATCTGGCTTTCAACCTTTTAATTGCTTCCAATAGATCAATACAGGGTGTCTCCGAATTTGCAGTATAAGCGAAATTTTTCGGCGTTACACCTCCTTACTAGTCATGTTCTGCCAGTATAAAATACCAATTTCGGTCAAAAACCTCGGTTCGTTCTCGAGAAATTCGCTGTTCAAAATTTCTCGAAAGTATGTCGTATTCAGATATTCGTAGACGTATTTTTTGGAGAACCTTCGCGTGCCATCTTCTTATCTATCATATCCTCATTTAAAATCACAGCAAGGTTGAAATACGTATATAAATTGGAGACTACGACAGGAGATTAGATCTGCCATAAACGCGTACATAAATGGGATTTAGTTTCACATAAAAGCACTGTTTAATAATTTCTGGTTTAGCATCGTGTATTACGCATTTTGTGTTTATTATCTGGCTTTCATCGTTGCGAAACAGAATTTGTTCATCAATAAACGATGTAACGACCATCAATCGATATTACAGAATCACGAAATGGGACATAAGCTAAAGATACTTACGAAACAGTTTGTGTAATAGTTGCATGCAACTGTTTCATGACTCACGTGTTCGTCGAAGACGAACGTCACTCGCAGCCGCTGTCAGCGCCATATTTTTCGAAAATGAGAATTTCCAAGCGGAAACTATTCGACTAGAGCGAGAGCACAGTGAAGTACATGGCTCTCCGATCCCATGAAGCGAAATCACCGGGCAAAATTACAACGCTAGTGTACGACTACGCCGCTTCGATCGATCGATCGATCCCTAGCTGTGCAATAAAGACAAACCGCTGCGTATTTTTACGTTCGATAGATCTTCCAGGATTGGCTCGTAAGAAATCCAACGTAGCGAGCCCTGGAATTGAATGGAATCTCGTGGAATTTCGAACGTTCCGCTACAACGCAACGTGACAACGTTTTCTCCAACGTCGTGCACGTTTTTCTACTAAATTTGTCACCGATAATTTGCCTCTCAGCGTGTCGTTCGAAGCTATTTCAGGAAGAAATAGAAGTGCTTCGTCAATGGATCCCAGCATTGGTTCAATGAAACTCTATAAGAGACTGAATTCGGTAACGTAGATTACGAGGACGATGTTTAGTCAGAGAACCTTCGCTTGACACGATAACCGTGGACAGACTAAATGCCCTTCAAACCATACGAAGATAAATCTTGACAGAGATAACGATTATGTACCTTGACACGAGAGAACGTGTAGTTTGGACACGAGTTGAAAACACGAGGATAAGTGGGAAGCTAAGGGAGAGACATTCACCCTGAGGATGGCGTACGTAAACGTAGAAGATACACGTTAGAGCACATTGGTCGTTGGTTCCGTAGACCAACACGGATGATGCTCTCGGGGGTCGGGACAAGCTCCGGAGAAGCTCTGATCGTGGCGGTCGTGCGGGGCTTCGAGCTTGCGCACTGTCTTCGAAATCGCAGAGTCGGTGCGCGAGGGGCGCGTGGCGGCACCGGGGGTGTCAGTCACGGCCCATCTGCCTACCATCGAGCACGTAAGTCCGCAAGCGGTTACTTTTTTCCCCCCTCTGTCAAACTGCATCCTTTGTATCCCTATTCTCAACCTATTTCTTATCTACTTTATTTCCTTTCATCTTTCAGTCACCCCCTTTTCAACGACTCGATCTTTTCTCCGTGATCTTCTGTCATCTCGACCCCTGTTACAACGTCCGATTCACCAACTTCGAATTATCTCCATCACGACCTTGAAGCTCGTTCAGTTAGCTTTTTCGAGGCAACGGCCAACGAACAGAAAGGCGAGAATGGAATTTCCCGGAAGTGTGTAAAAAAAGGACGCACTAGCCACGGCGAACGATCCATCCGCCGGCAGTTTCTCAGTGATTATGTCAAAAATGGCGGGTACCGTTGGCCGATTCCGTGACAATCACCAGCTTCTGAAAGTCTCCAGGGAGGTAGACTCGGTCGGGAACAAGTGCTCGCGGTTTCTTTTGTGCCGTTTAAGTGGCCGCCTTAAGCGCGGACCGTTTTTTTTTTTGTCGAAACGAATCGACGTCCCGTCGAGCGAGTGAGACGGTTTTCGGAAGTAAGGTGCCCTCTCTCTTCTCGTTCCGCAGGAAATGGATTTCCTCCATCGAATGTCTTTTTCTTCGCTAAAATCCTCGATAAAAAGGTTGTTTCAATCGTTTATTGGAAACTTTTTTCCACGCACCGTGTGCTTCTTTTCGTAGCGTGATTGCCCACTCGTACGAATCGTTGACTCGTACTACTTGCTTCTCCGACCTGTCATTTTTCTCGGTCTTTTTCAACGAATTTTTGGTGAAATTTTAGAAACGTACTTTTCATCGAAGTTCCATTGAGCAGTTTCCGATGATCGTTGACGATCGTTTAGTTGACCGAAAATTGAATCTCTTATCGCGCTACTCCTAAATGGTTCCCATTCTTTCGTAACGTTCCTCAATGAATTGTTCTTCCAAGAGGTGGAATCGCGTGAATCTTTGAAAAAAAAAGGTGGCTTCAAAATTTCACGCTCGTCGACGATTTCCCCTGTGTCAACGTAACACGTGATATACGCGTGACACGTTCAATTTTCCGCAGCGAATTTCTCATAAAAAATTAGCTCTTCTGCCGGCAACAATCCTGCAAATAACTACGCCTTATTCATAGAGCTATTAATAATTCGGGTAATAACGAAAACGCTCTTTTAAAGGTGTGCGATGTTTCATTAGACGATTGTTTTCGTTTTCGTGTCGTATACGCATTCGATTAATTTTTCAAAGTGAAACGCGATGACAAACGCTTTTCTCGCCGCTGTCCGTTGGCCAATTGAATTAGACGTATGCACGATGTCTCACGCAAGGTCAACTTGTTTCTTTCACGAGATTAAATAACACGATTAAATATGACCACGTGCATTGCAATCAGAGACAAAGACGAGCTTCCTGTACGCCTCCCAATACGTAGACTGTCGATCGAAGAAAGGCTTAACCTGTTAACCGGCTCGTTTCTTAACCAGAAACGTTTCTAATATTAAATCGAAACGTATTAATTTCAATTAAATTGATTTTAATTTCCGCACATGGAAATATAATATGATCTATCTTTGGCAAATATTAGATTGGTAAATAAAGAAATTAAGAGACTCGTAAGAAAAGCAAGCCTTGTCAATTATTTGTCATTTTTAGGTAATAACGCATTCCAGTAGTGAAAACCTAAAACTCGCTAGGCGTAGTATTGTTACGAGCTCTTCGATCACTGTGCCTGAAAAACCGGCAATCTGAATAACGAGTTTGCCCGGTTAACAGGTAAAATTCTTTTACAGCAAACTTCGCTTTGTTACCGGGATTTGCATTTCATTGGTTTCCTAAAATAAATGAAAAGTACGAAACGAAGCAGTCCTTGCTACTTTCCTTTAATGTAGAAACGATTTCATCCACATGATAAAAAAAATATCGGAATCGGACGGGTAGAACCAGCTGTTAGTGCTTTTATTATAGTTTCCGCTTAACGTAGAAACGATTTTAACCACTGTAGAAAAGATCAAAGTTAGACAGATTCGCTTCTATCCTACTCCCGAAATCCACGTTTCCTACGTTTCTTTCGAACCTTACGGTACTTTATATAAATCGATACGATCGATCGTCGAGATTAACGTTGCCGTAAAGTCCAGTCCAATGACTGGACCATTTCTGTACCGGTGTTTCCGATCGAAAGGTACATTTCGAAAGCCTGAGAAACGGAATACCTAGCAGGATCACTCGATAACGAGGGATCTCGTGCTGCCTGTCTCGTTTCACGGAATAATAGTGGCCGACTATTATTCAGTCGTCTGGCCTGGGCGCTTAAACATTCCGCACGTTCACCATTTTACGTTGCACAGGCGATCGACTCGGCGCGTTCAATCACAGTAGTGGATTCGAACGAGCGCCAGAGCTCGCTCTTTGTTAATGCTGATTTGTTGCCAGTGCTGTATCAAAGTGTTTCGAAGATCGGCTCTTGAAAAAGCTGAATGAAAAACACGTTCGCGTGCATTTAACGCGGAACGTTATGAATCCGGACGCGCGACAGGTGTAATCAGAGGGATACAGGCATCCCTGCGAACGAACGATAAAACCACGTCCGCGCAAGATTGATAGTGTTCCGATTGAAATTTTCGCCTTGGTATCCGCGACGCTCGTTCACAAGCGAGCGACGGAAGTATGCATTTGCAGAATTGAATTCCGACGTTGGAAACTTTTTGGCTGTTCTATCGCATAATATTCTGTCATTTACGGGCAGCTCGTGGCCGTAGGATTTAGTGACCACGAAAGACGGTTTATACAACCGCAGATTTTTCATCGATGATTTTTAATAATAGTATTCTTGTATTATACACAGTTGCAACGGCACGTCGATTTCGTCAAAGTGTGACGAATTAATAATTCACAGTAAAGGTTGAATCTGGAATGTGGCATGTCATGATTAAATTCTCTATAATCCGGATAACTGTTCATATTTCATAAAATATTACTAATTTACGGATAAATCGAATTGATATGATTTCATTGCTCGTGATCATCGTAATTACCTATAATAGGATATTACGGCGTGATTAAATCGTGTTCGTCCCTATCTTTAGATTTCTTAATTTCTGAATTAGAAATGGAATCAGAATTATGATCAGATTAATGTTCTTCAGATTAGATAAAATATTTTTCTAAGTTTTTCGAAATATAGAAAAATGTCAATAGAATTAATAATAAACTAAATGATAGGTTTACGAAATGATACATATAATAAGCAGTAAAATCTATTATTCTTAGGTTTCTAAATCGTTAATTTATGATATCTATGAAAAATATGACTTTCTACTTGTTCGAATGTTTTCGTGAGCTGCTTTAGATAACATGTAATATCGACGAATTACGAAATCACGTAACAAGGTTATGTTAAAACGTGCACGCCGAATAGAACAGTGCAGAGCGAAGAAATATTACATTGTCATTTCGCTCGGCGAATCGATAACCAGGTTATGGAAGCCCGTAAACCTATAAAACGACTTTGGGTGTTAGCTTATCTTATCGCGTCGCGTTCCTTCCGTCATTTTCTTCAAATTTCCACGCACAGAAAAAGATGCTAATCGTCTGACGCATTTTCCATTTCGAGGAATCACACGACGAAAGTGAACCAGTCACTGATCAAACCTGTTGCCCATTCGCTCAAATTACTGCAATTAATATCCGTATTGCGTGTCGAACGTTGTTAAAGCTCGCGCGCCTCCAATAATTTTCCTCAATTTACCAATTATGCCTGTTTCTAAATTGACGCCCTCGAACAGAATACGTTTCTGTAAATAGCAACTACCAGTAGCAACGAAATCGCGAGAGTAATTCCTCGTGTCATGTGCGAAAGATCCACTTTCTAAACGATCACGTCTATTAATTTTGTCACGACGAAAGGGAAACGCACAGTGCCTTCGGAACAACCGTGAAGAAATTGCGGTTGCAGGACTCTAATTATTCGGCAATATGATCGAGCAGATAGATAAGCATCTAGATAGTAACGTGTCGACGCGAAAAACGTATACGATGGTCATTGATCGCGTTTTGAGGTAATCGACCTTAACGTAAAACATAGGAAATGTAGGTTGACGTATGAACAAATTCTATCTTCTATGTTATCAGCTTATTTTTTCATGTAAAAATACCCCTTTGTCTATTATATAGTTATCGAGATACTTTGTATATCGATTTAGTCGAACTGTAATAGTCGCGTGAGTGGCAAGGGTTGATCTTCTTTTGCCAACGGTTATCATTTTCGAAGGTCTAAGTGATTCACGATAGCAAATTATTTTTAGAAACTTCTGACAGACAGGCTACGTAGTTATTATTTCTCGTCAACACAGGGTTGGTGTAGATCGGTCACAGGGAGAAGAGATTTCAGGGCTCATTGTTCGCCAAGTCGTTGCACCTTCGATAACATTCCTCCATTTTCAACGATGATCTTGGTCGAAGGGAATTATTGACGAGGAGAGAAACGACGAGAAAAGTTTTTAACGTTTAAATCCGTGCAGCCTGTTGGTGTATTTCTAAAAAAAACGTTTGGTTTCTAGGTATTTAAGCCACGAAACAAGCCTAATAAGATCGCAGGGACTTAAGCGACTCATGCTTCGTTCAATTACACGCGAGCGTTGTTCACGCGAGACCATGAAACATAGTCGTGAAACGAAACTCTGACAAATGATATTTGCGTAAAGCTGTTACGTCGACGGCTCGCAAATTCTCGCAGAAATATTCCGCTTGCTTGACAAATGTCGTTGATATTTCAGTCAACTGTCTGAAAGACGGTCTCACGCGACATCAAGCCATATAACTTGAAAATCTGAAGAACTCTCGCTCTCGAAGAAGGAACTTATGGCTCGATATAGTGGCTACGATAAACGGAAGAAGAATTTTCTCATTTTTTCACGATTACGTTAAAGATAAAGTAATATTGTTTGCATGATACGCAAGATTGATTACTCTATGCAAGGACCACGATTAGATTAATTCAAACAATCCGATCTTATCCTAAGTTATAGTATCTTGATGATTTTCGTGTTAATCGTAACGTTCTAAAATTAAAGTAATCTCGTTTAATATATCGGAAAGCAGGGAGCTAATAATATCCTTCCTCCTTCTAAGGATCCTAAACATCCTTCTAAGATTTCATCGCGTCTTGATAAACCAACGAACGAAACGCGATGTTCTTTATAAGAGGTTCTCGAGATCACGTTCGGAGAAAATAGAAGTGGCGCGAGTGACGAATACGTCGATATTCCCGAGAGCTTGGTATGCGATTTGAAAGGATTTTTTTCGTTATTCCCAGAGGAGAGCGCGAAGGTTGTCAGGTGGCGATAAACGAGCGACCGATCTCGGTGAAATTTCAAGCGATCTTGCTTTTGGGCGGATATCGCTCGCCGAAAGAGACCGACTCGCGTGAAATAGGCTCGGTTTATTCAGATAATCAACGACAATCGTGTTTCCTCGCGATTTATCTCCTTGTCGTTTACCCCTTCGTTTCCTGCCCGGTTTTCCGTCCGTTGTCTGCACCGTCTTCGCCGGTCGGACCCCTGACCGCTTGTCCCGCGTCTCTTCCGTATTTCGTGGCGCACGAAAACTCTCTCGACCATTCAGTCACGCGACCAACAACTCGGATTTTTCATCTAATCGAAACCCATACGATCGCTACGATTGCGCCGAGGACAATTCGAAAAGCTAGGGTCGTTTTCACGTAAAATATAAAACATTAGTCAAGTTATATCGACGTAAAAACTAAACTGATATTATTCGTTTCTACTATTTTCTAAAGACACATAGTTTCGAACCTATCGGGTTGTTCCATTCGTCGATCATTTCACGTTGAAATACTTCTGTTCAACCGCCGAAAGACACGAAGATCCGAAAATTAACGCATTCTTCCAGGATGTTTCCGAATGATTAGACTGTCTCGTCAAGCTTTCCAGTTCTTTACTTAGTAAATGGGTGAACGCTTTTCCAGAGCTGCTGTTTCCGTGTTGCGACCCTTTCCATTACGTTCCAGTCGATTACAGAGTCTCTTTCCGTAACAGAGATAGCCATACAGTTGCACTTGGCCATCGTTCAACTGCCTCTCCTCTTCGACGAGCAATTTCTCCCAGAAGCATTACGCCGTTGCTCTGCTAGAGATGCGCCTATCGTTAATTGGCGCAATTATTTCGATTATTTTCTCAACGAGCAAACCCTCCAACCTACCATTCGTACTTTTCGTCATTAGCTTCCACCGCGACAGACATTACAAAATTACTTGGCCGACAATCCCAGCCTTACCTTCAGGCTGACGATCGAACGGATCCCTTCTCATTATCGTGATTACTCTCGAATGCCCATTCAATCCGTAATCTGTTGCTCGCTGGCACTTAAACCGTCGAACGATTTTCCCGAGGAATTTCCCTCGCGGACCAGGCCTTTGACGAACGAAAGCAGAACGAAGGCAGAACGATGGCGGAACAAAGGCGTGCGAAAACACGCGTCCGCTCGAGCGTGCACAGATAAATAGTGAATGACAGAAACGTTTTGCGGGGTGCCCTGCCCTTCCGCAGTTCGATATCGTAAGTAGGACGTGAACCTGGACGGTAGCGTGCGCACGCGTACGCACGTGCACGATTTCGGCACGTAAACCCGGCTGGGTAAATATTCCGGAGCGGGCGACCGTTCGCGAGATTCCTCCTGGCCGACACCGGCCTGACACGTCGAAGACGTTGCCCCAAATTCGAGCCGTCACTCTTTCGTCCTGGATATGCCAACCTTCCAAGAGAGGAACCTTGTCCTGATCTACGTGAAAGTCTAGAAGTATTTAGTCATCAGGGATCTCTTACACAACTGACTTCTTGCTGAAGTTTTGGAAGATACGCATGAATAATTATTAGCACTATTAATGGATCATTATATGGGATTAGTAGAAGGTTGATAATAATCGAAGAAATGAAATTTTAGAAGTCAATTTTACAAATTATCTATTATTCGATTATCCTAGTTGGTGTAGAATCGTAAAATTATGGAAGAGAATTGTATAATTATTATATCAATAAATAATTATATTTTGTGGCTTGTTAGTTCATTAATAATATATTAATAAATTATCAAGTTACGCACAATACTAGTAAATTAACAAATTACGAGTTGTACGTTATAGAATTACCTTTCACAATTTTACAGATGGAATTTATCAATTGCTACGAATTTGTAAAATTTATATATATATATAATTACATTTAAATCATTACTGTATTTGGTACGTAGTAAAAAAGGGTTTATTAGCAGTGATGATTTCATCGTAGAAATATATGCGTGCTTCTTTCAACTGTATTTTATATATTCCCAATAATTTGGAAGTGTCGAAATACTCATAGACGATAGCGTAGCTGGATTAAAAATCGAGAGGCTATTAGGCTACATAAGGCGCCTGAAAGAGGGCAAACAATCAAGGCCCACGCTTTGTCTAAATATCACCGAATACTCAAATCGTGCTAATGTAGGAGAACCTTTACCTCTTTGTATCTAAATTTTCGGCTATGTTAGCGCTTTTGTTCTTAGGTTATTTGATTAAAATTTCAAAGGATCATCAAGTACCACTTTGCAATTCAGCTGGTTAATTGCCTCCTCTGCGAAACGCAGGACTACGTGCAGGCGTTTGGAGAAGTTAAACGTAACTTTGATAGTTGAACGTAGCTTTTGATAGCTTAGCAATCTCCGATACATCGCGAAACGTGTCATTCTTCCATTGCACGAGAAGATACAAATAGCAAGAAATTTGATCTCAGCAAGCTTATACGTGGCAACAGGTATGCACTGTCTTCGAGCGTGTTACTTTTAATACACTCGCGAGCAAATTGTTTCTTCATGTTCGATCGCAATCTTCGAGACATATACAATTTTCCTTGACGTGACGTCAAGGGTTCTGGCTCTGGTGTTTTTTTCCTCGTGGAACAAGCGCTGTTCATCCCCTTCAAGGTGAACGAGGATTTCATTTACATCGTACATTGATACGTAGCGCGGAAATTCTGCGTCTGTGGCCTGGCGTCGAGTCTGGCGACGATCCAGTGTCGTAAGCATCGTTACGTTTCTTCAGTCTGTTCCACGCTGACGATTCCCATAAATCAACTGTCTCATACCACAAATATATATATATTATACAAGCCTTGAACAATGATGAAACAACGATTGCAACTCTGGTTGAATCTTGGCCGAAATAACGGAGCGTCATACAACTTCGGAAGTAACGTTTAAAAGATACAACGAGTGATGTTTTTCGCGTTCATCCCGATGGGAAATAATCGGGGTATCGTAAATCACGGCGGTCGAGCTATGGAAATGCAAAACGATATCGCACAGTGGTGTATCGATTACGCAACAGAAAGCAGTCTTTGCCGTTTCGGAGCCGTTAATCCTCCATCCTCGGCGTAATATTCGCAGCGATTCGAAACGGCTGCTATTTTCACAGTCACGGCAGCCTGTGTGAAAAGTTCTCCCCGGAAAAAGGGATTTAGCGTGCGCGCACCACGCTGTTGGTTGCGAAGTGCCGGGGGCGGCTTACAAAAAATGCGAGCCCAGACGCGAAAAAGCAGCGAAATTCTTGCCTCCGCCATTCAGACCGGGATTACCAGATTTTTTTTTTTTTTAGAAGGACGATCCCTTTTATGGGTAGCCGGTTGGTACAGCTTTTACCGGATGTTCCCTTGTCGGATCTGGTCTAGTGAAAAACATGACGTCAGATGAGAATCCGACGTGTTAATTCCGCTTGATTTTGGTTTAACACCCGCATAATTGAGACGTTAATCGAACCAGAAAATAGACTGATGCCTATATAGGGTGTTTTAAAAATTTGGGATCGAACCTCAGGAAGATATACCTAGTATCGATCGAAATAAATAAAAACGTTTCAATAAACGTTCAAGTATGATTAGCTTCGGAATTGCGAAACGTTTTCATCAATACGGTATTAACTAGCTCCGTTTACAGTACTTTATATTCGTTTCAACATACGTTCCGCCGCGTTTCCTCGCAGAACCATTATTTAAATAATGTAAAAGTGACAAATAACTGGCGAATAACTCAATACATGTACACGAACGCTACAACCCCGAAGTGATAAACTATATATTCTTCTATCGTTGTTATTAAGCGATATCAAAGTACGATTACATAATTAATTATTACATAATTAATCTAACGGCGAAAAGTTGTAATATGTCGTTGCAAGCTCACAGTTGAAAACGTCATGCAACTTTAAAACTCGTTAACATTCGTACCCGTGTTAATTAAGATCCTTTTGCTCGTTTCGATGTGTGCTACATGTTCTTCTCGAGGTTTGAGCCCAACTTTCTCAAACATCTCGTAGATATTCTCGTAAGATGTTATTTCGCGGAAGATACGATGGATCAAGGAATAACGATTGAACAAAGGGACGAAGAGCGTGAAGACGAAACGTGGAAGGTGGCAGATTGAAGAGGCTGCAGGATAAAGGACGGAGGATGCAGAACGGAGGATGGAAAACAGAGGTCGGAGGACGTAGAGGGTGGAGGTGGGCGCAGCATGGGAGTGATCAATACTACCTCCACACCAACTTCCCACGGGAGTAACAAAGATGGACCGGGACGCACGAAAGATAGGATTTCGGGAAAGGATTCTCTCCAGTGACCGTTTTCCGCGTAAGTCGATTCCGAACTGCGAAAGCTTAATGAAAGCGCTACAGATTGATAATTCGAGCAATGTTAATGGAAGTTTCGCCATCCTTGGCTTCCGATAACCAACCCTGCGTTTAGACGCTCTAACGAACTCCAACTACGTGACCCCATCGATGCCCCGAAGCTCTGACAGATAATCTTCACTATGCACGTTATGAAACGCTGAGCGTACCGCAACTTTGTCTATACGATTTATACTGTTTCGTATTTATTAAGATAGCCAATGTCGTTGATCGCGTTTGGTCAATATCAATCCTTTGCATTCGGAATTTTAGCTCTGCAGACAGGGTTTTTCCAACGTTATAAATGGCAGTGTTATAAACGTATATTACAAAATTACTAACCACGAAATCTGTATTCGAAGATATTTCCGTTTTCTGAAGAATATTTTCCCATGATTATTTTATTCTACGATTACGATTATAGAAAGAGAACAAACATCAAATTATATATGAAGCAATTCAACCTTGATTTCCTCGATAAGAAATTCATGGGACGTTTTATGCTAGGAAATAATTAATCAATTTTGAATGTGCTCACGGATGAATTTTTCCCGGATATTCGATAAATCCTCCCTTGTAAATCCTGCTTTTAATTAGAAAGTTAATGGGAGGGAATTCTACAACGTTTCTCGTTCCCGGTAAAGAATTAATATCGGTTTATAGTACTGGAAACTCGTACGTGGATGCTTAAGCGGAAGATAGCTGCGCACAGAATACCGAGAATACGGCCTACATCCGCACAATTTCTAGGAAGATGGATTGGATGAAACGTTAAGCCATCTCGTACGGGTGTAGCTCGTCTGCAGCGAAAAATCTATTGCAACGACGAGTCCCGGCGGGAGACGAAGCCAAGGATCGCAGTAACGAGGAATTTTAATCACCGGTACATCACAGCGGAAGGTGAAGACCCGTGTCCTGCAATTTGATTCGCTGGTGGCAGCGGGTCTGGCGGATCGAAGCCAGGGACACGGCGTGGCCATTGGGCTACGCAGAGATCTAGAATGATAAAGCGAGTTAAAAAGGAAGGACAGAGTGGACGTGTATCCAGAACGATGTAGCCGCGATCCGTTCGGTCGTGCGTGACTAGAGGCTGTTAACCTAAACAACGAGCCACGCCACCGATAGCCTAGTGACTCCATTTCTCTGCATACCAGCAACGTGCATACACACTTGCTGTTTCATCGCCAGACATACGGACGCCTGAAAAACAAACTGAAACATCCATCGAACATCGGGTTCGATTCTATTTTTACAACGATAGGTTTATAACTGCTGGTGCAGGTTAATGGGCACGACAATTTGCGATGTAAACGCGACGTAGAAAGGATGGTAACGTCCGCTAACGTTTATCCGATGTCACGCCCTTCCGATCTCGGTCACCATTCACGTTACTCGCAGGATAGACTATCGCGCTCTCCTATTTTATAGATGATCCTCTTACTGGTTAATTTAAAAGCGTTGCAATAGGATGATATCGCGAGAGTCAAAGTACGGTATATTAGAAATTAGAACAAGCACCGTGCTGTGTGCACGTTTCGTGTACTTTCATGAATTTCGTATGTGCAACCTGCGCGTCTCCGTAGTATTAAGCTTTAGATAGAAATTAGCAAGGACTCTTTGGAAGAGCTGTTGAAAATTAATTAGTTAATTAATTAATACCAGTATAGAGATCGTTATAGTTGCCTGATGGAATTATCAGCATTGTCTTTGACTTAACTGAAAGGATCATTGTCTGTACTTTCCTTTCGATTTCTTCGCGAATTGTCAGTCTTATTTAACGCGACGCTCGGTCTCGAATGCACGCGAACAATGCGACACTGACAGACGTTAATCCAGTTTCCGCGGCTTCTCGTCCGATTGACATTGCATCAGTAGTCGTTTAATCGAGTTTTAAGCTTCCGCCGGAGGCGAGGCCGGAACGTCAGCCACGACACACAAGCCTGAAACGAGCGGCTCGTGACAGGAGTAGCAACTAATTGTAAATTCAGTCTGTATCGTTCGGACGAGATAACACGGCAATACGTTCTCATTAGAAGCACATTGAGGTATCGCGAAACACGTTGATTTCTCACTGTGTTCGTTTTTACCCCTCAGGACACACTGTCGAAACTTTTCGAATGATAAATCAAAAGCCTCGCGATAGGAGATGCGGGGACGTCGATCACGTTTATCGGCGTTCGTGTAAACAGCATTGAACCGTCTTCTTTTACAAAGAAATATATCGTTGTTTTATTTTGCGTGAAGTAGGCCAGACTGTTAGATTAATCTTTCCTCGTGGACGTGTCGTTCGTTCAAAATCGACATAATTTTTCGTTCGTTGAAAACGAGACTTCCATTCGAGATGCGCATAATCTTCGGAATTGCTGGAAGATCCCTGTGCATCGAGAGTTCGTTATCGACGATTCGATTTCGCGGCTGGTCGCTCGCATTTATCGTATCGGTTCCCTCATTTTGGCTGTCGAATTTTTCGTGGACGTCATCGAACGGAATGACCCGGATACGATCTAGTTAGGAGGGGAGCAAAAATCGGCAATGGATCGGAAGGAATTGTTGGCGAGATACGTCCGATACGTTTCCAGGAGACGTAAAAGGATGAAATCCGTTGTTTTGATTTCGAGAGGAAAATGACTCTCGTCCAGGTCGATACACGCATCCGATTAAAATCGTTCGCTTCCCCGAGAACCTGTTAGCCCTGGACAAGCAGAAATTGCAATTTTTCACTGAAACTGATCCTCGAGAAATCTCATTGGAGTTTCAATGGGCTGCTCTTATCGACGTTATTACTCTGTCGTTCGAACTATCGTTACCATCTGCCGTTTCATCGGGGGAAATCGAATCTCTTTCTTCTCCACGATAAACTTCGTCGAAACTAAAAAAAAAAAAAAAAGAAAACGAGAAAACTTGCTGGAAAAAATAACGCGGAAGAAAATGATGGGAATATTTCTGAATGTTCTCTTTTTTTTTTAATCACTGGAAGAACGATTCGTCTGTTTGAAATACAGCCGAAATCTTCTTTTTTATAAAAGGTGGAAGCATATTTTTTTTGTGAAACATGTCGTACACGTTGTCGATATTGATGTGTCATACAGGACAGAAATCGGATCAGATACGATTCGCGGAAACACGTTCGCGCGTGTCTGATTTTAGATTACAATGGCCCAATCGATAAAGGATATAATTTATTTAACCGTTACACGTGCACCGAGTAACCGTGACTACGAATTAAACGAACATTGTATACGCGATCTCGACAAAATTCGTTGCAGTTATTTCGCTCGGAATATTCTATAGAAAATTCGATAGGTTCTGTGCAGCTGGGTTTGCACGCGGAATCGATTAAGTAGATTCAGACGTACGTTGCACGGCCACACCTCGAAAGGTAATCTGTAACAGCACACCGTTGGATAGCACTTTTTAACGGGACTTTTTACGTTATTCCTCAGGTACTATATCATCTCGTTATAATCGTAAGAGGTCGTACTTTGAGCTTTCTGCTTTCTTATCTTGACGCCATTCAATTCTATCCTCGTCATTAGCTGATGTATTATCGTACGTACTTTTTAAAACGTTTGTCGCTTCGCGCCAATATCGCATCTCGTTATTTAACGTAACGCGAAACGTTGTTTGAGAAATCTTCTGCAATAAGTGATCATCAAGGAATACGTATATATAATAAATCACGAAAGTACTTGAACGTTTCTAAAAACGCTTTTACGGATACATGGAATTTCATGGAAATTAATTCCAAGTGGAACGATATCGAGCGCCGAATTTTCAAGGTAAAATGATTTACCATCGGTGGGCCCTGCTTTAGGCACGAATAACGCGACCCGTTGCATCGATTTAAACTTGCTCCATTTTCGTGGCATGTTTTGCTCGAGATGTGAATTTATCGTGGAATTTTCATCTCGTTAGAGCAAAACGCAAATTACGCGAACCGGACGATTTAAACGCGATACCTTGGAATCGTGGAACAGGAGTCATGTATCACTCGTAGAATCCCGGAGACGAAGAAGTATTCGCTGTCCATCAGGGAACGGTCGGAAGACACGCGTCACGAGAAGAAATACGAGAGTAATTTTTGGCCTTATCCTGTCGTCGACAAATTTAGGCAAACCTATAATTAAAATACCATGTTTCGTACCTTTACATCCTTGGGACTTATTCAGAGAATTTCTAAATCACTTAATCGGTATCGTCTGTGCTTAAATTTCTTCTCGCCTATATGCGCTATGTTTCTCTTACTTTGGCTATTTAGCTATTTCTAGCACTCGTGTTATTTTAATTTTTCCATTGCAGTTGTTCTTATTAATACCAAACTTCGAGCCAGATCTTAAGAAAACTTCTCCAAGTTGTGCATTTAATTTGTATGAAAAGATTTCAATAGGAGTTAGGTTAGAGAATTACAAAAGTTCGAAGAATAATTATAAAAGTATGATTTTTAATTCATCGTGTGCCTCTCGTTAGCCTTACAAATGAATTTAAATGAAAAAAACACTATGTATTCTGATACTTACGAGCAGAAGTGTACGGATTTTTCTAGCGAGTTTTCCTCTGTAAATAACTGGATAAATTATACGCAGTGTAATGCCCCGCCATTATCATGCAAAGGAAAATATTTTATACTCTTACGACGAGTGGGCTTTTGGTATGAGCCGAATTTTTTTTACGGCAAAAGGGTCGAAAGCGCGCGCAAGATTTACGCAAGTGGCTGACGCTACGTTTTTCCACGGAATCTTTATGCTCGTGTAAAACGCGGAAGCATACGGTGTGAAAAGGTTTCGTTCGAGCTCTCCTCGATTTCCTTTTTTTTGCCTTTCACGTTCCCCTGCGAAATCTATCGAGGCGTTAGGCGAACGAATTTAATTAGAAAAGTTTCGCGGTTCAGGGCAAACGCAAACACGGCCCATTCTACTTTTGTTTCTCGTCATCTCCAATAGGGCTTGTTGACGCCTCTTCAAAAACTCGCTTTGCTGAAGAGTCGAGCCGTTCTTTTTCGTTATATGGTGGTTCGAGCGTTTTGCCTGCAAAAACGAACAACCATGCAGGTGAAGAGATCATCGTTTGTACGTGGTCTGATCAAAAAGCTTTCTGAGCTTTGTGTATGAATCGTTTATCACGAACGTTAATTGCAATTACACTGGGCCACTTTCGATGAAACAGCTAGCTGTAATTATTTCGATATTTTATAATCATTTGTTGATTGTATTTAGTCCTTGAGCCATATCGAGGCTAACGTCCACTGGCAACAAATCAGAGAGAAAGTTAAGTCCTTTTTTAAGACATAATTTCCGGTTATTTTAGACGGGCGACCGCGCGAAAATAGCCCGACGAAATGACCGACAAGATGATGGCGGGTGTTTAATTATTCAAACGGGCAGGCTGTGCACCTCGTTACTTGGGTTTGAAAACATCGTTCGAGGATCGATCGAGACACGTAGGCGAGTCGTCCGCAACGAACATGTTTCTTTTCAGATCCATGGCCATAATTATAGCAACTAATGACAGATCGATCGAGCCATGAGGACGCATCAGTTGCGGCTCGTGTCCCCTGGTATGTAGTCGTTTAGAGGAGAATAATACGCGCAAGAAGAAAAGGAAACAGAAGAAGAAAGAAGTGGAAGATAGAGATAGCGTAACGTTGCGTATATTTATCGAAGAAACGTCGCGTGTATTTATCGAAGAAACGTCGTGTACGAAGAATCCACCGGAAATAACGGTGACATCGCGACAGGCAAATGTCCTCGTCGAGCTTCCGCGAGAGCCCGTCGACGAGCTACTCACGAGAAGCGACAGGAAACAGAGACACCGACGGCGACGCCAGGCGTCGCTACACCGCACGGTCAATTTCACGATAAAACTCCAAAGACGAGGAAGCTGAATCTAGTCAATCCGCGATAACCCCTGGCTGTGTTTATCCTCAAAATCGTAAACGATAGTGTTCAGCGATCTTTTCGCCTTCTCGAGACCGGTCGCGTGTGAAACCAGTCGAAGAAAAATCGAAACCGGGCAAGAAGCGAGTAGAATAAGCAAAGGGAAGAATCAACAACAAGGACGCCCGGCCCGAGAAGACGACGTCAATATTAGTTATAGTCTAGTGATATATACGAGGAGAGAAGGGAAGGAGAGTCATGTAGATATCGCGTAGTACAAACGTAGCGAATTTCAATTCACGTATACATATTCATACGTATGTCGTGTCGATTAAATCGTAGTGGTAAATTCTCGTTAATTCAACGATAATCCGTGTGATGAAAAAAAGCAATAAAAATAAAAAGGAAATTTAATTCGTAAGTACGAGGACTGGTGTTCGGCTGTGCATTATCGCGTGTGATCAATCGTTGAGCACGAGTTTCGTGTTCCTTATTCGAAATTGCTAAAGGGACGGAAGAAAGTGCATCGGCAGAATGGCGTTCGCTGCGGCGAGAATGATCCTGAAAGACAAGCGGCGGAAGGCCAGCAAGGAAGACTTCGCGCCAAGAAATAGGAGCAAGGTAATATCCACGTGATCCTATCGTTGCAGTTTATCCTTAATTACGTAATTGAAATACATCTGATCAGAGATAAACGTGTGTTCAGGAACTTTGGACGGTAGTATACATATGTACGTAACAAGCTGATGGCACAAGATCGAATCAAATAATCAGAACCTTTTTTGTCCAAAGAATCGCAATCGAATCTTTTGCAGTTTGGAAGAGAATAATCAGCGAAATGTAAAGCTTCGGATTTCGCATGTCATATTTCGCACTCGAGCCACATATCGTCCGCATGAATCTCGTCATTGTGTATTACCTGAATACAATTGACGATAGAAAGTAGCGAGAAAGCAAAGCAAACATTGAAAACACAGGGAAAACGTAGCGAACAGTGCGAAAGAATTGCGAGCATAGGATGCATACCAACGAAGTCGACCGTGTATCAAATTCGCGACGTTTAGTTGAAATGTTTCTCATTTCTCCGAGCTTTTCGCGTCATTCCTGGTGAAACGATACGCGGTTAGAACAGCAAAGAGAAAATTTAGACGAATGAGATAAAACAGTAGACCTCGCGTCGGAGGAAAAATTACAGACGAATTAAAAAAAAAAATCTTATCGAACGTTA
This sequence comes from Bombus vosnesenskii, assembly GCF_011952255.1. NCBI lineage: Eukaryota > Metazoa > Arthropoda > Insecta > Hymenoptera > Apidae > Bombus > Bombus vosnesenskii. The sequence continues at coordinate 110,318 of NW_022883036.1, forward strand.
TCGTCTTTGGCACGTAGATGCGGCCAAATGGCGGTCTCCGTCTAACCGTTCAAAGTTCAGCCGCAACCAATGGGCATTGGATAGAGTCAGAACCAAGCAGGAGAACGATAAGAAAGTTCATTACGAGGTTGTGTCCTATCGAGGACCGGAAATTAAATCCGCCCTTTGCCGGACGACGAACTTTTCCTAAACCCGTTGTTCAAGTGCTCTTCCCTTCGAATATACTCGACCTTTTTCCGCTTCCTGCTGTCGCTGCTAATTAAGAGCCTATCGACGACTGGCAGCGTTATGTCAATTATTCGTAAGTTTGTCGAAAAATCGGCAGTCGACACGAAACACAAAACGCGATTTCTTCACTGTCCGATCTACAGACAGCTGTGGCTCTTAGTATTCTTAACCCTTGACCGATATCGTTGCAGTAAAGTACTTATTTTTCAAGTGTTTCATTTTCTCGAACTATATCTAAAATGATATATATTTTGATATTAAATAATGTAAATTTTAATTACTTATATGAGCCAAGGATAACAGTTAAGGGTTGAACTTGACGCAGACGAGTGAATTTTCCGTGTTTCAACGATCCATTGCAATTATATCGTGCGCTGACGATGAAATACGTTTGTCTATAAAAACCATACAGGAAAGACACGTCGCTAATTTCTTAATTCTCAATTTGTAGACAACTCGGAAGAGTTTAGATCAAAATGCTACTAGTACGAATACTTTTCGTAGCCACCGTGTATTTATATGTAGGTACACGACTGTCACGCATCTGTTAACGGGCATCATTTTGTCACTGGGAGCGCATTGCTTATCTTCAAATAACCGTGCGTGCTCGCACAAGAGGAAAGCCGCTCGTCTGCATCAGACCTTATCGGAGTTTCTCCGCATGACTTTTTGGTGGATTAGCCAGCGTATCCTCTTGAAAACGCTAAGCCCTAAAGCCTTCAACAACGTGTAAACCAGGCTGGCATATCTCGACGGGGTGGCGTCTTCCATTTTATCTCGTTTATGTCTCGTTTACGTTACTAGGTCGTTTTGCTCGCCGTAACTTACTGTCGTTCGTGTTATCGGCTTGTAGAAACTCTATATGCGCGCTATACATACGTATTTTCCCACTGTCGGGATCCCACGCGTCTATTTTCAAAGAAGCAACGCGAACAAATTATCGAGCGGCTCGCATAGAAGCGAACATAAAATGAGACGTCGTTAATAATTCAATTATTTAACAACGTTGCCGGCGATACATTTATTCGCAGCAGCTCGTGTCGGACACGGCACGTAGCACGCGCCACAAATTATTCCCTAGTTGCGTAATTGTTTTGCAAATTTTCGCTCGGCTCATCCGTGAAAATATTCCGCGTGTCCATCGCTGACTCCCACGGCGAATATCCAATTATCGAACATTTACGGCTGACTGGAATTCTAATGATCTATGGACTTCGGTGGGCTATGATTGTTGAACAACTCCGAGCTGTCTCGAAGTTAAACGAGTTTCTCGTATGAGCTTCTCGTGAATAATTAAGAATAATTAACACTTTCACGTCCGGTTGCACCAACGTGTTGTCAAATGCAGACCGAATGGTAATGTCCGGTGACACTACGTTGATATCACGCGCAAGTCGCTCGTTACGTAAAGTATACTTGAAATTTTTTACTAGGCAAACATCGGCTACTGATTGAAGTTATCAGTAGATTTACGCGAAAAGCAGAGTGTTAAGAAATCTTTGCAAAGGATACACTGAAAATGTCGTTTACGAGAATAACGAATATAGTGTGCATCAGAGTAACAAAGTAGCCCAAGACATTTTGTTCCAGTACCAAATGAATACTATTAGAAATCGATAGTATCGTGGGTCGGTTTTTTTCACGTTTGCTCACTTTTTAATAAAACTTCAAACGGCACGTGTATATAAAGTTATTCTTTTATTTATTTATTTTCTTAATTAAAATGTATCGACGAAGTTTAATAAAAGACTAATAAAACTCGGCACATGTCAAAATGCTTCTCGACCGTACGATTCGACATGACGTTATTAATCAGCGCATTTCAATTTTCCGATAATTAAGCGAATATTAATTACGTGATGTTCGTAAGATCTAGTCAGGTTGAATCTTAAAGCGTTCAATGTCAATCGTCTCTACTTACCAGACGAATAACCATCACGCACGACCCTTTCTATCAGAACTTTAATTGGAACAACTTTAAAAAAGATTTGAGTAATTGCTCTTTGATCGGTCACACTCGTCGAATATAACTCGTGCTCGAGAACGAGTTCGACTTTGTGCTTTTGAAACTGGCTACGTAACCCGAAATCATTAAAAATTAATCTTGTACAGACCACTCCGATAATTTTATGGATAAATGTGAAATCCTTTTATGAATATTTTAATCGTTACACAATGAACACTGGCACGATTTTTTTCGTGTAAATATTTTCGTGCAGACACGTTTATTACTTTTTAAATTACATTTGTTATTATTCTATAAAACTATATGTACGATTTCATTGTTTTACGAAACTTAGATATTACGTAGAAATAAGAAATCTTTTCAATCTACCCTTCGTCTTATCGCTGTGAAATAAAATATTCGACGTTCGTGACGATAATGATCGAACCTTCGCGAGATAAAAATTAAAACAAACGAATGGCGATGTTTGCGGAATGAGGAAACGAAGAGCGAGAAAGAAGGAAAAATGAAACTACGATTTTCACAGAGTTAATAAGCGTGTAAAGATACGAACGTTAAAATCTCATTCGTCGTTTCGTTACTAGGACAGATGGGGCAGATTAATTGCGTTTCGACGATCCAATTAACTCATTTGACAGGACACTATTTTAAAAAGGTATTCTGAAGGTTTCATATCGAGCAGAAATGCAATCGAGAGCTCTGTAAAACCAGCAAATTAAGTCTTTCACCAGTCGCGCGTACCGCCTCGTTACCTTTGACGAACGAAACCGCTGTCCAATTAAAACGACAATGCCAACTCTCGAGCAACCGAGTAAGTCGCGGCAACGAAACGTTGCCTTTCTTCTTATTTCGCTTTTTCATTTCCGAGACGAGAGAAACTATTGCTCATAACTGTCCACGAAAAATACGTGCATACTATCTGCGATTTATATTCGCAGCGTAAGTTGCCACGAAGCAAGTACAGACAAATTCATAGAAAATTTAATCTTCTACCGTCCTTTTTTATTCGCCGTATTCTTTGATTCGATATTAATTAAAATTCTTTTAGACGCCCCTTTTGGACTATAAAGTGAAAGATCCGTCCGATCGAAAACATTTGCACGCCACTAGAGCGATATGATATACATATCGTAACGTTTTACATCGTAAAAGATATTTGGAGTTAAATTAATACTGTTGAGTTTGGTCGAGAACTTATTATCAAGGACGGTATAATTATCAGAATTGGGATCGGTCGCAAGGCACGTATTAAGCTAATTGGCCCGTAAACATCGAGGAAACTGGCAGGAAGAAACGCGTGCGACAGTTTTCACAAGTTTGAGATTCATGCGGAGAACGCGGCAGTGGTGAAAACGCTGCAAGTACGCGGCAAGTTTAATCTGCACACGTTTCACGAAACGATCGACACGAACCACTTACTTTCTATTTTTTCACGAGATACTATCTTTCTCGCTTCTCCTAAACGCTTTGATTGTACAGAAAAACGAGCTACATATGACTGTGAAAAACACGAAAACTGGCCTCGTAATTGTTCAACACTGAGAACCCACGCTATGCTGTCGTATATGTTCAGTGTGCACTGCTGTTAATACGCTGTACTACCATGATACCGTGTTTGCGAATTTGACAAATGTCCACGAGCTCAGTTCACGTAATTGCACCAGCAGGGAAGATTCCATTTCGAGAAATAACTTTATACCTTTTATATGGAATGTCTTATTTCAATCTATAATCACAAATTACTCCTAAATTATTTGATGTATGGAAAAACGATCGAATGCTTTCGAGAAGACACAATCTACTGCAATTAGTTTTAATTTTATTTATATGACTATTATATGACTTCTACGTGACCATTTACAAAAATAACACCAGATCGTATCTTCTTCGAAACCAATTAATTTTTCTTGGGACCAATTTTTGGACGCAACAAGCAATTCACCAGTAATTTGTAATTACAGATTACTCGGTATATTACAAGAGACATCCTGAAAAGTTTAGCTCTGTCACAAAGACATCTTCCCTGCTTGCACGTCGAACCAAAGATTTTTATCGTAACAACGTTCTTTCCCCTGTCTAGGTGTAACGCAACAAACTGACCCAAAAGTATACGCGCGTACCCGTAACTCTGCAAATTGTCACAGTCATACTCTTATTCTTCTACTCTCTATACCATTCCGTGTTATATGTAACCACCTTACTATTCTATGTACCTATATTCTATAGCATATCTCTATTTGTACTTTTCCAACTGCAGTGTGTGGTGATTGGTGACCTGTACTGTACTTGTGTTTACAGGCCCGCAGCGCCAGTACAAGTAGCTTTAGAAGCCTGAGCCAGGTACATACCAAAATGACATAATCCACATATAGCTGAGAAATTAGTTAATTACTAGCTATTACTTTTAGCTGGAAATAGCTAGACACTTAGAATCTAGACACTACATGCTCGTGCGTAGATGCGTAGAGTGCGCGCGATCCTCGCGTTCCAATTTCGTGGAACACGACGATTAAACTGTCCAGTTTACATTCTATTACTACGATCATGATCATCGCCGGACCGATTAACGTTTACAGCGAGACGAATAAACGCGTGGTCGGCCCTAGTTGCGCGATTAATCGACTATAAACGAACGCTTTACTACGGGACAGTGTAAACATTAGGCTGGACTATGACATGGTTTAAAGACCCTTCTAATCACATTTTCCAGATAAATATCCAACTTTAGTACACGGTCATGTATGGTACATGCATGTTGACGGTTTGTTTTGTCTTCCTACACACAGAGCCGCAGGAATGGTGAATGAAGCTTGCCGCCCACACGCACACCCTTTCTATACTTATTACGTATATGTATATATATGATACTCCTCACCGAACACCACTCAGTAGATCATGCATGTCTAACTCGCCTGCCTTAGCGTAGGTCACTGATCTATTCGTGCATCCCCTCTCTTTCTTAATCTCTCTTTCTCTTTCACTTTCTCATTCTTTTCCTTCTTCTTCTTCTTCTTCTTCTTGACACAATTCGCCGGGAGATCTTTATAAAAGGAGTTAACGTAAGTACATAGAGGAGAAAAAAAAAAGGAATAATCCGATCGGTATTGCGACATGACTGTGCAACGGCGCTCGATTTGCAAGTAGAATTGGATGTTTCTAGACGAACGCGAGTTTCAACTTCTCAGACTCTGCGTCGCCTTGCTCAATACGGACGACTCGAGTCGGCGACGCGGAGTGTGTTAGGTCGTGAACATACGGCAAGCAGTGAACGGCGAGATTGGCATTTGGAACATCGGCATTAACTGTGCCATTACTTGTTTCGTCGCTCCGTATGTTCGCGGCCTTATTCGCGACGCACCGTGATTTACACGCCGCGTTAATCCCGTAGTATGCGCTCGTTACTTCCCCGAGAGCGAAGTTTAAAACAATTGCTCTGATGGCGGAGCAATTACATAATTTTTCTCGAAAGACTCTTTCGATGTTCTCGAGTAGATTGAGAGCTCGGAGAACAAAGAAACCGGGGACGTAAGTCTTTGACTAACGCCTTTTACTCTCATTCCCAGTCGCTCTTTTGGCTCGTAATTTATTCTTGCCTCGACTTTCAGTCATGAGTCGGTCCGCCCGTAGCGTTTCTCTTCGACTTTGCATATTAATCACGCGAACCGCGCCTCTTCGAGCTATTTAAACGGGAATCGTTTTATCTCGGAAATACTGGACTGCAATGCGAGCGACGGGGCGTGGTGCCACGGCTGCGCTTTTCGACGCGAATCGAATCTTCGCGAGATACCTGGTCGCTCCATTTCGAATGGGAAACGACTCTTCACAATTTGGAATCTGAAACTCTTGCTACTGAAACTGAGAGAAAAATATCGACAAACCGCTTAAAGCGGAACAAGGGTATACCGTCGATGGTGTCATCGATATTTGTCGGTGCATTTCATGGCTCATCCACGGCTGGGCCGATCTATCGTTTCCGTGAAGCCTGAAACCGGTAGGGCAACGAATTCCTTTCGCCCGATAAAATATACGGGTGCCGGTGTCGTTCGAACAAACCCATTTTCACGAGAGAGCGGGAAGAGATCTCTTTTGGAAACAAATGGCCCGAAAAAGCCCCGGCATCGTAGATTAAGAGAAGAAAATCGGGTGAATGGCATCTTAGGTCCCTCGTTCGGAGCACCCTTCTCGACAAGTAGTCGTCTCGGATATAAAAGCAATAAGAGTTGGCGGCAAGAGTCTTTGAATGTAGCCGGGAAGGCAGTAGGTTTGGGTTGAGGATGGTTCGGGTTGAGAAGGACGATCGATAGCTTGCCTGCACCCTCGTCGTCGGTGTTGTCGTGGCCATTCCTTAATTATTAATTGCATTCACCTACTTCTAGTTGCTGTATCGCAAGTGCAGTGACACGTTCCAAGGTCACGAATCCCCATGTTTATTCACTCGATTCCCCTCCTCTCTTCGTCTGTTCGTACAAGCCTTTACACTTACCTCCGACGTTGTCGCGCGGTATTTGCGCGCTTCTTGTCGATGCTCATCGCTTCAACCTCATTGAACATTCTAACGATAGACATATATATAAGCATTTAGTGTTATATAAAGTGTTTCGAAATTTGATTGAAACAGTTACAAGACACGAGTCGTGATTATTGTAGTGTTCACTTATATGAATGAAGCAACGAACAGAGTTCAAGCAGTACTCTCGTAACTTCTAGAATATGTACATTTTCAGATTGCTTTCAAACTTAATTAGTATAATCGTGATAGTCGAATCTCGCTATAGCGCTAATGAAATATCAAACTGTTTCGTATAACGCGCATAATACACGCATTCGTAAAAGATTTCTAGAACTGTTAGGATAATTTCACGAGCCACTGTAAATCCGACATACTCGACGATTACTGTAATGCTCCCGCTAAGTGTTCCAAAATATTGAAACGCGTTTCTGGAAATTCATTCTACGTTGCTCCAACGTTGCTTCCCTCTATAATTTTGATAAACCAAACGTACAGCCGTGAGTTGGCACCTGCTGTACACCGGGGCTGTTCCCTCGGGAATATGTCGAATACCCATCACTCTCGATGACACGCGTCAATCTATCGATACGATTTAATCGACTGCTACTCTTCACGCCTCGATGACTGCTCACCCGTGAACGCTGGCTACAAAAATGTTCTTTCACGTTGGAATAGTACACGTCGTTCGGCGAGCAGCGACGTGGAAAAGTCGTATAAAACACTGAAAATAGAAACGTAACGGCGTCCGAGGTATACGAACACAATCTAGGTCGCACTTATTGTAATTGCTCTTCAGGGTTACATTATATTTTTCCTTTTGTTGCCCCGTGTAACGAGACTCGGCGCTTTTTCGCAGCAAAACGCGCTGCAAACGATTTTCACGTGAACTTTAAACGTTCGCAAGCGCTTTCAACGACCGCCTTTAACTTCGGTTAACCTCGAAAAAATGTACGCAAACGTAGTACAGTCGACTTGACCAAAATTTCGCTTTAGGAGAACTGATTTAGGAGAATACTTATTAAAGAAACGATCAATTAACTAGAAACTAGAAGAAATTGTAACGTCTTTGTTGAAACATTTTTATTCCTGTTTCGTATCAACCCTATGTGCGCAAACTGAATTGTTTATGTCCACGTTTAAGCTTTTACCGTTTTAAGGTTTGAAAAAGTCAGAGAAAATGGGTGTACACTGATTCGATATTTTACTGAATCGTGCAACCAATTTTCAGTCAAATATTAAAAAGGTTTCTCAGAAAGAGACAAAGATTTGAGAATGAAATTTCTGTGGGTTGCCTATACGAAGGGTCCAGAATAAAAATAGAAATAAATTATCCTCGTACGAAAATAAAATTATTCGGCTTCCCGAAGGATTCGATTATCGCGTGTCACTATTAATCCGGATAACCAAACTTCCACTGTAGCTCCGCCTTATTTGACTTGCTTTTGAACCACCTTCGATGCCCGTCGATACATCTGCATCGCTCCTTTGAATCTTCGATATATTTTTACGCGACCTACCAATCCTCCGGATCATCTACTAGCTAGGTTATAGCTTTTCAAGGACGGTTGCAGTCGGCCCCAATTATTGATCCTTTGAAAGCGGCTTCCGGGTCTCGCTCGCAAACACTCGGACAAAACTTGAGTGGGTGAAACAGCCGGGGCCGGACCTAGAGCCGTGGTGGAGTCCTGTGTGGAGAGAGGAACGAGAGAGCCGACTAAAATGGAAGGAAGGAAGTCGAAGGGGCAAAAGCTGAAAGCGGAGCATGAGTGACGGGTGGCAATGGGTGTCTCTGAACGTTCTCAGCGGATCCTCGACTCCTCGCTCTCACGCTTTTCCCAATCTTTTGGAGACAATTCTGACTTCCAGATCTCGAGATCGATCGTTCAGAATTGCTCTGTCAAGAAACCAGATTATCTTCGTTGTTCTAACGTCTATAACCTCAGTTTCCATTGGTTTGTCTTGATGCCTATTACATTGGCTTTCTTAATGAGAAACTATCGAGGATTATGATAATACGGTGGCTCGTAATAAAAACGATCTTCGTCAATTACGTAACGCTTTCTGGTTATCAGAAATAGGACATACGGTGGAATCTATCTATATCCTGACTTATTGTCGAACGAAAATTAACTGGTTTTATACAAACAACCTTCAAAGTTGCTTCCTATCGTAATAGCTTTTTTTCAAATGAACAGAGTTATTCCTACTGGTAAGATAGTTATTTTAAAGTATACGGAATCGATGTTTTCTTAAGCGTTCACACGTATCGACGTAATTTACTCTGATAACAGCGCTTGAAGGAAACGTAGTTCAAATGACGGTAGGTTGTTGACTTTGCAAAGTTCATAACTTCATGATTTATGAATCGATTTAATGGAAAACTGAAATTGTTGGATATTTTAATTTCAGATGGCATGCACAGCCGAAGAAAAGATCAAAGGATCGAGGCTTGTTTTTGACAATGAACTCTTCAATTTCTCTCACTCCAAATGTCATCTTTCATATATCATTCATTTGGAGTAGCCCGTAAAGGTCAGTCTACCATCACCAATTTCCAAGCTGGAAAAACCAAAGGTTCGAAATGCTAGGTAATCGTAAACACCGGTGAAATCGTATCCATTGCCTATACTGTATAACCTCGATAGTCCGGCTGATATATGCAGAACGCGAAGCTATAAAGTATAGAGACCTCGACCTTGCAGCAAGTCGATGCCCGAGTTGATCGAATAAGTGGCCTTCACGGAATTCGAACACGATCCTACTGCACGCTCAGCGATTTGCTCGCCGGAGATCCTTGATGAATATCCCATACAAGTTTGCCGCTTTTAAGGAGACAGGAAATTATTAGGCGCGTCGAGCTACGAGTATCTAACGGGTGTCGGTTAAAATTTAGAAATACGACCTGTTCGTGCCATGACACGTTATGACACGCGAATTATACTTGGAAAAGGCGCTGTCATTTCAGTGGACGTGCTTTCAAGCGAATTATTAAAGTTCAGCAGGGCCTCAGTCAGATCGGTCAAGTTAAGCGACTCGGGTCCTCTTGCACAATAATCTATCAGCGAATAACGTTAGCGAATCGATAAGCCACAGGTTAGAGGTTAGAGAATTTTTTCTTTATAATTTTACAAATTTCTATCTCACGTGGAATAATAGGATAATTTGTCACACGTGAAACTTGGTTGTAAAATTTCATATGATTCATTATAAAGTTTATTGTTATTATATAAGAAGATCTATCGATACTAGTGATTTATGAGTTGTAAAATCTCGCTAATAATATTAGTTCAATTGTGCAAGAGAGCCCTGAACCTTAAAAAGAATCGGTTTCACGGTTTCGCAGATGTCCATTCATCATACGAACTGAAGAATAATGGCCGTTCACCGATTCCCGTGTGCTGCTATAACTTACGTCGATCACTTGACGTTGAGTATCAAACAAACTCGAATAGCGTTTCGCCGTTTTCGATTGGAGCGGAATAAAAATGGTCTTCTCGTGCGGTCGGTAAAGGCAACGTTTAATCGGATACTTAATGATTTCGGTACACTGTGAGTGAACAAACGCGCGGGAAAAAAATGATGTTCGATGAAGTCTCGTTGATCCCTTGCTCGTTTTTGACCGAAATGAATAATGTGTACCCGACTTTCTCCCGTGGAATTTCAATTTCAAGAGAGAGAGAGCTCCTCGTCCACGATTAATGAGAGTATCGTAGGAAGAAAATGCAGGCGTTCCTTTCACGCGAGATGGTGAATTTTCTGGTGGAGCTTAATCGCCGGTCATCATCTCCATGAATTCTGCAACACAAAAATTAATAAGATTAGCTTTCGCGCTACGATGTAGTCGAACGATGTGTGTGGTGATTAAAAAATTCCATTTTGATCCACTTGCTATTAAAATCTGTTTTCCTTCGCTGTAGAGATTGACGATGATATACACTTCGGTCATAAATACTTCGATGCGATTCTACTCTTCATATTTTATAGTATGAGGGCAATGGGAATAACTAAAAGATAAAAAATACTAACTACGTTCAATTTGAACGGAACGTCGGCAGAATTGCTTTGCGGTAACATTAAAAATTAAAGAACGTTCTTTTTCTTTTAAAATTGACGGATGCCTTTCCATTACGTATTTCTTTCGGTATAATCGAAGAAATTAATTACGCAGCAGAGATAATCAAGAACGTTGGTTCGATGAAAGGGAGAGAGATCATGTTCAGCTGATACCTCTTTACAAATCTTATTTTCGGTAAGGGTTCGTATGGTCGACTGACGCGGGATAAGCCGAAATATTATTGCGAGGTAGTCCTTTTCATTTCGTCACAGCGCCAAGAAAATGCTTCTCCTGGAAAGCAAGTAGGTCGTATCCTTGATCCTTTATACGGCCTCCTCGCAGTTTTTTGAAAGAAGCTTTGGAACGTTGGTATTAAGACGTTCAAGGTTTAATCAAGCCCTCGTGCAAGCCATCGTAACGAGCTCCATAGATAGGAGAAGCTAGTCGAAAAGTTCGCGTTGCCAATATCGTAACCATTTTTTCGAATCGCACTGGCAGATTTTTTTTGTAAAAAAAAAAAAAGTATCACGTGTAATTAAAACATTCTATGGCTAACAATTTTACAAATTTGGTAATCACTTCCCCGTATTAAATCTCCTAATGGTGCTATTATTTTGAAATCGTTGCTGCAATAGTAATTCCCTCAACTTCGACAGAATTTTGATAGAAAAATTGTCTAAACCAACAGGATAGTTCTTATCTAACTTTTTTAAGTTGTTCGATTGTACGAAACAAGTAGCGGTAGCAAAGTTTTGACTCGCGATGTAACGTTTCTTGTGTCAAGGGGCACGCGAACGACGGAATAGGATAATTTGAGGAAACGTGATACTCACCGTCAAAGTCAACTGTGCCAGAGCCGTCGGTATCTATTTCAGCGATCATGCCGTCCATTTGATCAGGTGTTATCTGATCATCCAGAGCTGCGAGGATCTCCCTGAGAGAGCTCGTTGGAATGTAACCGTTACCCTCCTTGTCGTAAAGCCTGAAAGCCTCTTTTAACTCCTTCTGCAGGGCCTCGTCGTCCTCCTCTTGGAAGTGGCAGGCCACACGATAGAAGGAGTCGAAATCTAATTTTCCGCTGCCTGAAAGCCCAACCCAGGCCACGATTAAAAAAAAAAATCCATCTCCAGATACTGTTCTCTCCTTCGAGGCAATTCATCGACAGTGTAAACAAGCTTCTCTCAGCCTCCTTTCCGATTCCGTTCCGCGGTCGCTTTTTCATCGATGGAAAAATATCCGAGACGATATACTTGGTAGTCTTCCAAACGCTTGCCGGGAATAAATTTCAAATTTATATCGGTCATCGAAATATAATTCTCATCGATCGACTAAGTTTGTGGGCGTGGATTTAGAGAAAAAAGAGCGGCGGTCTCTTTTGTTATGGGGGTGGACGGGAGTTCGAGCAACTTTCATTTCATAGAACTTTCATGCAACCTTCCGCAACGTTCGAGCTGCATGCGGTGATCGTTGGTTGCCTTCGTCCGAGTTTTATGACAAAGTATCAGCTATTGAAAAAATACGTAGAAGCTAGAATGAAAGTTGATATTCGATGAATCACTGCCAACAGAGAACATCGTTTAATTACGAGACGTTGATTTTGATCAAATTTCGCAAATTCATAAATTCTTTTAACTTTCATCTACGAGAAGTGGCTATGGGAAAGTAGCTTTCGAGACTCCAGGTTGTAAACATATCTTTTGGAATATCTGAAAACCTACCAACGAATAAAAAGTCACAACTCTCAATGGATAAAACGAATCTCTATCTAAATTTGATTCCCTTCGTCGATTTGACACTGAAATTTGTATAATTGCCAGTTTAATTATGAATAGCATCCGACATCCGAAAGCACTAAATTTCTATCCCTTAGAAACAATAATTATTCCACGTGTACCATAAATCATTCGGTCGAAGCCCTTAACATCCCTTAGCATAAACAGAGTATTTGGAGTCGACATCGACGTACAATCGTACAGAGCGAACGATATCTGCATAATAATGCGTGCTGATAAAGCTAGGATAAAGGATGCGATGTCAGCCACGAGCATTGTCTCGATTTCCGAGGCAATTCGACGAGCTTAAAGTAATTCCTTTCGGGCGACTTGGTGTCACAGATCGACGTTACGGTTGAGTATACTTCGTTCGAACATTGTAGAGGCAAACACGGTGGCTGGAATAGTTCGATCGCGGCTTTCTTCGGCAACTTTTGCCTGTATCGTGGCGGCAACCGGGAGGGAACTGGCCAAATTCTATTTGCACGAGATACAATTAACCTAAGTCCTCGTGCAACGATTCAATTTGCAAATATTTTTTTTTTCATTGCTTGTTGCAGGAGTTTGCTCGTTGGCAATTGAGACTACCGATAAGCTTTTAAACAGCATATCGTGATTTTGAGTAAAAACTTACATCTGTTGATGAAAGACATGCAACTTTGCTCATTACAATTTTTGAGCAACACCTTGGACACTTTGCCACGTTGAAGACATACTTAGCGTACTAATATCACTCGGAGGTTAATTTTTATAGATACAACAAAATGAACGAGTTTTTAAATAGTTTACTCTTCTTGCAATCCAACGGTATAAATTCTTTACGATCTAATGTTCCCACCAATAATCCGTAGAGCTTTTAACAATTTCCTAACAACTTCTCAGCTCTACTTTGTTGTTCTATAAGCGTCTTACTACTTTCCAGCGAGAGTGTAATTCGTTTCCATAATGCCAGACCAAAAGGCTGGCCACTACTTTTAAGTTAGTCGGCTCTTTGAATCTTCTCTCGGATATGCACGCGTGGATAAGAATTCTTTGAGGGACGCACTGTCTGATTTGTTCCGGCGGTGACTCGATATATACGCGAATAGCGAAATACGAAAAAGTAGGCTGTAGGAGGAAGCTCCGCCTCGACCCAATTCTTTTTTGCTGTAAAAAGGAGCCTACGACGAGACTTGGCGGAAGATATCTCCGTAGAAATCCTGAAAGGGATCATTCTTCCTTTTGAAAAACTAGTCAAAAGAAATCTTAACGTAGATATCAACGTATGATATCCGCCGTTTGAATAAGCCTGCTGATAAAAGAGGAAATTATCGCCAGGTAGTCTCTTTCGATTATTTCGCTCTAGTACGAGTCCATAACGTCAAGCAATCGCCCAGAAACGACGGCACAGAAATAGGGGCTGGGGTATAGGCAGTGCCATTAAAATGGATTAGGAAAACTTAAACGCTGCGTGAAACAAATACCGAAACCGCCGAGCCCTGGGAAAAGTTTCCACGCGTTCGCGTCACTTAGCTTTCGTTACCTACACACGTGTTTCGCCGTTTTCTCAGCCATTATATCATGAATTATTTGGCCCCGTTCGGTCGAACGAAGGCATCGATCCGCGGAGTACCAATGTCGTTCCAAAAATTGCTATGAAGCTCGCGAAAAATGCAATAGAATCGGAACTTCTGCTGCGTCCCAAATGCCCGTTACGTAAAAATTCGTAAAATCGCGATATATATATATAAGTACCTTCTTCGTCTTCTTGTTTGAGTAGCACCTCGAGCTCGTGATCGTCGAAAGTGTGCCCTAGGGTGTTGAGGATTGTTCTTACTTTTTCCTTCTCGATCCGACCAGACTTCGTTGAATCGAACATGGAGAAGGCTCTCCTGAGCACTGTAAAATATAACGAATCACTGCTTCTGTATCGCTTATCGTTTACTTCGCCGTTATTTTGTTGGCGTACAGTAGCTGAAAGTATTCGTACGATTACCGTAGGAAATTAAGTGTACAAATTAATTAATATTCTCCGTTATTGATATAATGATAATTTATATACTTGTGTAATTTTAAATATATTTGTAGCAAATATCTTCTAGCTTTCAAACTCTGTTTGATCTGTAATCAGATCTTATTGCAGTGCTAATGAAATTTCACACGTAATATAATTCATCAGAGGTTTCTACGAATGTTCGTACCGTACGAACGTTACATCCGTGAGCTACTGTATGTTGAATGCAGGAGTGGAGAACAAAATTTCAGGCATCTTTCGCATCTCCTGAAAGATTCTGGACGCGTAATCGAAAGGCATCGATGCTTCTATTTACTTAGCTGTATTTATTTACACGGTATGCCAACGGCGTATATTAAAATAACGAGGCCAAGTAAATCAGCGGTTTATTTCGCGATACAGAGTTGGATTGCGCAATCGGAGCGCCACGTAGTACCGTGACGCGTTCCGAAACTCTGTGGATAGAACGAGGGAAAAAGCGTGGGCGGAAACGAGAAGACAGGAGGTGTAACATTTTTAAGAAATTCTCGCGTATGGACTACGGTGTTGTTCGGTCGTCGCCGCGATAAATCGATTCGATTTGGCAGAGGTTCGTAATCCGGTCTGGCCACGTTGAAGCGACAAATCTTAATGAACAACCGTACACTGGAAGGGGAAATGGTCCTTTGAAGTTCCGATGCCTCGCCAATGTAAAATACAGACCAGCTGCGACCTAAATCTTAAACATTCTCGACCTTCTTTCGACGAATAAACCATACTTGTTGACGCGTCTGGGATTTAACGAAATGCCGGCGCTGTATGCGCAGTGTCTATTTGTGCGAGCGGAATTCCGTTCCGCTTCATTTTCGCCAGTTACGGCCGAGAAGTTTCGCCTGCTCGGTTTTACTTACTTTTCAGCTGTTCGTCATCCTGAAACAAAGAAGAAATAACGTTTCGATACAATTTCACTGTTGACGATACACGAGAGAAGCACTTTTCGCTAACTGGATCCTATTCACTTCAGAAACGGCAGGCCGATCGAACGAATTTTGATAGAGTTTCTCGTTGGAGATTTAATTCTCTGTCTGTCAATTACTTCCGATATGGAAAATCGATCATAGAATCGCTGGCGTTGCGCCAAACTGCTCGATTTTCTGCCGTTTCGATACAGAATCCTCCAATCAATGCGTGCCCATGCAACAAACGTCACTAAGTTCCGCGATTTCGTTTCTCCCCCACTAAATTAACAAATTGACTAACCATCTTCGACGGTTTCAAGCAAACTGAACACGATGCGTGTGTCCCTTCGTTCTTCCACACTAATGGTTTATCCGCACTGGATATCTTTTATAAGCTCAGCTAGAACGCATGGTAGGGGAGGTGAAGAATTTCTCTCATCCCTTCCTGCGAACTATCGAAATTCACAGCTTCTCACAGCGCAGACAGACGACGCCAATTCTCACTGCTATAATGCTACCTACGATTCGCCGTGTAAACGGTTAAGTAACATGATTGAAATCACCGCTAATTTCAAGGCCGTCTATCATTCACCCTAAAGTGTTCGATCGTATGTCCATCATCTGCGCGTTCCTCTACGTCAAAATTTCTACGCGCGTCTACGAGGAAAAATATTTCATTCGTTCTGATCAAATGGAACTACTCGAGACTGCCTGAAATCAAAAACAGGGTTATCCGTGTTATTTGCGTTAAAGCGTTCCCTGTAAAAAATTTACTACGTGCGATAGAATGTAGGATACGCGATATATAACGCAAGGAATATTATTTAAATCACAGTTATACGATTGTTTTCTATATGGTTGTGAAGGCCTGCCAAAAAGTTTGAGGGAAAAAGCAATAAAATTTTCGTAGACCGCGAACGTGTTGCGAGGAGGCGGCCGAGAACACAGCGGCAGCCAGTGCAAAGAAGTGGGGGTGCTGCTATTTCAAAACATTCCAGACTATGATACTACTGCTTTCCATTCAACCACCACATCGTCCAACGCAATATATCGCCGATTCTTTTTACTGGTTACTAAGAAATTTAATATCCTCGAGACCTCGTGAATTCATGGAATTATTCTTCGAAAGAATTATCCGATACTGGCGCCTTATGCGATCGAACGAAATTGGGCAGTAAACGAAATTGTATCCGACCTACGTTGTGCTATCGACCGGAAGATGATTAAAATTCCTCTCGTTAAAATTCATGGTACAATTCATTCAGCGGCCAATGATATTTATTATCGTTCTTCGTCGACGTATAACAGCCTGTAGTAAAGATTGCGTAACAGTGTAACCTGACGCATCGTATCGTAGAGAAGAACTTTATTATTTCACGTCGAGTATGGTAAACGGTAGCAAAGTGCAGTTCTTACTGCGTTTTTTCGGTCTGCCCTCGCCAGTGATATAGTGCTTTTCGTAAGAACGCGGTAGACGGCAAACGCTATAATTATCTTGTCAGTCCCACCCACGCAGGGCATGCCATCTCTCCACTGAATTATTATTTGAATAAACTGGCGATATTTTTAGAATGTCCAATACCAATTGAGAGTCGCTCTATATTTATACCTGAGCCTACCTTACCGAGTAATTGGGCGAACGGTCGACGAACTTGCGTTAAGCCTTTCATTTCGTTAAGTGGTCCCTATGGATCGTTCACATTCTTCGATCTATTAAAAAATATCTGAATTCTTCGGCGAATCTTCTACATTTATTTTTATTTCAGCTTTGGTTTTTCAACCTTTCGTTCTGAATGATCGTGTAGCCCAGATTTTTTTCGGCTTCCTTTTAACGTGACCAAGGTTCTTCCTCTTGGCCTCGATGGGGCATTACGCGTAGCTCGATCGGCAGTTTGTATCAACTAACTCGATTTATTTTCTGCTGGCGGACATCCGCGCCATCGGAATCCGACTTGGTTCCAGAGATTCGAATCTGTTCGATTGTTCGTCACAGGAACGAAGGGGTAGTTTGCAGGCTCCTATCGTCCGTTTATTCCGCGATAACGACGATATTCGATTTACAGATTCGATCCGTTTTCGATCTATCGCTCTTGCAATGTCTCCCCGAAGGTTTTTCGAACGAGATTGTACCATCGACGATCATTTCTGTCTGTGTACGTATTTATCAATCGTTGCTGGCTCGATTATTACGCCGGCGATCTTTATTAGAGGGCGTAAAACAGGAACAAAAGGAATGAATTCCTATCGAGATGTTGCGATCAAACGGATAAACGGAAACGCGTCAGCTAATTAATTCCCAGTGGAAAAGCGGGCAAGAAACTAAAGGCAAGACTCGTTGGCGCCGATGATCGAAATCTCGGAAAGTGCCATGGATCGTTCTATTGCGTGTCATTAGCAGAAATCCGAGAACAATGGCATGGGATGTACCTCGACCTCGAAACGTTGACTCGACGCTTAGTCGAATTCTTTGTCGGTAATTAAGGATATTGTTCATCCTGAGACTTTAGATTTTTATCTCGGCGGGAAAAAACGAATTTTTATTCGGATCAGAGAGAATTGCAGACTCCTCGATTATTCCAGAGCTCGTTTCTCGTTAGCCGTCGCCCGTATTTTCCACCTCTGTGCCACAACTATCCCTGTCCGAACGTATTGGAAAACCTTTTTTCGATTAAATCATTTCACCGAAAGACTGAGAGACAGATTTGTTCGCAGATTAAACGACTAATTGTAAAATGTGGACAAAAGGTTGCAATAATTACGAATCACGGTTTGCTCAATCTGTGATACGAAAGACGCTCCATATAGTTCGACTTTGATGTATATGCAAGTTGCATCGATTGCATCTCGCGAGAAGTTCTGTCTCGAAAAGAGATTTTTCAGTGAACGCATACAAATTCAGACTGATCGGGCAGTCCGCATATTTTTGTATAAACAGATCGGAAAGGTAGATAGAGAGGTGAAGGGCATCAGAGATAACTTTGTGAACGGGACAAAAGAGATTCGTGAACAGCGATGGCCCAGTTTCGCTTTTGGCTATAACAGCGAACTGTGTGCTCGATAAACAACCGTTATTTTGCAATTCCTAATGTTCATTTTGTCCGCGTCCTGGCGGAGCTCGTAAATTCACGAAGTGTTTCCCCGCGAGTAAACGCAATTGCCAACGACCGTCTTCGAGACTGTCCCTCGAGCCGATGCTCTACAGAATTTTGATCCTTCTAATTATATCACCTGTTTCAGCAAGAGAATATTCACCACAGAATATTCTCGCGATTGCTCTCGTTGCAGTCCAGTTGAAGGTCGATGCGGGAGTTGTTCACACGTCCGAGTAATTAAACCCGGAGGAGGAATTATATAAGCACGTAATAACATTCGTTTAAAAGTCGCGGAGCAAAGCGAGAAAAAAAGAAGAAGATGAATTTCAGCGTGACCTCGCTTCCCGATAATTTAATTCCCGTTCGGTACGACTGAGCGGAACAATTCGAACGATGCTGCGCTTTGATTACCCTCGAAATTCCAGCGATTCTTTTAAGTGGGAAGAAAAGCGCGGTACACGTCCAATAGAAGTATCTTTGTTATCGATAGTCAAGAGATCTAACAGTGGTGTTTTATTTCCGATAATAGGCTCGCAACAAACCAGCAGATGGAGTAGGCCATGTGAATCAAAAGGGCTCGACAGGTCAAAAAGCGCCATTGACAGCCGGGCAGAAGGTGGCGCCTGGTGCGAAAGTTGCAGCGAAACCAGCTCAGAAACCCTCTGCTCAAAAGGGACAGGTTAAGGTTACGCCGAAAGCAGCTTCCGTGAAGACTGGCAAGAATAAAAAGAAGGGCCAGAGGCAGCAGTACGACCTTATCGTTACCATAAATCTGGTGAGTAAGAATAATTTCTCTCCGGAGCGTTTAGTTGCAAGCGTCAGCTGCAGTAGAAACGGGTAGTCGTAGTCGGACGCCCCGCGTTTTACTCTAATACCGACTAGACAGCGTGCAGTAGAAACGGACTGTCGTCTACTAGACGCGTCTGATCTAGACCTTCCTCCTCCATTAGATGGTAGCACAGGTCGTAGAAGAAAAACGTGTCGAAAAAGCTGTATTTCTATCACGCTATCGTATCTTGTATGTGGATCTTCTTTTATTTATAAGCAGATAGAATTGAGAAATAGGTGGTCATTTAACATCCGCGCGTGTCGCAAGCAAAGGTTAATTCATTGACGCAAGAGATACGATCGAATAGAACGCGGAACGAGTTTTCCATTATCTAAATTGCCTTCGTGTATCGTTATTTTCAAACGCGGGGCGCCAGTGTTTGTATCAATACGGAACGTCCGTAAAAATAACCATTGCGGCTGCATTTTAAGAGATTCACACGTGCGACAAAGCAGGTCAGGGTGTCCGTGATTTTTCGTCGCGACGCCCCAGAAATAGTATCAGACACTTTCACCTTCTCCCTCGAGAAACTATACTTTCGTGGAGAAAGACAAATGCCATATTAACGAAATATCGATTACGTTTGTGGATAATAGGCAGGCATTATTTTGAGTTCAAGAAACTTGATTCTCATTGGCAAACGGAACACTGTAACAGTCCGATTATGCAAGACCAACATCGTCCAAAGTTAGATCCTGCAAAATATTTGCCGCCATCTCTGTAATTGCAGTCGATGTCCGTTTAAATCATTGTTGATTCAGTAGACTAGGCGTGCCTTACTATTGGCAACCAGCGTTACTAGAGTCCTTTTAGTCGAGCAATCGCGAACAGGTGTAAAGCGAGTCGCGCGTAAAGGTACTCGCCTCCGCGACTACGAACGAGCATACATCCTTCCACATTTTCGACAATCGTGTTTTCGGGAACGCGCATCGTTTGGCAGACTGTGCCACCAACGCGAGCAACTTGCCATTAACGAAACAGGACGAAGGAGAAAAAAGGATGGACTGCGAAGTAAACAAGGAAAGAACTGCCAACCAATGGTCGGAGTCCACTGACAAGTTAAAAACAGCCGAAGGTTGTCGAAAAGCTCGCACTCTGCCCTAACTCGAATAATACGACCGTAGATAATAACGAGTATCAGTTTTGTGGTTCGTTCGAGCTGACACGAATGGCCAGCTTGAGGTCTTTGACTCTACTCCACTCGTTTGTCATTCGGAATATGATTTATCACGGATGCGTATTGAAAAGTTGACTGCGGAGAGAATTAAGTTCGCGTAGGACTGCACGTGACATGTCGTTCGGGAGGGGAGAATCAGAATGAATTCGAGACGAGACGAAGGACCCGGCGGCACCAACAAGCGGTGACGTTACCGCTCGCTAGTCCATAAATATTATTTGTGTTCGGTCCTGTAGTCGCACTAGTTCGATTGACGCGTGGCAGCCTCTTCGCAGCGAGGGACGGAAATTTATTCGTGCGACGAGAAAAAGCTTGGGCGAGGCTTTGTTTCTGCGCTTCTTATTTTAAAAGGCACCAGTGAAATTAAAGAGTTTCTTCAGAGAATCTGAAAAAACGAAACATCGTTCACGGAACACGTCCATTGTCGGGGACAAATGTAAATTTAAAAAGTGCCTTGTACAGAGCCAGCTGTAATCGTGTTAATCGGTAAAATTAGTACACGTGATCGTCCTCGATATGGCAGACGCGGAAGAAAAGTACACAACCGCCTATGGAAAACTGCGAAGATTGACGAGTACTATAGATGGTCAGATTCGACAAATAAGCGTGAGTAACGATTGCATTCGAACTATTCTTTGAGCCCTGCGATCCTGTAATTTATTACGCTTCGATCTTGCTTTCATTTTAATGAGAGGAAAGAACTATTAGTATTCTAAGAAAATCTTTAACACGGAATTGGAACGGGTAGTAATACATATTAATAACGAAGCTCTCAGAAATCAAAGATCCGCTCCACTTCTTGCAAATTTCTCAACTTCATCGCTCAAGTACGCAATTAATGTTCAGGAAAGGAATAACTTATTATCTTAATATCACATTTTCTTCGAGCTTGATAGACATTATAAATGTTGAAAAGAATGAAACAGGGTTAAAAAATTATTCTGATCGATCGTATACTTGAATTTACTTTTGATACGTTCAATGTGCTTTTGATACGTCGCAACTATAGCATTCGACACGCATTATCTTTGCCGGTATTAAATCGCATCTGTCGAACTGTTATCTATTAGCCGCGTGTTAGAGTCGGCGGCGCAGAATTCAAAGGAGTCGGGTAAATATATAAATGCAGGCACGTTCACTCGTAAAATCCAGCTGACTTTTCACGAGTTTATGCGAACCGCTCTCGGAACTGTTGAAAAAGGACGTGACCCAGTTGAATACCGACTCTATTTGCTTCGAAAGAGCTTCGAAGCATCGAAGCAAGAGCTTTCGGCTAAGACGGGTCCATTCGACAGATTCTCCTGTCCCACAGTGCTTACGATTACCGAGGATATCCACGAACGTAATCCGTGAAAGTCATTTCGAAGTGACATCGCTGAACGTTTCCAGAATATCGAATAGACAACCTGTTCATTCTGGAATTCTCAATTAATGCGAAACCATATGTCGCGAAACAGAACGAGCAGCTGATCTTACTTTGTCTGGCAAAACTGTATGGGATATTTCGAATATAACGGTTTATTTCGGTGAAAATTGCAACATCGTCGATTCGACTGTAGTTGTAAATCACTCGGTAGCTAACTTACAACCGAGCTTAACTGACCCATACTGCTTATAGCGTGCTTCATTAGCGTTCGGTTCGTGGAAACCATTTCTAAGACGACCGTAGCAACCGCAAGCGTCGGGGGATTTCTGCTTCGAGCGCATCGTAAAGCGATTATATTCAGCACGTAGCAATCGCGTCGAACATTTTCATCTGCTTAAGTACTCGCGTTATTTCTCAAATGAGACTGCGGTCGATCTTTCTTGTTGAGATACATAGTCCAGATGCAATCCCTTAGGGATGGGGTTAAGGAGAAACAAACGAAGCATGCACAGATTCGAGAAATTGTTATAAAAGTCAAAGTGACACGGAAGACGATCATCTAATTGTTTTCAATAATGTATACTCGTTTTACACTTTTTTTTGCAATTGCTCTCTTTTTAATTTGTAATCGTTTATAATCGTAAACGTGAATCAATAGAATAATTCATTCTTATATATTTAATATATTTTGATAAATGTAATTCTAATTGTAAGTCGTTTAGAATCGAGTAAAGTACGATGCGAAGGAAATGATTTAAAGGATACACGCAAACAAAGAAATATTTCTCTCGACTATTCTGTTCAGCGAACCCGTTAGTCTCTGTCAAGTTGTATTTGGGGCATAAACGGCCTTACATTGGCAAAGTCACTTATACTAGAATGAACGTGCGGATGCTGATAGCGGTTCGCAGAATTGCTGCTAAGTCAATGTCCCTCTAATCGAGTTAACGGCATATGTTCCTTAATCTGCTGTCTATTAATGCTGATTTAACAATGTCGGAGCACAGTCGTCTGTAGAAGGCGGATAAGCCAGCAGCATGGTATTACTGCAGATCAGGCCATTAGTTAGGACAGGATTGTTAATTGTGCGAATTATACCTACCCCTATCAATGTTTACTTGATCGAACATTCGCTTAAAAGCAACGTAACCACTTGAACTATAGTCGCTGTATAAGAACCGAAAATTGTTGGCTGGCTTTATAGCTATGAGATACTTTCATTAGAGGAAAGCGACTAAATGTGGGGTAATCTTTCTAATATGGAATAGTGCACTTAACATGGAATGGGGCTATCTTTTTAAATCTGACAGATGAATATCTTTCAAGCGGCTATAAGCGACTATGTCACTCATTCGTTTTAGTACGGCACACGTTGTGTTTCATAAGTCGATCTTACGTTGATGTGGTAGGATCGTTTTATCTTGTTTCTGTTCGAAATCTTTCAACGGTATACGCTTTGTGTAAATTTGACGTGTTTTTTCGCATTTGTTACTATTTTATCATACTTATTTGTGTCTTTTGTTGTTGCTGATATATTTACTTGCGCGTGATAATTGACGAGTGAAATATTTATGAGCCGAACATCGTGTTTGTAAGATTCCAAATATATTATAGATACCCAGTAGTAATCTAATTATGGAATATTTCATATTTAGATCACTTCTTTCTTATAGGTTATTTTATTTATAAGATACTAGGACACATAAGATAGTCCTTCTAGAATAAGGAGAAATCAGCAAGAAAGGAGACTATGGACGAAAAAAATAGCCATGAAAGTGGTTTGAGACAAGAAAAACAGCAAACCACTTTCAAGTCACGAGAACCACCTTATTTCGACTTTGTGAGAAAAGACAGCCATTTTTTAACGTAATTCCTTCAAAATGTGATTTTATCACCAAAAAAAAAAAAAAAAAACAAGATAAAAAGGATAGAACTACTTTTTGATGACATTCGAAATATAAAATTTCTAGTATTATATTTGACGCGGCCTATTGATAATTGCGTTACGTACGATGATTCTTAGAATGTGAAATTTCCTGTATTCTATTCGACAATTCTCGATTGATACTTTTAAACAGTTGATTGACATTTTGACGAATCAAATGGCATTCTATAATCCGATCTCATTACGCACTACGATTCGAGAAAAAATTAATAAGCCAATACGGCAATTACCGCGGAGGAAGCTATGCCGCCGTTAATTTGATTAAATTAATGATACTTCGACTGAAATTGGTATGATTCTGCAAACAGGAGTACAACATGCGATGGCGGCAGCCACCAGTACATATTAAGTTTTGATGGGACATTACGCTGAAGTTTAAACCGTGTTAATCATTCAATTAACATCAAACATAAACGCCACCGGATCGTAAACTACTTTGACGATCCTCTAATTTAACTTACCCCGTGTCTTTTTTTCCTTTTCAGTCTGAATATGGACTCACGGAGGATCAAGTGGCCGGTAAGTGGATCTTCGATATCAACTTTACCATTCACGCTTTCCTTATCGCGTAGTAAAATGATTTTAACGCTTCGTACCTCTGAATACCAAAAGTGAAAGCGAGAGATATTCTCGTTCGTTTAATATCGTGCTTCGAAAACTTTCCAACCGAGAATTCAAGTGTCTGTGAACGTACCGTACGTTAACGAGTAGAACGGAGTTTTTCACACGCATAATGCGTTTCCCCGGCACTCGACGTTTCACAAATTAGAGAAGCTGTTGATGATTTCCGTTCCAGGGAACGTGAAAAATTACTCGCTTGTATACAAAAGCGTGGTTTAATCTTGCCTCGGAGTGACGCGGCTATTAAATTAATCTGTGCCGAAGTATTTTACGTCTATGATGTCGTTCGTAATTCTCGAAAATGCCCACATTTTCCTCATTTTCGCAAATTAATAACTGAAAGCACTGCTACCTTCTTGTAGAATCAGAATGTAGTTTAGTTTATCTGTATATAGTAGGAGTGCGTACATTCGCGTGTCACGACTGAATTAAATCTGCTCTTGTTCGTTTCGTATGTTCCAATTACTATTGACAATATGTTTCCGCACCTCCAATATTTCAAGGGGTCCAAATTTCGTCCCCGGGCCTAATTTAGTCCTTTCATCAATCTTATTTTTTACTATTATTTGTATTAGCTTTTATAAAAGAATTATTACGGATCCTCGTTATTAAGTGTTCGACGTAATTATACAAATTCCCTCGGATTAAGAAATCGACTTGCTTTTGGATAAATGTCAAGGAAGGTTTTAGCGGAACGAAATTTGTATCTAATCCTAGTGTCATATACACGTGTACGGAGTCTTTTAAAGCGATTTTGAAATCGCGTTAAACGAAGACGATGTAGCAATTTCTTTAATCGCGTATTCACAGTAATTCGAAAGTGTGCAAATAGTTATGAGCGGTAGACTGTATAAAGCCACGGGAAGAGGTCGTCTAATTTGTGAAAGTAGCCTTACGTAAGTACATATCCTGTCACTCGAGCTGGTACGTGTTGCATAAAAGATCGTATTTTGGTCTCACGTGACTGCGATCATTGGCCTTGTGGTTGATTCCTCGGCGACGAGGAGCTTTTAGAATTTTTTGCGATGGCACGCGAGCGAGATATCGTTGATTGCGGCGCCTGGGAAACGACTGAAAGAGAAATTGCCCACTCGTTTATGCACATTAATGTATCGTCTGGTGTTTACGTGGTGATAAACGCAAGGTGAATGCAGACCGATCTATGCGGCAAACGATAAGATCAAACGGCGACGTCTAGAAACTCTTATTTGCCGGCTGCATACACGTTCTCGCCTACTTCAGCTATAATCTGCCGGACTTTTATGAATCGTGATACGTATTTGTTTCCTCGCGTGATTTATCGTGCAGCTAACGGAGCAATCGCTCGCTCTATAATTAAACGGCGAACACGACGTTTACCAACTCCATTTTCCCAAACTGGATTCCATCGGTATGTCGGACGACGATCGTGATTTTTCTCGT
This sequence comes from Bombus vosnesenskii, assembly GCF_011952255.1. Lineage (NCBI taxonomy): Eukaryota > Metazoa > Arthropoda > Insecta > Hymenoptera > Apidae > Bombus > Bombus vosnesenskii. Next base: position 136,231 of record NW_022883036.1, read on the forward strand.
GGTCCATTTTTATATCGGGTGTCTCGCTAGTCACGATACAACCGACAAGAAGACTATTTTACCCGAACAGATAGATTCGGAGACGTGGAATAAAATTTGTTCGTGGAAAGTTTGGTCTTCGAAGAAATCTAACTAATTAATTTCGACGTAAAGAAATAAAAAGAGCACGAGCTAAAGAGAACCACAGAGCTGTTTTTTGATCGGTGACGAGGATGTGCATTAACATCCACGAGATTCGAGGACACTCTTTTAAATCCGCTTGTTGTTTGACAAACATTCAGCGAAAAAAGAAGAAATAACACGAGAAACACGGTCGCTCGTGTTTAGCTTCGCGATACGCTTGCTTTCATTTCGACGTCCTTCGAGTTTCCTGATTTTCCAACTTCCGCTAGAAAAATGTGGAAGTTCGATATGCCGTTGTCATCTGCAGATAGAAAGGCTGTGTATCGAGCCAGAGGCAAACACTCTCTTGATGAATGAATGCGAGAAAGGAAAGGGACAGTAAATAGACGAAATGGGTCGGATAAAAGGTAAACGCGCAACAATGGCGATGGAAGCATTGTCTCGCGTAGATGCGCTGATGAATCAAACAAGACTACTTTAACGAACGCATAGACTCGTAAACTATTCACGACCCTCTTGTCGCGCGTACATTTTTACCACACGGTGCCCGGTCCGGACGTTGTGAAAATTTATAACATCTCCGACGAGTCCGCCGTGGCTGGCCACTTGCCCGAAGCTCGCGCGATCTCAGCTAGCTTTGCACGACTTGTAACGCGTGACCGAACATACACACGTACATACACATACAGACCGCTGTTGATTAATAGACATCTAAATCCACGATTTCTCAACAATACGACGACAGGGAAAAGCATTTGTTGTATATCGTTTTATTGCCAAATTTCCGCCAAAGTTTTTCGTCCGTCGTTATTTACGGCTCGGTTGGACGACCCCTGGAATTTCTACAGAAATCGTCGCATCGAAAACGCAGGAAAAGAGAGAGAGAGGCAGGGAGAGAGAAATTATTTTCGTGCTTGAAAACTGAATTCCAGATGCATTCCAATCTCGAAAGTGCCGTAGGAAAACGAGACTAAAAGCATGTATAACGTTCGATTCAATCAAACGGAATCTGTTAAAGAGAAATGCAACGCGTCGAAGATGACACTTGATCTCTCGGTTGCGCTGACAGTTTTAATATTAAGAAGGGAAAACGATCGAGATCAGATCGTTTGATAGACGATGATCGATCAATTTTCATCAACGACGAATTAACGCGCGATTTATTACTTCAGAATTCAAGGAAGCGTTCATGCTCTTTGACAAGGACGAAGATGGCACTATCACTATGGCGGAACTTGGCGTGGTTATGCGATCTTTGGGACAGAGGCCGTCTGGTAAGTGAATCGTTACGTTATTTGAAGAATGGAAATATTCGGTACAATATCAACCACGTGCCATCCACGTGTATCAAGGTAGACACGATCTGGCTAGAAGCCACGAACTGACGAAAAGCTATCCACTCGCGGCCGAAATATATAACGGTAATCTAAACCGCCAACCCAACCGCTGTATTGTCTATTAGCTAGTAACGCAAAAAGATGCTTCATGAAATTCTATACAGTCAATTCAATAACTGTTTTGTTTTGACATTATGAGCAGCGAAATACAAAGTGTGAGCAACATGTGTCACTTCACAGTTTCTTTCATTTGTATCGTTTCAAGTTTTCTATCACAGTGGGGTACAGCACGTGTATTACAACCTCTAGTTTTATATAAAACATAACATAAAATATGGTATGCAATTTTCTAGTTAAAATATATCTTGTCAATGATAAAATACTTTTTCGTGATGGTACATGTTTCGATATATGTTAAAAAGAACAAAACTCTAGGGACAATTAATTCTAATATATCCCACTATCATCGCAATATATCTTATAAAATAGCACTTAGCTCTCGATGACCGTTTAATATTAGGAATAGTAACGTGGTTTTTAAACGCTTGTCAATTGCACGAGTGCGAAGCTGGCACGAAGAGTTTGAAGCGTAACGCAAACTTCTCGAAAGCGGTTCTTGCTAAATTAATATCCCGGGCGACAGTTTGAAGGTTTTCTAAAGACGACGAGAGTTAAATGGTAGAATTCCCGAAAACTAGGCTGTGACAAGAGCTTAGGGAAAATTACCTTTCGGCCGATCCTAAGTCAGAAACTGTAACGATTAGGCGCACGTGCAGACGCGAGTAATTAACTACACGTCGAGTTCTTCTGTCTCTGCTCCTCGCCGGATCTACAAGGGAAATTAAATGTCTTCCACGAGACGACGATGAATGCATTACACGCAGGAATTAGAAAGAGGACATGGAGAAAATCGCATGTCGCGTTTAAGCGACAATTAAAGAGCTTAGAACACGAATGATCTATGTCTATGTTTGTCTCTTTTTAAGAAAACAAAAGGTTACTCTGGAATTGCTCAACTTTTCTAACAAACCGTTCTTCGTCATATTGCGTAACTGCTATAAGTTATAATTATATTACAGAAGAATTGTATCTAAATCGTGAAATGCTGAAACCTTAATAAAACTAGTTCTCGTAGAATCACTTGATTTTTATTCGATGATAAGCTTGGACATAGATTACTTTTCATAATATGCTTATTCCATCATGCTGAGAATATCAGCAATTATTTTAAATTTTTCAACGAGATAACTTCTTGGTATCAAAAGAACGTTCACGAAACTTTATATTTGACCGATTTCTGATTTTATAGAAACAGAATTACGAGATATGGTGAACGAAGTGGATCAAGATGGCAATGGTACCATCGAGTTCAACGAGTTCCTGCAGATGATGTCAAAAAAGATGAAGGGTGCCGATGGAGAAGACGAATTACGCGAGGCATTCAGGTATTTCAAAGTTCTAGAAGGTTGAAAATACTCTTGTAGGCCTATGTGAATATTAAGAGTGAAACTTGTGTGTCTCAGAGTATTCGACAAAAACAACGACGGCCTGATCTCATCGAAGGAGTTGCGACACGTAATGACGAATCTTGGAGAAAAATTATCGGAGGAAGAAGTGGATGATATGATCAAAGAAGCGGATTTGGATGGCGACGGAATGGTGAACTATGAAGGTAATTTATTCTCCTTCGATATTAACAAGCTATTCATACTCGTTTTCTATCGTATCTAGCTAAATCTACTTAGCAAATATTTAATCAAAGACAAGTCTGCCATTTATCTAACGTAGTACGTGTATGCATGTATAGCCTATTATATCCAGAAAATATAATTCGATGACCACAAACTATATTCGTAATATATCGCATGACTCATCATAAAATCATCGACTTTTCAAATGAATTCAATTTTATCGTCTACGAAATCGTCTCGCTCGCAAAGACACGATGTGTTCACAGAATTTGTGACAATCCTGACGTCGAAGAATTAGTTCGATGGCCATGGATCGGACAAGAAGCTATCCAGCTGCCGGAAGTCTTCGTCGAAGAATAGAATCAAATCCCCGAAATCGTAACAAGATGGTCATCCTCTCGAACTCCGCCATCGGAGACGTCGATGAAAAGTCGTGAAACTAACAATGTGGGAAAGTAGCTGAAAACTCTTCGAAGCTCATAAAATATAAAATACCGATGTATCTTTGATTCGACAAGGAAGACGAGCAAGCCCGGGTTCAATCGATTCACGTGGCTCGTAGCTCTTTTCCCGCATGAGAGTAAGTCATATCGGAAGACTGATGAAAACTGTGTCTCGAGCGATGGAGTAATGAGCGATGTTTGACGATGGTGGAAAGTTTGTAAGAAAGGTGGAGAGAGTGTGAGTAAAGGAAACAGTAATGTGACTTCCGCAGTTGCACACGCATACACGCATACACACCTCGCTCCTTCGAATTAATTTTACAAGTATAAGTTAGCGAAATGACATTATACGTGAAAACGAGTGAGGTGCTCGCTCCCGAAACAATCAACTGAGCTTCGTTTAGCGTTTACCTACCTACTATCTATACTCTCTATTAATGCTATACAACGTCGTTATTGATATTGTTATTAATCAATCGATCCTTCTCCATCCTTCGCCGATCTCATTTACACGATACTACTGGCATGACGATCTCGTTCAACAGCGAATCGCTATCGATGGCCTAAAAATTGTACCGTAGAATCGCACGCAATGTTGATGCGATACGTGGCATCGAAAAGTACAAACGGTATTAGACCGAAGTCGTCTTGTTCGTTACATCAAAAGAAGTTACGCTGTTGGGACATATTTGCTACATGTTGCTAACTTGATATTTGAGGGGTGCATCGGTCGAGACAATTTTAACGTAACGCATTCGATCGATATGGACGTGTGCCGGGATTGGAATGTAGCGAAGTTTTTGAATACCGAAGAATACCACAGTGAAACGATCGAGTAACTCGTCATTCCTCTTCACTTCTGTCGTTCGATCGGTATTGTTCCTCCAATTTTTGTAGGTTCGCTTGTAAACGAGACGAATCCTCCCGGCTCGTTGTCGAGTCGGATTTTAAACATTAATTGTCATAAACATTCTGGCCGCGGGACTCGACGCGAGATAGCTCTATAACGATCTGTCTTCAAATTTAGATGAGTGTCGTTGGCAAGTAGATTAGTTTTAACGATGATATACTCTCGATGGCAGAATTTTTAGACGCATGTTATGGCGACATGCCAAAACAGTCGCTGGAAAGCAAGAATCAAAGCAACAGTAGCGGATTTTCCTTAAATGTAAAATACCAATCGTAGGGATTCCTCGATCCTTAATTTTGTCGAAGAAACTTTTGTACCAAATCTTTCTCATTTTCCTTTTTCTCTCGTTTCTTCTTTCCTTTTTCATTTTTTTTTTTTTTTTTTTTTTTAAGCTCGAACAAAGAGCTGAGAATCTCGTGAGTGTACCGCTCTTGTTGTTAGTCCCGAATTCTAGATTTTCACCCATGTCGGCTCTCCTATACCAAACACCGTCCGCCTGAAACCTCGACATTCTCACCCACCCACAGGCCAACTGTACTACGTCGTGCACCTTTAGATCCTCAAGATAGGACAGCCACAGCCGTAGATCGCGATACAGGATAGTTAATTAGCGCATAGAGGAAGTACACCTAATAAATGATGCATTATACACATACCTATTATATATACCTATACATGGTGTTACTACCGGAAATACTTGAAGTAACGTTATTATGGATATTCATATATATATTTAGTATATACTTATACATACATACGTACGTACATATATTATATATACATATACACGTTAGCGACGTACGTCGGTGGTATACTGGCATTGATATTTTTATGGTTTTAAAAAAAATACAACAACAAGAACAAATATTAGTGTCAGAAAGAGCGACAGAACGAAAGAGAGCGAAAATGTGAGCGTGAGTGAGCGAGAAATAGGAGTGAAAGAGAGCGAGAGAAAGAAATATCGGTTGGTCGGTCGAAGCGCGGAAAAATGAAGCGCGTGTACATAAACGAAACATTGAAACGGAAGATACGGATAAACGGGATAAAATAAATAAGAGGAGCTCTTATAAGCGTGTTATTACAAAAGGTGATTCGTTTTATCCTTAATGAGTGTCGAAGGATGGTATGCGAATATTACTATTGTTATCGTTGGTAATCGTTGGTCACACGAAGCGGTGATTTCACAAACGTACACACAACATACACATAGAGATAGACAATAAATTCTGTTCTTTAATTAAGTAACACGCATATAGTTACATTGCGTTGTTCGGCTCGACCGCTGGGTAGGTAAGCTACAGATCTGCGAACACCGTATAACGCGATTAGAATTTGGGAAAGGTTATTTTCAGAGAACTCGATGTGCTTACCTAATTATGCGATCGTCCTTTTTGGCTGCCTCATGCCGTTGCCTTACGGTGAAAAGATTAATATTTGCCATAAAAAAGGGAAATTTTCATAAAACGTTGCAGCTTCTTAACATTTCGATTAAGTTTCATCAAGTTTAATCATTCAAATTAAGTTTCATCATTTTTGTCTAATATTTTTCCCCTTTTCGGCTCTTTCATCTTTCCTTATTGCCGATGAAAGTTAAGCTCCTCTGGGTTGAATACGTTCGATCTACGTTTTCAACCGTCTGACATTGGCGTGATGCAAAGCTACGCACAACGTAATTGAAAAAGCCGCGGACTATGCAAACTGCAAAAAGGAGGATATAAGGAAACTATAACATGCAAACATAAAACAAGACGCTTCGACAGTTACAACATAAAAAGAGCTCTATAAGTCGACAAAAAATAGTAATGTATAACGTCCCGAAGACAATATCTTTAACGATTTTATTAAAGGAAGCTATTCGAGATTTACCTCGAGAGAAGGCCTACGTTTTGCCACGTGTGTCCGAGACGATAGATTGTAGAAAGATTGTCAAAGAAAAAGAGAGAGAGAGAGAGAGAGAGGGTGAGAGCGAGGATGAAATGATAGAGAAACGAGAAGTTTTATGATGCAGGAGTTACGAGAAAGGTGCTGTTTAGTTTAAACATTGTCGATCTTTTTCCTTTACAATTATTATGCTTTCATCCTACTTGAATCAGTGCACTTTCTGTTACATCTATTTTGCAAACACTCAAATCCTTTCCCTTTTAACTTCTCTACATACTTCGTTGATTATACACTTATTTCACGGACTATATGATATTTTTGTTGAAAGATTGCGACGAATGGATCGGTTCATTTGGATTTATGAGATGCACGAAATTTCACTGCACCCCATGAGTTATTATTTCGACTTTCCGTCTTAGAGGAAAATTATCTATAAGAATATCAACAAATGCTGAACACAAGTACAAGGAATCGTCAATATCTGTATATATCACTCCCAAAAATCGTAGCCGAATCAGAGACCTTGAGATCGCTGGGTCGATCGCCACATTGGTTCGAGCATGGAATAAAAGAGAAACTTGCAATTCTCCATTGGGAGTGTTTTCATTTTGCAAGGCGACACTAAACGCACACTTGTCACGCGCGCTGTAATAGGTACCTCTTTCATTAATACAGATCACTCACGGTCTCACTAGGTCTCTGATTGCCTGCACGGTTCTTTTACTTGCGAACTTATCTCGCCATAAATCTCTGTGGCAATAAATATCCTACTTTCCCCCTCCCGGAAGATGCATTAACTCCGCTTTGCAAATCGCACTATGCAAGAAATCCTTTTGATTAAACCTCCGAGTACAGAGCTGTTTCTGATATGCCTTTAACCCTTAAAAGCTATTATTATTAAAGAAAAATTTCACCCTTGTAGATCTTTTTTTATTTTAAGAATCAATAAATTCAACGATACAAATTAGTAAATCGATAATTTTTGATTACTCGATGTTAGACGAAAAAAGGGAAAAGATTATTGTTCATAACGATTATAAATAACATTGCGAGATACAGAAACTAGCATAGTCATTAAATTTGATCAATGATAGCTTTTAAGCGTTAAAATATTTGTTTCACGCGGGAGTGGCGACAAGTATTATAACGACAGACAGCCCAACCCTATCATGATTATCGAAAAGTATTTTTATAGAATACTCTTCGAGCCAGATATTTACATCGCGTTATATTCTATTCTATATATTATATTACATTAACATCAATGTATACGTGCGTGTACAAATTGTATATCATATTATATCATCCTACTCTGCTGGCAGATTTCATTGTAGTTATTATGCGTCCGAATGACGAGCCGGCAACGTTTGTATTCGTCGCGAGACGGCAATTATGCGTTAAATTGATTATATATAAATCGTCCTTAAGAGGAATATGCAAGTCTTCCTTCATTTTAATCTGCACTATTCGAAGTTGGAGGATGTTCGTAGGATTTAGTTGTACGGCGTACCTGCTGATTGCGTTGTGTCCTCTGAGGGTGTGTGTTACTTCTACCCGAAATTATTTCCGGATAAAATCGCTCAACGACGATATTCTGTGTGTTTTTTGAACACCCGATAAGTCGAAATATTGATTCGCCTAATCGTGGTCGTGTAAATCTGTAGATCAGAGCCGCGACACGTTAGAGAAATACTCGAAGACTAATCTAACTGAATAAGCCGTGTTTTGTTTTACGATGAACGTTTCGAAAATTCTAAGAATAATTGTAAAAGTTCCACTTCATTTTATACTTGACAAATTTTTTTAGGAAATTATAAAAAATTTATCTTTGCTTGTTTTATTCGTATCGATCCTATGGTACTAATAGAATTTGAGAATGGCGTGGCAACACGAGATGTTCGAAATAGATACGCTTGTGTGTTATAATTTATATTGTGAACATGTGTCTATATTTTAAACGAGTAGTTGCGTTTACGTCGGAAGTAGACTGCGAGCGAACCGTAACATTTTCATAGAGGTTTGATACAGCCGAAGTTAAAATTGTTATAGTCGAGAGTTGCATAGGATCCCTTTGTTTCAGAAAGATCGAGAGAATCTCAAAGATCCAGATTCTATGGATTAATTTCATCTGTCCTCTACCTAAAATCCTATGCATTTCTTCGAGTCCTTCGCTTTGGTTGATTCCAGTTGTTCTAAAGTTTGCTAAAGTTTCTCAAAAAGTTTGTTCAATACTCGCAGTACATTATAAACAATGTCCGTAATCGAACTTAAGGAACGCGTGCTTGTGGCTTTTTACGAACAATGTGAAACCGGAGCCACATGAAGAATGATCAAGGACCGCGTAAAAGAACAGGGGAAACGAAAACTAGTTGATATCAAACGAGTTGAATGATGCAAAGGTAATCAAATAAATATATGTACATTGCTAGATACGAAAAAAAGAAACCTCATTAACTTAGGTGTATAATAATTGTAATCGTTAAATAAGTGTAACTATGTTGTACTAGTCATGAGACCGTCTCGTATCTTGATAAGCAACAGTAAGTCGTTGTACTCGACGAGGCGGTTTCTCGGATCGGTTGTTTGTTAGTGTAATTAAATATATACATTTTTCATCCATTGGCTGACGTAAAAGTACCCGCGCTTCGCAATGAGATCGAGAAAGATTATGAAGAATGATTTAAATAAAAAAAAAAAGACAAGTGAACCGATTGCGTGCATTACTCGCAAAAAATTATAAAAATCGAAGCATTTAGATACCGATTGCATCGTTGAAGCCCGGAAGATTCACGATTCGTTGATTAGAGAATTTCTTGATCGAGAAGATTTGGAATTGCATGATCGTGCAACGCTTTTCCTAGGTTCGGAGTTCGTTACGTGCCATCGTTTAAAGGGTACATAAAAAACGGTCAGGAGCAAATGACATTAATCAAAGTGTCAGAGATAATGACAGAGACTTCCAAATGATACTCAATCATCGCATCGCGAATCCTTTGATTTGCCAACATTATGTTTGCATACGAAATAGGCGCAAAGCCTTACCATCTATACGCGTTAATTCCGAGGCATCTAAGGAATTTTTTACAACAGCAAAAAAGATAGATTTTTACATCTATTTTATTCGATCTTCAGTTTACGAACCGTATCGATCAAAATTGAAATTTTCGAAAAGAAGAATCAAATTTTAAAACAATTTCCTTAGGTGTCCAGGTACTACACGCATTGTAATTCTTCCCTCGTACACTCGCTACTGCTATCGTATGTATTCTTCAGTTCGCCTAATATAAAGCGAGCTAACATAGTAGCATTGCAGCTAGGCAGTACAATATATCGTTGGAACTCCGACCCAAACACAATGACGGTCAAGAATAATTATTGTAATAAGAAAATGTCTTTCATTACTTTATTAAACGATCACGAGTACAAGTCGTGCTAGTTAAACGAATATACGTGTGTATATCCAATATAGAAGCAAGTTAAAGGGAGAGCCATTCGATAGGTCTTTGGTTCTTCGTGGGGTGCAAATAACTTTAGAGGATAGAGGATACGGCGTGGAAATGCGTTAAGATGTAATAAGAATGAAAATTATCTTTGAGATGTATCAAAAAAAAAAGAAAAAAAATAGCGTAAAAACTAAGTCAAGCGAGGTTACACCGGAGATATCGCACTGTGAATGAGAATATTTATATTTTTACTTAGAAAAATGTTATAATAACGTTTGTAATGTCTAATTCCCATCCGATAAGGAATGTTCATAACGTTATTTTTCTAGAGTAAATATCTGAATGCTTATTATTATGTTATGACGAAACGTGCTCTCAAGCGAGATCTATTATTATACAGTGCATTATTCGTTCATTGTAAATATTGCGTTTGCTTCGATTACTTCATTATCTTTACAATGTCTCTATAAGCAGCAGGATATATATATATATATATATATATATATATATATATATATTACACTTATAACAATTACTATTGTTCTCTAAATCTCGTCGCGAGTGCTCACAAGGAATGTGCACGTACAATACAACTAATGTATTTCTCGTGGTGTTCATTACAATATTACTGCTGTAAATATTATTTACGTTTAAGTTGAAGGAATGAGTGAGTACCTCTATACGACTAATAGATAGGTGGCTATTATTTATCGCTAAAGTTACGAGAACATTATATTTCCTTGATCTTTTTAAAGTGTCATTGTCAGTGATTAATTTCGAGCTCATATTAAAAAAGTTCTACTATGAAGATTCTTTGATTAAAACGTTCAGAGGATGGTAAAATTTGCCATCACAGAATAGAAAGAAAAGAACATTGTAACATGAAAGACGAGAACATTCTCAGTTAGTTATTATAAAACGTTATTATACGTCTTTTAACTTTACTGTCAATCTACTACGACCATTTATTCGAATATTCCTTTATATCTTCATAGAAGGTATTTTGTTCTCTACCTGCGGTACCTGCGATTGATGGTTCTTAATCAGATTTGCTCCACTCACGTTTCGTCGTAAAGTGGAAAAAAATGGAAGCGCTGGAAATTGTGGCGAGAGTGCAGTATGTATGGTGTTAGCTGTATGAAATCATGTTACGTGTAATGTTATGTACTGTAAGATTAGAATACATCATAAAATGGTGATGGCGTGTACTGCTGGAATGTAATACATGTATCGAGTTACCCCTAAATACAGCCATTTTATAATGGATGTTTATCTGAGATCCACTCCCTTCACTATTTTTACGTAGAATACGCTAAAAGTATATGAAAAGAAGATGCACAACACGGGATATTTAAACAGAAGTTCTAGATGTCTGACTTAGAAATTGTTTATTAACAGAAAAGTTAATACCATCATCCATACAAATTAGCTTCTTAATAATATCTTAGTGCTATATCGTATGAAATATTATTATTTTTATTCATATCCAAGTACTTCAAATGTTAAAAATCGTCGATGTGTCGATTCTACAATACTTTACGCAAAAAGCGACTCTTTTTTCTAAATGAAATGATGGGTTTCAAATTTGCATTCACTCACGCTCTATACCGAGATCGCGGCATTTGCGAAAATGTAATGCGATCGAATGTTCCCGTGCGTTTCATTCGGCGTTTGTGACATACACGCAACTATCTTATTGCGATTTTACGTTGTGCTAGAAAATACTTCGTGATAAGTGATGAAAACGTATCAAAAGATAATCGCGTTTTAAGTGTAATGATTCATTACTTTCGTATCGTTTATTGAGAATTAATCTGCAGATCAATCTTGTAACTGAAAAGTATGAAATGATACGAAATAAAGACCGTTATAGCAGCCATGGTGTCAACAACACTTTCAATAATGCAGAAACATAATAAATTTGATTATAACAAAAGCTACATTAATTGTAATCAGGTGATTCTTTTTTGCTTCTTAACGATATTCTATAAACCGCGTTGCAAGTTGAAATATAACATCTATTACACGAATATTGACACTGGGAGATACTTAGATCTTTGGCGTTGATTTGTAGTTCGATTAAGAATTATTACCGTTTTTTGTTATATTTAATAATGAAAGAATCATGATACAAAAAGCACATGTTATGTAAAAATAGAATAAAACCTACTATATATATTTCCTGCAATGAAACTCGTACAAAGGTTCCAATTATATATATCGTGGATAATTTTTTTTACAAGTTAGGGTTTTAATGTATTGTATATAACATTTGGTAGAATTATATTCTTTCTTTGAAATTCTTAATATGATGTTGACCGCGAAAATTCTTTTCCCCATTTAAAATAAACCAAATAAGCATCTAATTTTATGACAATACTGTATAAATGATTTAAAAAAGATATTATCACTACTATAACATTGATTAGGTTTTCAATTTAATAATACATCAAATTTGGATTCCATTACTGTAAATAACTGTGAATAACTAACAAATTGGATAACCGAAATTATAGAAATCTCAATATCCTGAATAATATTAAACCTATCATTACAGTTCATCCTTGAGTAATGTGTACCTGTTTTTACTAGGTGCTAGTTTCTTAAATGAAGATTCTGGTGGGCTTGTAGGCATCTTAATTCGTCCAACAACTTGTGGTACTTCATTATCACTAGGATCTGGCCCATAATGAAATTCTCTGTGTAACTTTCCTGAATATAAATCTTGTAGGAAACCCTTTAATCTTCCTTCTATATGAATATCATGGAAGTTTGGAAACAGGTACATATGTCTAAAACTATCTATGGCAATTAGAGGCAAATCTGCTGGAGTCTTTCCTAGATGATGGAGAGGATGAGCAAATTTCACCCCATTTGCAGTTAAGAAATTTACATTTTCTGAAATAAGATAAAATATTGTATTTGCTTATCACTTGGGTATTACCTTTTTAAATATCATATATACTAGTACTTTACTTACGTTTTTCATCAATTAATGTCCTCGTTACTACATCTTTATACATTTTAACACTCTCAACATCGCTAGGAGCATAAAACAATATGAGGAAAGGTAAAGCTTCCTCTGTTAATTCCTCAGCATTTTCAAATGTAATTTCCCTCACCAAGGGAACACATTTCTCTTGTGCCCAAACATTTAATTCATCAAAGTTACTCAAACTTCCATGGTATGTTTCATCTTCATCATTAGAAAGTGCCTTATCAGATCGGAAGACAATTATAGGTTCTCCTGGAGGGTGCATAGCTCTGCTTGCATTCCTAGTTGTATTCCCAACAGTTAAAAATTGTTTTGTATTTTAATTTGTATATACTTATCAAATAAGATTATACAGTAAAATATTTGGAGGATAGGTTACTAAACATTCACATTTGTATATGTATATATTATGCAGAATTTAACACAAAGAAATAGGACAGGTTTTTAAAACATAAAAGAAGAAAAAAGGGGGAAAAAGAGGAAAATGCTGAAAAAATACAATTCTGTGAATAAAAATTTAAAGGTAAAGTCATCTAAATCATGCTCAATATTTTACTTACAAAAAGTGAAAATGTTCCCCAATTTCACAATTCTGAGCTGAGCATGTGCTTGTTAGAGAAAGGAATAGAATAATTACACACATGTTATAGAAACATTAAAAAAGAGTTCCTTGGAGAACAAGAGTCAACATATGCGAATCACTTATATATATATATATATATGTATATAGCATTAGGATTCTTACCCAAACCCAACATGAAATTGGCAATCATCCTTTAGATTAGTAGCAACCCTTCTAAACATCCCATATTCAGGAACATCTTTTCTATCAAAATATCCAATGATCATTCTCTTTTTATCATCTAAGTTGGTTAATTCCTTTAAATCGTAAAATTCCTTAATAGGATCCTCTAATTGTTTCCTTATAAATTCTTCGAAAGCTTCTACTGATCGTTGACCTCTGTATTCTCGTTTGGTTGGTTGACCATTCCTTACTAGTTTTAAAGTTGGGTATTTAGTAATGTGAAATCTTGATGCAATACCAGCTAGAAAATAGTTTTTTAATTTTGTAATAAATTCTATACACATAAAGTTATTTTAATTTCATATGTATATTATTTTTTTTCAATTCTACTCACATTCTCTTTCACAATCTACTTTTGCCATAACAACTCTTCCTGGTTCAGGAAATTCATTTCTTATTTTATTTGCAGCTTCCTCAAAAATAGGAGCTAACGAATTACTAAAACGGCACCATTGTGCATAAAAATTTATTAATACCAATTCGTTTGTTGCTGAAACACGCCATACAAAATCGTAATATTTTCGCCGCTGTAAGAAGTTATAAAAAATTTTTATTTAGATCTTTATCGAAACAACTTACCAAGCGTCATATCGATATTTTGTTGAGTGAGAGATATCGCGCCTTCGTTTGCATTATTTGCTAAATTGTTTGGCAAAAATGTCTAAAATATACAACACTCTATAATTATACACACTATCACTTTATATAATAATCTTAAGATACATCGAAATATACATCGTAATATATCACATGATATATATAGGGTAGTTCAAATTGGAAAAGATTTATTAAAATAACAGGGGCGCATTAAAAATTATATTATTTTCTAATATAATCCCTTAGATTTTGATTTTCGTACATTATATCTTGTATTTTTTAAATTTGAATCACTCACAAGAAATATGTACAATTATTATACTTGTACATAGTTTCAGCAAGTTTGTTTAATAAATTTTTGAGGTTATTTTATGCGTATGTATACAGGTTATACCACTTTATAAACAATGAAATTAGGTTCGATGACATTAAAATAATACCAAACATAATGGGTTATGATAACGGGAAATGGACTTTCTAAAATCCTTAGGTTCTTAAATACGTGTCACACTGCGTATTCCTAGCGGTATTCAAAAAATTTGTACCCGTTCCCGTTAAGACAGTACGATATATTATTTTGATTAATACTCACCATTAAACAAGCAAATATAAGTACTTTGAAATCCAAAATATCACAGAAGACCAACATGATATGATCTTATAATATAAATTTGATCAAGCAACACCTATTTGAATAACCATCAGTAAGCAGCTGTCTATGTATCGAATGCCACGAATTTGCGGTACATCGATGCCTAGTAAAATATTCTCGAGGCATCGATTCAACAGGGATGGCACAGGTATCGCATAAATTCTCTATGTCAAGGTTATGCCTGTTTCGTTTCTTCGTTTAATGTGCTACCTGCTATCATTGTGTCCCATTTCAATACTAATCTCTTATTTCATTATCTTCATTTTCTCTAGTTAGTATCCTAGTATTTATGCGTCTAGGAACTTTTCGTACTGTTGGAAGCATTGTTATATTTTCCTATAAACTGACCAATCGTATTTTACTACGTTCGTACACATTATATTAAAAGTTTCTAGATCATTTGAATCTACCGTGATATCTTATATCTTGTGCTTCCTACAATCTTGAATTAAAAAGTATAGAAAAATGCTAGTAATGAGTGCTTACACAGAAAACTAATTTTATATGTGACGCATTTAATTTCTCTTACGTATGTGTTTCTTCTTTCATACAAAAATATTATATGACTTATATTTTTCAGCAAATACGAAAAGTACTTTTAACTATATGATGCATATTATTATAAAATTACTGGTTTATAAACTTTGTAAAATTTCCATACATTATTTATACAAAATTTAATCAGATGGTTAATTTACAAAAATCAATTGAAAGTTAAAAATACTTTATATCGTAAACCGAAAGATAAATTCAGTAAATTATGGAAAATCTTGAAAGCATCTTTTATATAAAACCCTTAGAATCTTCCCCCTTTGTAAACTTTAACTGGTTAAACATTTTAATTTACTCTTTTCCTTGACAACCGCATCCCAAAGAAGGGTCAACTATTCTTTCGACCGTAACAAACATACATAACAGGATTCGTTGCGGAAGTGGATTAACATAATCGTATATTCCTAATCTCCGTATAAAAATGAATTATTGGGCACGCAGAAAGTGACAATAACGTTCGCCGAGTATTCGTTGTACGACCATGACTTCACAGATTCTCTTATTTCCCGACAAAATTTCAACTACAGCTGGGTGAGTCTTTGGACTTCGACTAAATTTCCATTGAACTGGTACGAAGACTCTCCGGGAACTTGCTTGAACAATAGTTTATAACTGCACAAGATCGTAGCAAAATTGTTTATACTGCCGTTATGGTTATACCAGGGATTAACCATAATTTACAATAAAATCCAATTTTCCTAATTTTGCATTTATTTTATAGCTGTACTGGCTACAACACAGGTTGCACTGATGTGATGAAATCTTGTCGACATATCTGACTTAGTTTAACGCAGTTAAATCAGGTATAGTTAGACGCAGTCGCTTGACATAAGTTTCCGTCAATAGCTTTGTTAGAATGGCAGTCGGAATGACTTTGAATTCATAGGAGCCTTTGCGTTGCCGACATTTTTAGTCCTCTCTGCAGGATGTATTTCGAATGTACCGATGTCAATCTCGTACCTGAATAGACCAGCCGCACGTCCATAACAGCCTGTCAAACAGTTGCTGGTGAATTTTCTTTAAGCTTTCGCGATAAGTAAAAAATTTCAACTCTACATTTTTATGGGTATAAGCATGAGTGTTTGTACAAATTGACTTAATGTAGATCGTGATTAACTTTAACGCGTAACGGCGACACTTATTTGCCGGCATTCTTTGATACTGGATCTGCTGCACCGCTGGATACTAGTTGAACAAACGAGTCTGTTGAAAGATAAAACCACACAATGCGTCAAGGGACTCTGCATCCGACGAATATTTCTTTTCCGAGAAAAACTGACACGACCAGGGCCGAATTAACGTTTTTAAAATCGGGACTATTGATGCAGCCGCGGTGACCCCCTTCGTAGAAAAACGGGGTAGAAGGAAGGATATTGAAATAAAATAAATTTATGTAAATATAAAATACAATTTATTTTAATATACAGTTTTAACATACAATTGCTTATTTTAATTTTTTTATTTTTACAAATGTTTTTCCAACCATATATAATATAAACGTACCGCATATAGAGTCCAGCCGAATAACATGTAGAAAAGGACACGAGGCGATCGTTTGAAAAATTAGTTTACTAAGCATTTTTTGCCTTTTGTTCGTACTCAGCCCCAGTCGTTAATATTCAACTCGTTACTTAAACAGGTAAACGACGTAACTCCGGTGGGCAGCACTGACTTCTGCTGCGACAAAATGTCCCGGATTTTCCCTAAACAGAACAATACTCGTTTGGACACACATTGCTCTTTTAACTGGGAAACTTTATTAACTGTACTTTTTGTTCACGACTGATATAAATTCATGCGATAAATTCGTAGTTAATTAATATTTATAGCCGAATTAATTATTAATTATTAAACCATTGAACCATTCCATTTCGTTGCCATGAGTATAAGTAAATGGAGTTCTACTGTAATACTACCAATTGTAAGAACCTTTCTTCGGTAAGCCGTTCATAAAATTGGAGGGATAAAAGATCTACAAGAAGCCAGGGCATATTTGCGAGGTCGTTAATTTTATATCAAATCTTTTTTACGATCCTACCTGGAACAACGTGGGTCTACTCTGGAAAGAAGCAATTATCCATTTTAATTCCTCGTTGACTTGACATGGGG
This sequence comes from Bombus vosnesenskii, assembly GCF_011952255.1. NCBI lineage: Eukaryota > Metazoa > Arthropoda > Insecta > Hymenoptera > Apidae > Bombus > Bombus vosnesenskii. Next base: position 153,769 of record NW_022883036.1, read on the forward strand.
TGTACACGGATGTGTTAGACTGTTTGATCAGTCCGGCCATCCGAAGTCGTTTGGGTTTCTCCTGATTCGTTCCCGGAGGTTGGCACACAAATCATATTCAGTCAGTCGTAGTTCAGAATTTTGTCTTTTCTTTTTTTAACTTTCGTCGATCCTCGCCTATCGTCCCCTGACCTGCATCCTTGCAACAAAAGCGGTCGGTCGGCACGATTGAGACAATAGAGAAACCAGGACTTGTGGCCTACTAATTAAAATCTATCGGTGAAAGATGGGCCGACGAAGGGTGAACGCCGACTCATTTTTTTCTCCAATTATCGTCGCTTTCCTCCAAGGTGTCCCTTTTGAAATTTACACTGGCCACTTTGACTGCAGCGCAAATGTTTCTAAAACCAGCTAATTCTTTGGCTTCTGGACTGCTGCTAAATGTACACTTGAATCTTTCGTTCCTATCATATTTCAATCGTTTTCTCGAAAAATTACCCTTTTTTAATTGCATAGCCTCATAATATTTCTTCCACCCCTTGTCGTTTCCACCATAATTTCCGTCTTTATGGGTCGGAAACTTTCTGTTAGTCGTTTGCAACTTTCCCAACTCTGACCTGTGCACTGACACAACTGCTCTTTTGGTACGGCGCGATCATAAATGCCGTGTTGCGTAATGAATCCGCGTATAATGTGACGGCTCCCTTTGAACGGTAGATATTCTCACGGGTCCCATGGTACCCCGAAGTTGCTCCCTGATTCTAGTTTTTATTCTGCCGTTTCTTTCCTTTTTCCTTCTTTCTTCGTCTCAAACGCAACAGGTCGTATTATGACGAGGGTGTTATTCCCTTCGAACGGGAGTACCGTGAGTGACCCCTACAGCTCGATTCTTCCGTCTCTAGAACGAAGCACAAATTTATGGACTTGGGATCGTCGTTTTGAGACAGGTACATGCTTTCCTCTTGTTCTCGCACCTTGCACATCGTTAATTCGTCCCCACGAAAATACGTTTTCGGCATCTTTGATCATTTGGAAACAAGTATGGGGTGGACTGGGGTTGGAAGTAACAACGCGCGAAACAAATAAATGAAATATTTTAAGGAGTAAATTTGCCTACATTTCTAAGTCTCTTCTTTCTTTATGAATATAATTGTTTCATTCCTTGCATATAATTCAGTTGCATACATATTTTCACTTTTTATCTTGATCGACAATTTTGGCATTACCTATTCCAATGTTAAATCGTTATAATTTCTATAATATCAGAAAAATACGTGAGTTTGAGAGAATAATACTCTTGTAACTCCAGTTGTTATTTTCGATTACAGCCTATTTTATCTATATCAATATTGATAATCTATCGGCGTCTATCTGCAAACGATCCGTAATAAATGATTATCGTAACGCGACCAGAAAAACCTCCTTGTAAGCTACTAAAATCGTTCTCTCTTCGTCAAGTGATTAATGACGAAGCACTGTTTGGTATCCATTTGTCTGAACCTGAGCAGACCACAACGAACTCGTACACTAATCGGATTGTAAGAACTTATTAGAATCGACCCATTCTTTCAAGAATAGACTACTTAATAATAAATAAACAAATATTAGACATACTTATCCAAATATTTAACAGTAGCTAGGTCATACGAAAATATTGTCTGTTGTTAGAATTAACCTGTTTACGTATAAGATTTTCACAGATCTTTGGTAAAGTCTAGACTCTTGTTTAGGACCTAGTAATCCTAACCCGATTATCAGCTATATGTCAGATTGCGAGATAGATCCGACTAATCTTGTTCTGCAGCAAGCTACATGATCCTGGTCAGTCTCAAATGGGCTTTCTTCTCTTACAGAGAAGTCGTGAGCGACCACGTTACGCCGATCATCGTGTGAAAACTGCAAAGTCTCGCTCCATTAGCTGCGAAGACTAGTTCCATTGTCGGGTCTATTGTCGGGGAACGTGGCCCGTCTCTTTCTTTCTCTTTCTCGTTTTTCCCTCGCCGTCGTCTATTTCGTTTTTTTCTCCTTCTCCTTTCTCCTATACCGTCTCTTCTACGTTTTCTTCCAGATCCGAGCATAAGTTAGAAACCCGTCAAGACTAGTGACCTGCTGATCCCGATGATGCCTCCTTCGGTCAGGTAAATCGCGTATAAAATTGGCCCGTAGTCAAGAAAGAAAAGGTTCGATTCCTAATGACGTCTCCACGAACAGGCCATTATCAGGAAAATGCCTTCCACTCATCATTCAGCGTGTAGGTGCCATTCGGATTTGTATGGGATTGAGAAAAAAAGTATTTTTGGTAGAAATAAACATTAATTCTTGTATATGGTATACGGTTATTTGGTTTATGAATTGTAATAAAATGTAAAAAGCCTTTCCTTTTCGAGAATATTAAATTTCGTAGCTCGCGATAGCTTACCCCGAGCCTTTAATCTTTTACAAAAGAGCGTCGAAGACTATTATTGCCCAAAAAGAAATATATCGAGATTTACCTGGAGGTCTTTGTACAAAATAACGGTGTCGTTATTTTCTTAAACTCGCGCGAGCATTTCGATTCTTCGTGAGATCGACAAGTGGAGAAAAAATATCGATATCGAGAAAAAGAAGTGGAAGCTGTTGTTTCACATACGGGCATAAATCTCGGAAGAGAATATAAGAAATCGGGGACAAGCGAGTTCTTATTGCGGACAAGCGAAATCTGACCTGCGTCGTCCTTCCGATTTGCATCGGTCCATCGCTTCTGAATGTCTCTTAAAAATGCGCGGCTTTCGCAGAAACATCGAACGTTCCAACGAATGCACAAAGCGTACTTTACACCCCCGCAGTTCCCTCCGTTTACCGATTGGACACACACTACTGTGTCCACGTTGCATTTTCGATCATCGCTCCTTTGATCGTTAGTTTAAGAACCGAATTTTCAAGAAAGTCAACTAGATGTCCGACTTTCTTTGGTGATCGACAGTAAAAATATCGAATAGTGTATTAGGTTCACGAATATAAAAGATCGTTTGAATTTGATAGGCCAACAGTGTTCATTAAATTTTGCGTGAAACATGGATTTCAGAAAGAACGGGCTCACAGAAGATTAAAGACATTCTACTTGGGCATCTTTTTGATGCGTGAATTATTTAAAAAAAGAATTGCAGTAGTTTTATCTTAAGAATTTTTCAATCATACTACTCGCTGATAAATATTTTCAAGAAACTACGCGAAGTTAAAATTTTATTTGAAGGAACATTTCGTACACGTCGACCTACCATTGAGAAAATATTTCAATTGAAAAAAAGAGACGATCGAATGGCAAATCCTTGCGAACAATGAAGTACAAAAAATAGTTAAGAATGAAACATTTTTTTCGGACGATGTGTTAACTTTAATGAATGAGTGATACACGATCGTTTGAATTTTTAATCATTTTCGCGTGTATACCTCATCGTTCCGTTTTGTAAATGTTGTTTGTAAATGTACACAGGAAAAAATCGATTATTTTGCATGAATACAGAATAAATACATAGCGAGAGAGAGAGAGAGAGAGAGAGAGAGAGAGTGAATTTTTAGAAAAATTCTCGTCCTCAAGGGATGATCGTTCACGTGGGAGTACTGTTTACTGGTAGAACAATTTATTTCTAGCTACGATGCTAAGCGGCTTATTAGGGCACAATAGCGAGCCTGAGCAAAGGAACGTAAAGGGTTGTTCGGGGTGTTCCCGTCCTCTCTTTTGTTCTTTCACTGGGACATCACCACAAGATTTACGATGATATTGCAGTTATAGCTTCACCAACATTCGGTTGGACACATGTCAGACAGTACTGTTCAATTTCTATGCTTTTTGCCAATACGATGCTTTCTGTGAATATGACAAACAATGACAAGTCCCCAGAGAATCTGCTTGTGGTCACTGGAAAATATTTTAGAAGATCGATGGCCTGGCATCTTTCTGTACACGTGACATCAGATAATGTTTCCTCGACGCCGGAAATTAATAATCTCTTTCCGGTATGCGTCTGACGCATCGCTCATGCATTTAATATCATTGTAACATGACCATGTCGTTGCGGAGACTTCATCAAAGTTGGACGAATGCCGTATAAAAATAGCGAAGGACCTATGGACTCGCGATAAAGCTTTAATATATTCGGTATTTGGTTTAAATTTATGTTGCTTTGGAGAGACGCGTTACTCTCGTAGATAACAACGTCCTACGTCAACTGACGAAAGCATCGATACCATCGAGACAAGTTGTTCCTTTGAAGCTGAATAAACAAGATTCTAAGGAAGTCAAGGAAAGATTATTCGATAAAAATTCACCGTACCTATGTTTAAAACGATTGAATAGGACGTTGACAGAAGACAGCGGGTCGGTCGACAGATCTAGAAAATATCTTTCTTTGCGAGAGTTATCTTTTACGCGCCATGTGCAACGTTTTGTCCTCATTCTTGCGCCAGCAGATTTGTCACAGTACCTGCAAAAGGTTCCTGTAGGCATTGTACATTCGCCAAAGCGTGATAATGATGGCTATCATTATATATACCTGGCAGTGACCAGTGACGCAAAAGTTTCATCACGTGGTCCTGCCAATGATCGCTTTACGACCACCATAAACCGACACTTTGACCAGCTCGCATAGCTCACTTACAATTGATACGATGTATTATGACACTGTACACTGACTGAGACCTTTTATAGATTTATGGTACGACGTAAACCACAAAGCGCACCGAGATCTTAGGAAACTGGTCTTCGTTATCGCGCGCTTCCGTGCATCAGAGCGGTCGTCGCGGGTCTCTCCACGCTTTGATATGTCTTTGCAAATCTCGTCCGCCTCCATTCAACGCGGTCAAAGAACCTTTAAATACCGTAAAAATTTTACTTTGACTTCTTTCATCTAACTGCAACGCTTTGATTTTCTCAACCACTTGATTCTACAGAATTTCGTCGTCCTTGCGTAAGTTTCTTTGCGAGACAACCCTACGTCGCTCTCAATTATTGTTAAAACGGCACGAGCATGACGAACATGTTGAAAAGGAAATTGAAAAGTTGAATGATTTTGTGAATTCCCTGAAGAAATACAATTTCTTTGCGCAAGTTTCTTTGCAACACAGCCCTACGCTGTTACCAATTGTCAATATGTAAATGTTAAAATGGCAAAAGGATAATGGACTTGATAAAAAGGTAATTCAAGAATTGAATGATTTCATCGGAATATAATTGTTTTATATAAAATAAGATACGACTTCTGTGTTCGACAATTTGCCATTATATAATTGCGACAACGTGCATCGCATTCGACACGGAGAGACGTCGGCACGCAGGACCGCTAATTAAGCCCAAATTCCTTATCCACTAATTAAACTTGAACGATTAAGCTTATTCCTCCTACCATTTCTACCGATAATTATTACCCTGCAGATCGACTGCTCCTCGAATCTTGGGCGGTCGAAGCAATGATTTCACCTGGAGGTCGATTGCTATTTAAGCAGTGCAGTACGAAAAAAGCCAGAACGGTATTGGAACTACGTGAACGAATTCAAGAATTAAAGAAAGTTTCTTTAACCAACCAAATTAGCGATCTCGTTTAACAATATTTGATATAACACGGAATTTATGTTATAGGTATATAAAAATAAAACGGATAAATGCAAACAAACAAGATAAGATTGAAAGAATGGAATCAGGTTACGTAGAAAACATCTATAGTCTTTTTCGAGTTTGCCCATCAGAAATAAACAATTGTACGTGCCTACTGTAAAACATGGCGAACCATAGAAACTAGATGGTCTCAAGAGTATACGGTAGGATTCACGAAGACTTTTCTCGGTGGCATAAGGCAGCCCCCAGGGACGACCACAAAAGGTGCGTAGCCTCGATCCTCGATCCTCTATCCGCAGGGTTGATTTATGAGCGAGTGGAGGGGAGGGCGCATGCGCACCAGGCTACGAGATTCACTGGGGTCTATCCCCACCTCCATAGAAAACCCGGCAGAGCATTCAGCCTCCTCCCTTCTTCGTCAGTTCCTTGTCCACTCGGTTATTAAAACCGAGGCGACACGACGAGCAACCGGCAATTATCTGGCGAGCCTTCGAAGCCGCGCACGCTTCGATCCGCCAGATACAGCGTTTCTCAGTTTTCTTTTCATTCTCATTTTCGTTTTTGTTCTACTCGAGCGTGGTGGTGGCAGTGATCAAAATCACGGAAATACCTTGTGTTCCATTTCACCTTACGATTATCCAAAATTAGCAGAGGATTTTAATATAATTTCTAAGGACAGTACCATGGATAACAGGAAGTGAAGTGATGGCACAAGTGATACAGTATCAACAGGTCCGCGACAACCCATTCGTGGAAATATAGCGTATCATATCGGTGAAATTCTAGTGTCAAACGTGAAGATTATTTTCGATCAGTTCTGTGAAACGTTTATTCAGAAGTGACCGCTCCTGCATCATGCTATCATCAAATTATTCGAGTATTCGCTTGCAACATTTAGGAACAAGAAGCGATACTGTAAATTGAATTTTTTTTAGCAAATACGGTTTTTATAAAGTGTTCAATTATTCATATCTTGTTTATGTTATAGATGTGCATGCCGACGATGGCGCCCATGTCCAGCCTCCCAATGCCGATGCACCAACCTGCTGGGATCGATTACAGAAGTTCAAATATTCGTTATCAACCGTACAATCCGACGTTCAGTAATCATCACCATCAAACTAGCCAATCGGGCTACTGGTACTCTGGATCCATGAACCACGGTCAAATCACGGAGGCGTTAACGCCGCCGGCGTACACGATGGCAAATGTTGCTACCAGTACGACCTCGTGGGCGACAGAGACTCATCTTGCGCAACCTCAGCTCACGAATATCTCAGCGATACAACATTATTCACTGCCGCCGAGTCCATCGGATCTACCACCCAGTCCACAAAATCACTCTCCGCCTTATCAATGGCCTCTCACACCGCCGTCTGAACATGTCTTCCTGAATACGGAGGATCCTGGAAAATCTGGCAGAAAATGTATTAGATGTAGATGTCCAAATTGCCAAACAGACGGCGCAGCTCAGGTTGGAGTCGACGGCAAGAAACAACACCTTTGTCACGTTTCAGGATGCGGTAAAGTGTATGGCAAAACTTCTCATCTAAAGGCGCATTTGAGGTGGCATACCGGCGAACGACCTTTCGTCTGTCACTGGCTGTTCTGCGGCAAAAGGTTCACGAGGAGCGACGAATTGCAGCGTCACCTCCGAACGCATACTGGCGAAAAGAGATTCGTGTGTCCTGTATGCGAAAAGAGGTTCATGAGGAGCGATCATTTGACAAAACATCTGAAAACACACGAGAACCAGAAAAGGAGAAGTTCTACGAATAAAACGGAGTCGAATAAAGAGAATTCGTCGCCCGCTGTAACTGAACAGAATTTGTATCCTCCGGCTGGAGTACAATATACTATGATTTAGGATTATAGATTTGTACAATTGTTGTACGTAGACGTTTGTTATCTATATAATTCCTACGTGGTAATGTAGGGAAAACTGGAAAGGTGACTAATAGGACGGAACAGGAGTAAATATCTGATACTTTCTAATAATCTACTTTTTCGTAGTCTACATTTAGTATTGGGTTTATCACTTTGATTAGTCATCTTTTCAGCTCTGTGTCACAATTGTGTCCTTCTTTGTAAATAATGTCGTTTGATCAGTTCCTTACTGTTGTATATATTACTATACTAATTATTGTATATAGAAAAACGATATATTTTTGTACAGAACATATCGTAGATCTATATTTAAATTGTGTAATCGGAATAAAAAAAAATAATATAATAACAATGGTTTGTACCTTCTGATATTTTAAATTCGACGATACCAGTCGTTACCGCTGCACGATCTAAAGCTAGCCAATAGTAAATTTTATGCGGACTGAAGCCTCGATTTACCGTGAAAATTCACATAATAACGAATCATCCCCTTGTCGTATATCAGGTTCCTCCTTGACATCTTCCTGCCATACGATACATCCCAAATCCCACCCAACGAGCATAATACGATGTAGGTACTTCAGAATCCAGCCCTTCGCAGTCCTCGATGATTTTCTACCTGACAAGTGGTCCAATGAAGAAAAAAAAAATCATTTCACGGAAACTACCCCGAATATAACGATCAACTCTACGTAACGAAGAGACCTACATTTTGTGTCAAGCGGAAAATATAATTTTTGGACGTGATGCGTGAGATCCGTGACAAAGCCACGCGACACTTTTCCCATTCAAAAGTTTTCGAGGCAATTTCGTGGCATTTGGGGGAAATCCTTGAACCACCTACGGCACTGTAACGGGTTGTTTCATTCGTATTCCAGCCAAGAGATGGCTGCACTGTGAATGGAAAAAGCCCGCGTAGCCCTATTAAAGGGGCGGCGCGCCGTAGCCCCGTAGCCCCGTTGCCCCGGCAAGGATTCATGGCTGGCACGTAGAGGTAGAGGCGAAAGAGGCAGACGCGATGATAGAGGTAGAAGTAGCGCGAGAGAGGGAAAGCTAGATGGCCAGAAGAGAAAGAGAGAGGCGGTTCAAGAGGTAGAAAAGCGAGACGGTGGCCGAAGGAGGGCGCGTGAAGGGCGAAGGGGGGTCACGAAAATGGAATAAAACAAAAAGGAGGCAGCCGCGGAGCAAATTATAGGGAAAAATAGGGAGGGACGAGGCAGAGGAGGCAACACAAGCCCCGTGGTGTGGCACTCACGAAGGAAGACGATCAGGTGGATGGGTGGAAGGGTAGGAGGGGAGGAGGGGAGGAGGGGTGGCGCCACGGCAATTCCAGGCTCGCGTTCAACGTTCGCCGTGGAGTACCGCGGATAGCCGCGAAGTTAGTACGCAAGAGATTCAAACAGAGTCCAGAGTGACGAGACCCGTGTCTCCTGTTTACCGCCTTCTCAACCGGGCGACCACCACGAGGAACGGCAAAACCGCGCACCGATCGCCAAAGAAAGAGACACACGCGCGAGCTGAACGGCTTGTCGAGAGCGTGACAAAGCTGCACAGTTTCCTCTAAGGAGAAGAGGGAGAGAGGAAGAGAGAGAGACAAGTACACGGTACGCAGCTCTCTCTTACGTGTTACGCGCGGTCAGTGCGAGAGGCTGCAACGTGCCGCGAGCATGCGTCTGCGACGGACGGCCCTTAAGGCGGACACGCACCACGCCGACTCGTCGCCGTCGTCGTCGTCGTCATTGTCCATATCCGTGAATGCTCGCTTTTCACCATCGCTACCGGACGAATGCACGCGCTAATCCCGTCGAGGGGGCGAAGAATGGACGAACAGGTTCGTAGCCGCGCGCATGTCACCGATCGAACCGAGATCGGTCTCGATTCTTAACCGATCTGTTTCGCGATTCTCGCACCGCTTCGCTGCTGTCTATCGAGCCACGATCGCGTGTATAGCTATTTGAATCGTTCAACCCTCGTATTTGTCGTAAACCTTTCGAAACGCGGCCTCTATGTCGATCTATCGATATCTCGCAAACATGTCGGTAAATGTCAAACGAGCAGTGCTTCGTTATAAATTTTACGTGTTTGGTAACCCTGAACTGTACTTTATCCGATTTCCTCGCAATTCTATTGTGGTGTTAACCAATTAGTGCACGAATTCTGAGAAATGTTCGGTGTCGTAGTCGCTGTGTTTACTAAACTGCGAATAACACATCGTGAGGTTAAAACACACGCGTTGTAAACAAGAAGCCACGCACACTTTATTTTTACTGGCTCGATATTACCTCTTCGTAATTTCGAAGGGCGACGTGGAAAATTTCTCGTTCAATTGAACACAAGCAGTGGCACGATATATCAGTGACTCGTGGAAAGAATGTTTCCGTATTCTGTTAACCGGTTAGTGATTCAAGTTTGTGACATAGTGTTCTTTATTGCTCAGTGTGGACAGTGGCGCATAGACAGACCGTTCTGAAGAACAAACGTAGTTACACGTAGATCAACGGAACCGCATCCACGCTTTTTGTCGTCATTTTTTGGATCCACGAGGTCAGTCGAACCGGCAAGCTGGACGCGGAGGTCGGAGGCGGCGGAAGCCGCAGGGGTATCAGCCCTCCAACACACCTCGGCAACATAAACGTGAGTTTTTATTTCACCATTCACATATAGTCCTGTTCATAAGTATTAGGACACTTAAGATAACCAAATATATACTTTACTATACATACTTTCTGAAATCTTATTTCTTATTCTTATTTATATTTATATAAAGATTATTATCGATACTATCGATACTATCGGATATTATAGTAATCTGTTCAAACGTATTTATCAAAATACTACGAACTTTCTATCATTTATGTTTATCGCGTCTTTCCATCAGTAATTTAATCAATCTAAATACTCGAATTATCGATTCTCTTATCACGTTTATTGTAGTGATTTCATAAATCAAATTCAGATGCTCGATATACTTAGAATTTCTTATTCGATTTAATTTGAACTTGAATATTCGTGGGATTTAGATCACAAAATTGTGATGGCCAAAAAATATTTTATTCGTCGCTATCTTATAATAGTTACAAATTAGTGCTTGTAAATATAATTGCGTGTTTTAAATGATTATCTTGCATGAATATAAAAACCTGGCATTCTAATCTCTTCTCTAATAATCTGTATCAATTATAGCGTCCTATACGATATCAGTAAGTGTCGTAATACTTATGAACGGGAATGTACACAATACATTTAATCTTTTTAAGCTGATATTTCTCGTATAAATTAGAATAAGTATGTCGAAATTTACAAAATGAATTTTCTTGGAATACACTGTATGGCTAAAAGATTATCGTGCCACATTATTACTATAAACGTTGACGTTAGTTTAGTCACAAGATATACTCAAAAGATTATTACAATTTATTACTTGTGTTCTAACATTTTTCGCTATTATGTAATCGTTTAAGACACGTGTACAGAGGTGGAATTGTTAAAACAAGCTTGCAATTACGGTGAACGTATTACAAAGCGGGTAACTTATCCGCGTAGGTACATCGATCATCCGTTTATCGACGATATTTACCCACGTACATATATTTTCTCTCGCTTTTACTTTAATCGCGCTTGTTATTCGAAATGATGCATAATAAATGACATTTGTACGTCCCTTTATCCCATTCTAACTCTTTGGACACTTTCTACGCATGTATCGTGTCAATTCGTGACTTATGACAAGTACAAGCTTGTAAAACTAAGAAGGAAAAGACGACGACGCGATGATTTAATGCCCTCATCGTTTAACGATTCAGCATAAAGGGTTATTTAATGACAGATTGACAGAGGGTTATTTGATGACAGATAATTATCGAGAGGGAAATGCATGCGATGACAATACCATGCAAAGGAATTATTATCGTGTTTTCTTCCATTATTTATCCCTGTTAAAGCGTGAAACGTTACACTTTTGTTGGGACCAGGCACTCTCTCGAGATTTAATCGTTAGAGCGAAGATCGATATTGGCGGTATCGCCAAAGTTAATTCTACAGCTGCGGTTTGGTTGCACGAATTCGTCTGGAGAACCGCTAGACAATCCTGGCCGATATAGTAAACGTTACTATGTTGCTACACCCGTTTCACGCCCACCATACATCATGCGTTATGCTCAGACCTACCTGTCGACGTATACGTTGCTTCAAAGGTGTTACACGTGTTCTTGATAAATTTCCATCGTAAGAATTCCATGCAAGGTTATTTTACCTCCAGCGTCGCTTTTGTAAAATATATCTTATTTGCAAATGTTATCATTGACTTAAACATAATGGCGATATAAAATGGACGTGGATATCTACTGTTTTCTATATTTTAATAATTCATGACTAGGTGCATAAACGAATTTTAGATATTCGAAGTAGAGTCGATTAGATACTAGCGTGACTAATTTAAAGGAAACCGGCTGGACTTTTACGCGAAGGAATAAATATATTCGAAGGGTTATGAAACTATCTGTAGATAGCGGAGAGTAGGCCATTCGGTCGAGTTGAAACGCGCGGCAGAGCAGACAGTCGTAGGGCAAGAAACACAGTGCCGGCACTTTGCTGACACACCTCCACACAAATCTAATTAATTTATATCCTGAGAGAGGCGCCACTAGGGATGCTAAGCCCGACAGGAAAAAGAGACGAGTAAAAGGAAAGGTACCCGTGGTATCGGCTCTCCCTTCTTACGAGTTACAGGAATCAAAGATCTTACCTTTCTTACGGCCAAGAAATCCTTCTTTTAAATAATCCAGGCAATATATATCAACTTCTTTTATTTCCTGAATTAAAATTTTGTTTATTCGTCGTATTCTTGTTTATTTAATCGCGAATGGGGTTAGCTTTTTCATTGTTGAGGGGCGTGTGTTACGAGGGGCGAAAAACTGTTAAATTTTACAACTAGTAAGTTTATAATTACTATATAACCTTGTAATTAATACGTATTCGTCGTAGCAATTACATATCGGTAGTTATTTAATAGAGCATTGCGACGAATATAAAGCTTTGAGATAATATCATAATTATAGTTATATAGAACAAGCTGGAAATGTGTTGCAATGTTTTTCGTCGAAGCATCAATATGTCTTTTTTTTCTAACAAACGATAAATTATGATACTTACTTGAGAAATGTTAATATAAAGTGTGTTCTTATAATTGAGGGTTACGCTGCAAAAGACGTAATAATTACATTCTTTCGGTTCTCCAATTGTTATGATAATAGCTAAATGAAATACCTCAATGTAGCGCAATTGGCAAAGAAAACGATTTGTTCGGTCCAGAAATATAATACTATGTATTTCTATACAAATAGGTGATGTCATAATTAAAACTATGATTAACGTTATGATTACGTGTCAATGTTTTTAAAATTGTTTTTGGACCAACGGATAAATAACTATGCGTAAAACTCGTACAAAACGATTTTCTTTTTTAGACGGACAAAGTTTTCTTCTTTGTTAGTTATTACAACACGCTCTAATTCTTATCGACATCGTAAAAGTTAATAATAGTGTTTAAATTTTACATTTTACGACACTTTAAAATTCCACGATCTGCAAAAGAGCGCATAGATTGTCGCTTCCAGAGGTGAAAAAAAGGGAAGTATAATTATAATGTTGCACGACGAACGAGCTATCATTAATCGAGAGAACGAACGCGCAACTTTGAAGCATTTGACAACAACCGCATCGCTCTAAATAACTGTTGGTTACATTGTCAAGCTGGCAGGAATTATAGAATGGAACAGACGCGAAAAAGCACACGCCATAATACAGGACAGCGGGGTAATTAACCTGCCCCCTAGAAAATCTACACGCGTCGCGCACACGTACCACTCGAACCCTCATTAGCGGTTTACCCCGAGCGTCGCGTGAACTTTGCACCTGCAAATTGGCACCTCCCTGTTTTGCCGCGCGCGAAACGCCACCGGATCACCACGATCCAACTGTGTGTGTATCCTCCATTTCGGTCTGCCCATTTCTCGAGTGACTAGCACGGTTGCCTACCGGCTAAAAAATCGGACTGTGGCACCAGATGCAGACGATCCACCTCGCGGACAACCACCGAGCAAATCGCCGCAGCTGTTACAGATTATGCAACACTGTCGAGAGAATAAAGACATCGAGTCCACTTCTTTGACGGCGAAGACACGGGTAGTTTCGGTGGTCGTTATTGAAAAAACACGGTCTCCAAACGACGATCGAACACGATAACACTATAACGTTGAATTAGGGTCTTGCCGCCTAATCTGTTTACGTTGCATATTTAACACGTTTGCACGAAAATCAAAAATACGATTTATATTCCGGGAAATTTGTTATGGGAAAAGGTAATACACGGAAAATGTTATTACGACGTTACTTTTAATTAGGGAGAAACGAGAGGAAATGGCGAAAAGTTAATCAACCCCCCCTACTCGTAATAGGATACGCGAGATTAATAATTTGCAAAGGGCTGATGAGCCTTCAAACATTTACGGCTCGGCGAGAGCGCGTGGATGGAATAAAATAAGCGAATTATGCAGATGAGAATCCGATTCTGTCACTTTTGATTTACGGCCGCCTTGCTTCAAAGATATGCGAGGGACAGAGGAAAGGAACAGAAAAGAGTTATCGCGGAGGAAGAAATTTCTCTACAGTAGGCAAATCCCTCCTCAACCACCAACTATTTGCGTTCCTCGGATAAGTGTACTATTAACTAACCTCGCGTTAATATCTACGTTTTCTACCTCATTATGATAATAGCGGGACCAGCGGCCCTCGAGGCCACGAAAAAGGCATCACCGCGGCCTCCACGCTGCTTGTACCAAACGCGTACTTCTCGTGTATTCCTCCTTTCATTACATATTGTACATGCACGAGTCTGAACATCGTTCGAAATATTTCTCATTCGAATACCTGATTGATAAATTGTAGAATTTATTCAACAAATTCTAATTACAAGGAATACGTTGCTTAGGACGATTAAGAAATTCGCAACACGAAGGAAAAGCAATCTGCCAGATGTTTTCCATTTATCGTACCGCGGTGATAACCGAGTCGAATCGAGTAATCGAATCCTCGATCGAGTACCTTGTCGTTCTTCCCTAATTCCATAGATAGACGTCGATAGATCTATTCATTGAAGGACGTTCAAAGCCGATACAAAAGCGTGGACGCGCGAAGGTAATTATCTTGCGAACGTTTCAGCACACGAACATCCTTAAGAAGTAGCAATGCGATGAAGGTTTAACGTATCGGATGACGGAGTATGGTTGACGTCGGATGCATTTGGATCGGAGTAGCGCGTAAACAAGAGCACCTTCTAGAGCTTAGAACTTCTCGAGGTCACATCGAAGCGTTTCGTGCCACGGGTTCGACTAATAATTTTCCGCGTATTTGGAACGGCGCGACTGTTCCACGGGAAGCGGATAACGCTACGCCGCGATTATTACACACGGTGCATGGAAACGAAAAGAGAGCGGTAAAAACGGCGCCTTCGTTGCCCCCGGCGAAGACTGGAAGCCGTTTCGTAATCGCGGCCTGGATCATTTTCTGCACGACTGCGCGGGAAATTAGATCACCTACCTCTCATCCCGGTAGCGAGAGATCTAGGCAGGTTTCATCGCACGATACAGGAAGAGCTTCTTCTTCTTCTTTGTCCTCCCATTTCTCCTCGTCTTTCACCTCTCATCGACAGCTTGTCGCTGATAATTTAGCTATTAGTCACGATTTTTCCCTACCTTTCTCACCGAGGATAAATCCCCCTTCGTGCTGATACGTTTTTGCGTTGTATCGCTTAATTTCTTATTCCTCTTTTCCCTATGCAACTCCTTTATCCTCTATGCGTTTCTCGACCGTTATACTTACTTGTTCCGTTATCGACGTTCATCGAGCAGCTTGTTGCTCCACGTTGATGCCCCGGGATTATCGTGGCGCTTAACTGTTTCCCAACAATATTACAAAATGAAGATACGTATAACGGAGCGGCTGCTAAACTTAGACAGGAGCCAAGTATAATATATTACAGTACCTGGCCATTGAATTAGGGCCGCATACAGAAATCCTATATTCCAACTGACATGTGTCATATACACACACCATGTTACAATGGCAAGTGGTAATTGATCGTTTGAATTATTGTTAAATACGTAGATAAGTATGTATTGTTCTGGAAATCTGCGGCGGAGGTTAAGAAAGATTTCATTAGAATCGGATTTTTCGATAAGAAATTTCTTCAAATAGCTTCTACAGGTTTCTACATTCCGAAGTATTCGATTTCTTCTTTATGTTTGTCGAATAAGTTTCGTAAAGATCACGATGAATAATAACGTGACAATACTATAATCGACGAATGATGCAAAAGATGGACATCGCAGCTGTTATTCAAAATTTCTCAGATAAATACTTTTCTTCCAAATACCAAGTCACACGTATCAGTCGATTACGCAAAATCCCCGAAGGGATTAACCGCGAGTATATCCTATGGAGGATTGAACAAAACGTCTCAAGCGTAGGAACTCGCCCTCTTCTCCCGTTCTTTCGTTCCCTTCTTCTTAACTTTCTCCCTCCGTTGGATCGTCCTCGTCCTCTTCTTCTCTGCTTCTCGGCTCTGACTTTGCTTTTGGCTTGGGCCGGGTGTAATCGGTTCCCCGAAGCCAGGGCTCATTATCGACCCGTCGGCCTAGCAATTACCTGCGAAGCCTCTTTCGACTTCGTGTGTGCCAGCCAGCACAGTTTCCGACTCTCCACGAGGCCTTCCGAGATCCTTCCAGGATCCTTCGAGCGTAGAACAGAGAGAAAGAGAGAGGTAAACCGTAGAAGAGAGAACGGGGAGCAGAGAATATCCAGAGAAACGGCAGTCTGCTTCGATGTTGCTGCTGTTGTTGCTTCGCGAAACGGCCAACGCTACGATAATCTCGACGGAGCGAGGATACGGATAAACGACCGATGATAATTACTGGACGTGCCAGTAGTGCGCGATAATCGCTGAGGCAGCTAAGTTCGCACCAGTTACGAGAAAGAATCCACGTTAAGCAACGTGGATCGGAGAATTTTCTTTTTTCCACAACGACCAAGCTTTTCTGACTTTATAATTGCCACGGGAACGATGATGTTTTCAGCGTTCGAATGAAAAGAATGTCAATCTTCGGCTTATCACTGAGTGCAATCCGCTTTTATCCTCTTTAATAATTAAAATTCTATCGTACAACCGTGTATTGAATTATTGCAAAAAACGAGCATATTTTTGTCGGTTACGTTTTGCCTGACCAGTTGACCGGCTGCTTCAACAAAGTAGCATATGCACACAGACACATATACATATCGCAAACAAGTAACGATAGTCATGGTAATTACGGGAAGACCTAATTTTACAATTTTATCGTGACGGCAAAAACATACTTCATCTATTTACCCATTTTCTTTTTCTCAACCGCTCTCGCATGGTACTAGAAGTATTGGACTGTGAGAGTGTAGTTTTTTGTCGCATACAACACCTCGAGTTTCTTGCTTAGCCTATAGCCAATTGGAATTCAATGTAACATCGGGGAATAATTTTTAAAAGTATCGCGGAACCTGTTCGCGTCTGTCCATTCGATCCATCGTGTTCCCACGACTAGCAGCAGAAAGGAAATTACCGATGGAGACCGATAGACGAGAGGAAAAACAAGTAGACACAAAATATAATCGTTAGGTGATTATAACGCACATGTCGCACAATTGTATTCGTGGAGGGAACAGGAAAATCAGGATAGTGGAAACTGTCGTGAAACGCGATATCTGATTGTAGTCCCTTATTAGCTAGGTTTCATAAAAATCCCAATCCACGCACATTACTCTTTTCTTTCGCTTTCGTCGACTGATGTAATCGCCGAATGACACAAAGACGTATTTACGGAATTTTCTTGAAAGACGCGCATCTGCGAACGAGCCAGCTCGAAAATTGGCCGAGTTCGCGAACGCGGCGAGTCCAGTTCGTGGAAAAGCGTTAAGTGTATCTCGTGAGACCGCGACCTTAACGAAGAGGACGGGCCACGACAAGAAGCAATTTCGCAGATGGTGGCCCGTCAGTAGCACTGTCGCTTTGCCCCAGCGAAAGTAAGTATTTATGTACAAAGGTTCAATTGTTACTCCAGGTTTGACGAACAAGAAAAGTTTTTGGAAATCGTCGTTAAACGACGGGAAAGTAAAATAGAGATCGAACGTAACATTCACCCCTGAAATGTCGTGGCCGTTTCTTATTAAGAAACCAGCTACCAAGTTACATCGAAATTAGATCAATAAAAATGCATTGACGTTCATTTTTCGCATTGCCCTTCTTTCGCGCGATCGGAAGAAATTTTCTCAAGCATACAGTTCCATTGAAAATGATGCGAAAAATCTGAACAGGGTTGCTTTTGGCGCCTGGTGATACAAACTCGCGGTTCATCGACTCCCGTGTAAGGAGATCGGTGTAAAATAAATAAAATCGACGAACGATCGCGCCACCATATCAATTCGTGTCATCGGACTCTGCAACGTTCCATGAATTATCGATCGTTTGCTTCCTTCGCGAACCGTATTAAACCGATGAGACTGAAAAGCATGTCGATCATTTTCCAACAACGAACCCACGGTGGAAAGATTATCCTCTTCCCGTCGTTAATGCGGTTTTACGTTGGATCCGACCAACAACCGATAGACGATCTTTCGACGAGCGTGCGTAGATTGAAGAAGTAGAAAGTTATTCGGACCAGAGAGTGGAAGAGTCGAAAGAAATACGGTTCGACAGGTTCTGTTCTCTCGACGATGTTATGCAATTTTATGACCGACATTCCTTTTTACGAGCGGTAGACTCTCCGTACGCGTTTGCATCCGCGACAACTTGGCCGTTTCGCCTGCTCGAATTAATTAACGCAACGGCCACGTGCAAATTAGCGACGCTACTGTTCGAAATCGAGCAAAGTCTCTGTGCAGAGCGGTGGAAAGTAATTAGGTGTCATTACCGCATCCCGGTAACGGGTATACGGCCTGGAGAGAGTCTGGATTCAGAGTTTTGTGAAGTGATTATTTTTATTGTCATTTCCGGCTGGTTTCTTGGAAATCTCGGAAACGGCACGTAAGCTCGTACATACACGAGAACCGTGAGCTTCTTCGCCATCTCTGACCCCTTTCTCTTTCTTTTTTCCACCGCTTCTTCTTCTCATTCTTCTCTCGTTTATCTCGATTTTCCATTCACTTTGGAGCGATCCACTCGAAACGTAATTAGCTTAACCCGCTCGAGGTCCATTTAGTCTAATCTTTTTCATCGATAATGGCGATAGTTACGCAACAATTCGACATAATTACGTGCGATTCAATTAATGACGCATTACCCATCGGTGGTGGTTAAGTATCGCGACTCATACCGCGGACACGACAGCCGGTAATTTTCGCGCAGTACATCAACATCTGCCAGTTTTTAATATCGTTCGGCACAGTATATCATCGTTTTGTTTAAGCCGAGTTCTCTTGGTACTTGGCTTAACGCTCGCGGTACGCCCGAAGCACCGTAAGAAAAGTGGCAGTACGCGTAACCGCAATAAAACTCGCATTACGCTCCGCGTAATACGTGCATAAAGTATTCGCGTGTGCAGTAACGCGTATAAAATGCTGAAGTTGTTCGCGTTCTCCGGGGCAACCTCGTTCCCGGCACGGACGTAATAGATTTATTTCGGAGAAACTGGCGTCCGCGTCCCCGTTGCGTCGATGGCTATCGTTCTTTCTTGCCCCGATAAAATTAAGAACGGCTAAAATTCGAAATTGCGGAGCTAGCGTGTCGAAGGTAATTTGCCGCTTTCTATTCGATCCAATTTGTCGGTACAAATGGCAGTGATACGACTTCCGTAATCGCTTGGAGAACACCGCACACGCGTAAAACGTGGGTGTGGAAGGCGCCAGCAGCTCTTGCTACAGCTGGATCGTGTTTCTGGCGTGGCGATACCGGTATCCCTTCATTCCTGAGTAATCGTCAGGCCCAAGGCACGCTATCCGCCATTTTCTAAATACGTTGGCCGAATATCGAATGTACGGGAATCGTGGGTCTGTCGAAACCTCGTGTTTCCTTTAAAATACGTGCCACCTTTTCCAAGATTGCCCTTTCCTTTCTATACCTCGGTTAGAATTTTAATAATATATCTAATCAGAAGTCGCGAATACTCGTAAATCTATACCTAAATAAATGATAATTACTCGAACATTTGCATACGTAATAAGCAGCATTTTGGAAAATAAGGGTATGTGGCAACGCTTATCGCAGCCACTGTATAGTTTATTTTCGCCGCAGCCAAACAGTCGTTTATTATTAGCTTGATGTCTCGTTACGAGGATGCATTCCGGGAAGACTTGCAACCGTCGGGTTGCAGCCTTTGGATTTCTGGAATTCAGAGGTTGTCGCTCCGAGCTAATTGGTTAACGCAATGAATTTATTGAACAAAGCGGCGACGTAGCATATCTTCAACCGAGTCTGACATCCCCTTTCCGGAAACGGGAGAGATTAGCGCCTCGAACGTCTTCCGCGTAATCGCGCTGGCTAACGCAAAACAAAGACGATCTTAGCCTCTTAACGATCTCGTACAACAACCCAGTTGAAATTACGGGAAACGGCCAGGGAGAGAAAATCAGAAAGTCGTCTGGCAGATATTATCACGGATCGTGAGCTCGTCAGCGATTATCCGTCTCTTAAGAAAGGATCACTTGGCGAAACCAGCGTTAAAACGTCTCTACTCGGTCGATCGAAGAGGCTCGAGCGGATTTGCCGAGCTTTCTCATAACCAAAGGATTCGTTGCTTCAGGTGGACGTAATAACGAGGATAGGCTGATGCAGGACAGTTCGCCGGCCGGAGCATACGTGCATCAGTTAGGAAAGCTTAATCACCGTCGAGGGATCTCAAATAGCACTGACTACGTTTTAATTACTCGCCGCATCGCGGGGAATGTAGAATGACATCAAGATGCCCGGGGTGACGAGGAGTACGAGAGAAAGGGAGGGCGCGAAGGAGCGTTGACCGCATGTAAAAAGAGCTTCGCCAGT
Source organism: Bombus vosnesenskii (assembly GCF_011952255.1). Taxonomy (NCBI): domain Eukaryota; kingdom Metazoa; phylum Arthropoda; class Insecta; order Hymenoptera; family Apidae; genus Bombus; species Bombus vosnesenskii. Next base: position 174,285 of record NW_022883036.1, read on the forward strand.
TTTTCAGTCCGCCCCTCTCTTAATCACGACCCAATGCAAATACGAACGACGCAGTGCTCGCGGCGCCGATAACAGCGCAGATAACAACACTGGATAACCAGGTGATCGCTCTTTCGAACGTTCTAACTTTATTAGCTAGAATTGATTGTCGAGTGCGTGTCGCGAACTTTGTACCCTCGTTCGTAACCGGCAAAAACACATGGAGTTGTTAGCGTGTTTCCTGAGATTTCATAGTACGGCAACAAGTGTCCCTATCGCGTTATTTGACCAAGAATTTCAGCGTTTGAGCAACTCGTCGAACCAGGCATCTTTCGTGATCACCGTGTTCTTCTTTACTTCCTTTTCTTTTTCTTTCTTTTTACAGAAAGAAACCTTCTTCCGTCTAGCTAAACTTAGCTCGCGAGGAATAATTCACCTAAACGTGCGCACCGTTTAAACATTCGCCGACACGAAATTCGTCGCTCTGTCTGAAAAATCTACCTGATCGCGTGTTCATCTATCGCGAGGACCTTGAAACGATTCAAATTAAACCGACGGAGAGGTCTAAATCCTTTCGTGTGACTTTTTCAATCCGTTCATGTTCGCTGGCTATTTCTTTCTTCCACGAAACTCGTACAAGTCGGAAATTATCCCACGATTATCCACCGACCTATCACGGATCGTTTAAAAATTCTTTTGACAAATTTCTTCGGCCATGGCGAAACCTAGTTTCTCAGAAAAAAGATAAGTTTCCCATTAATTCGAGACAAAACGTGTTTGATTAATTATCAGGCATCGGCTGTACAGAACGCTTTCACGCGAACCATCTTAAAAGGCCACCTCTCTTGGGTATTCGTAGCGTTTCCTAAAAGCAAGCGTTAGAATCGTTACTTCGCAGCCCGCACGACTAGCTTTGGAAGAGAAGTTCCCACGTAGTCCACGTCCGAACCTTCGCCGTTCCAGAGATCGTCGGCATGAAAACGGGGATAATTGTGGCTTCGTAAATACCGCTACTTAATACCCAGCGTGCTGCTCGTACACGCGTACATAGATTGTACAGCTAGTTGTAGCGCGCATATTAGCTCCTCCGTTGGTTCGTGGCAACGTCAGTCCGTTTAGAAATCGTTCCTCTCTTCGCGCAACATGTAGAAAACGAGGTAATTGTACGCGGCAGTTGTGTACGTTGCAGATATCCACTTCCGCCGCAGATCTGGCTCGGTGCAATTTCACGCCATTGCAGTCACCGATTTCCTTACTAAATCTTTGTTTCCTATTTCGATAAGCTTGCTTAATAAAAAGCTTCCGATATACAGCTCCTCATCAGGTCCCGAGCGTTTATGCAAATTTCTATTTTCCCGGAGAATCGAAGAAATGGAATCCAAACGTAGAATATGAGATGCGTTAGATATTATATAACTTTGGATATTTTACGTTTTTTTTTAAATGGAACAGAGATCCGTTTCATTCAGTAAATATCATAAAAGATGTTATACTTAGAATATTTCATATACATTTATGGTTTGCTCGTATCTTGTGCATTTTGCATACCTAAATCTGTCACGAATACATTAATTGGCTGTATCGGATTACATCGCAGTCTATTTATAAACGAAGGCAGACTTCACTTGTATAAGTAATTTTTTTTATCAAATAAATATGCGATAAGTCGAAGTGACTTTACGTTATTGTTTTATAATAGTATATGGTAGGTCTGAACTGGAATCATTAACGTAATCTATCTAATAATCTTTTAAGTCTATCTCATTTTTTCCAAGTAAATATAGTATTTATCTTAATTACTTATAAGAGTTATAAACATAATGGAGTGATATTTAATAGAAACAATGTGAATGTCGAACCTATTATTTCCAATCATTTGTCATTCTTTTTCTTCGCAAACACACAGGAAGTGTCAACTGGTTATATTGAATCAATTGTAAAATCGGATAAAAAGGACTGTTGATTGCAGTCATTACGCAAATTGACCTGACGATTCATGGCCGAACTGATTTCTCGATGCTACGCACGTTCCTGTAAGATCGATCGGTCGTGTATCGAGCTTTGTGCCATTCGCGCGACACGTACGCACGATGATTATAATCGTGCTCGTCAGATCGATCACGATACCGAATGCACCAGGATCGTCGTATCCTACATTGAAATCGAAATCGTTGGAGAAGGCTTGGCCTAATCGGTGTCGCGAATGGGTTGAATTCACGTAGAGTTTTCGAAGACCTGCCCGCTGCGGGGTAAGTAAAAAATGTACGACTGTACTTTAATTGGAAATGTCATATGGATCTATGGAGCTTAATTGAGGTTAATTATACCGCAAATTACAACACGCGTAATTAAGAATAATGAGATCTTATTTCGTCTTATTTGCCCGAGGAAACAGGTTTGCAAACACGGGCACTTCGGACGAGTGAAAAAGAAAAAAAAAAGGAACGTTGAATATTTTAATTTATGCCTCTGTTTGCTTGCAGCAAGAATGTTGCACTTTCTGTATTTTGACTATCTTTCGCCGATAATAATTCATTTTTGCAATTGGTTTACCCTTCAGAAATACATCCACGTGTGTTCAATATGAATACGACTGCTCATTGTTGAGTAACTCGAATGTAACTTCGTGGAATAATTAGCCAGTAAATTTAAACATTTTAAGATAATAAACGAATAGAATTGCGATAACCGAAGCACGCGAATACAACAATGTTCGTAGACTCGTGCATATCATTAACAACGGTTGAAACACAGTGGATCAAACAAGTATTTGTACAACCAGGTTCTAGCTATTTTCAAGAAAAATATCTAACAGCACCGACCTACGGCGAGTGATTCTCCAAGTGCGAACAAAAATATCGAAAGAATTGAACTAGAAACTGATCGAGTCTATGCGAAGAAGACTAGAAACCATTATACAAGCTAAAAGGATGCAGACCAAATATTAATAGTCGAAACTATCAATGGAAACAGTTATTTATTCGAAGAAAGACTAGGTGTACATATACTTTTTTCACCCACTGTACTTTGCAGCGGAGATATGCGTAATTTGTTTACCCGATAATTTATGTGCCAGCGCTTGTTTTACGTAAAAACTGAACATGCAAATGATGCGAGATAGAAGTTCCGTCTGGGAAAACGCTTATTTATTATTCTAATATTCTATGTATTATAATATATTATATATATAAGATATATATATATATATATATATATATATATAGAGAGAGAGAGAGAGAGAGAGAGAGAGAGAGAAGGAAATGCGATCAGTTTGATTACACAATTGCAGGGTTAATCGACCTAGCACTGGAGATTAATCGCTCGGAAACTTGTTCGTCCGTACAGTAACAGTTTAGAAATAACGAAAAAAATATATATTAGAATTAGGAAGTTCCGTAGCTAGTATCAGCTTACGATCTCTCGGTGAAAACTTAATTGAGAATGCTCGTCTCAAAACGTTTCGCGATAAGCCGAACCATAATTAATTGTCGATTTCTGCGGAGAGTCGTAGCTTTATCGCCACCGAGAACTGGTTTACGCAGTCATTTTTTTCGACCAACGAATATATACTTGGAGAAACGGGAATGCGAACGAACGGTCACTCTTCGCGGCGAACCACATGAGATTACCTTGTTCTTGATTAATGTAATCTCTGTTTGCTCGTTTCAATTCGATCGAATGTGAGAACAAAACGCGTCTCGAGGAAATCGCCCGTTCCTCTACGTTCATCGGCTCGCTAGGTCCGTTTTATCAAGCTCGGCTGGAAATCGAGTAAGCGGAAAAGAACGCAAAAATAAGGAAAACAGGGCTATCGAATCCTTTTTGAAACGTTTAGCTGGCAGGCTTCCGCGTAACACAGCTACCAACGAATCGTGACTCTTTGCGAAGAGCCGACAGAAAATAACGTTATTATATGTCTTAAAGTCTCGCATACACATAGACCAGCGAAAACTTAAATTCAGCACGCGATCCACGGATTTCTTACCATGGCGCCACGACCTTGAGTCATGGCGCCAAAGATGCTTAGGGACGTATGGCCTCTGAACGTCGGAAATACTTATTTTTATTGCTCGTTCGTTTCCTTTCTTTTTCTATTTTATCCGCCTTTTTTACCTTTACACAATCATCGTCTTATAGTAAATAGAACACCAGTTCCTAGTTAGATCTTTTTTATCGATGGATTATATAAAAGATCTCTGCGTGCAGGAACACGCAGGAAAGACGAGCACGTTAGCGGATGTTGTTCGGAGTTAACAGGAAAGGAAATAGAACTTTGAAGCAAAGCTCGTGTGATCTTTTAACCGTGTCTTTTTTCTTTTTTTTCTTTTTTTTTTGAGGTTAACAAGTAAATAGGGTATTTACCGGTGTTCGTAATTACCTACGACTACCTCATCGTTACTTTCAAACGCTTAGGGCTGTAAAAACTTTTTACGACGTGTAATTTAATTTTCCGTCAATTTGTCTTTGACATGGATCGAATGATTGAGATAAATGACGAAGGATCGGAAAGTAAATATTGCGACACGTAAAAAGATAGATGCCAGCGTAACTAATGTGTAGCATCATTAATCTTGACGATTATGTCTTGAACTCCTGAACTTCGGTATGTGTATGAGACTGTACAAAAGTTTTAAGATTCATGCGTAACAATCAAAAGACGCGCATCTTGAAAATCGTGTATTATCTCATAATAATGATCCCTCGACGATAGAATCATAGACAATGTCGGGATGAAAAACTGAAAATTAAAATTGGAATGAAAGAAAGCTCGAATGAAGAAGTTGTTTAAAATTAACAGGGAATTAAAATTATAATAACTCAATGAAAAAGATGGTTGTTGAATTAATTCCACGTAAATCTGCGACACTATACTATTATTTTCTTTATATATAGAGGGCTTGATGTTTGGATAATCGCTTCAATATCGTAATTACGATCGCAACTTGTTATTAGCTTGATATAACTAGCCTGGATCAGAATTGCAAAACGTTTTCGAATAATTATATCTACTCATTGTAGAGTGTTTATCTTCCTATTCCTCCGGCGGCGGATACAATTATTTGTTAATGTGCCATGATAACGATGTTAAGCGTGTTAACGTCCCCGAAATTGCCATGGTCATTGGCTAAGGGAACAGTTCTCATTTGCAATGATAAATTGGCCGATCGAAGTTCGCGTTTACTTGGAAGCAGTTCACGCACGAGATTTTTCAAACGAGATTGCTTCGGTTGTGTAACCGAACATTTCCAAAAAAAGTTACATAAAACTCCGGTTTTATCTGGTCTCCGTAGTCTGATCGATTCGACGTACCGCTTGTAGAATAAAATACGAGGGCGATAAATGTTCGGTTAATGAAATTCATGAGGATAAAGTGGACTGCCGTGGCGGAGCTGCTGTACATCACTTAAGGATTCAAGTGCATTTTCATTTTTTTTTTCTTTTCGCCAATTCGATCGCGTGCTCCCCTCTGGAATAAAGCGTGTTCGCTCGCCACCGTGAAAAGGGACATTTATTACGTCGTTTCTGCACTTTTGCTCTTCCTACGATTTCTCTTCCGCTAGTTACAGCCAGACGACGGTTTCCTACTTCTATGACCCACTATTTTCCTTCACTCCTTCCTTTCTAACGTGTACAACGATCTTAAAATAGGGTGCACCAGAAAGAGGACGGTTGGGTCTCATGCTAGGATCTCGAGATACGGGTAAACTCGGCGATTGGAAAGCAACGCTGGAAAACGATAATATAAAACGGTTATCCGACGTCGCGTGAAAGACTTTGCGAATTACGGAAACACCGCGTCAGCATCCGAGCGCACGATTTTCCACAACGTCCGCATCGATTCCTGCGGTCACGTCGCTCACAGTTCTCTCCAACCATTCCCGTTTTCAACCCTCCTTCTCTCCACCCCACGGAATCGAGTCCTCCTTCGCTGCCAGCTCTTCCTCTCTCACATTCACCCTCGAATCCCGCGGCATTTACCGACAGTGCCACTCAGGGAAACCAAGATGGTTACCGCGTCAGCACTTCAACGTCGTTTCATCCCTCGTTCGTCGTTGTACCTCCGCTCTCGGTATACCAGGGGTGACACGGTATGTGCTTTAACATCCAGTGGTTTCGTCGACATTATTCTTTCGAAGATTGGATTAAAAATAACAAAAGCGAATGATTTGGAAACAATGTTAACTCTGCTAGGGTCCTCGAATTTTTGTATTTCAATCTTCCTTTGATTTTATAACAGCAAACACCAAGGCTATCGTAACGATGTAATATGTTTGGTATAAAATTGAAACGACGAATCGTGTTTCGTAAATTGTCCGAACGGAAGAACACTTTTTAACGTTAAGAAAATATAATTAGGCGGGAAATGTTTAAAAGAATGTAGCAGGTTTAGTTCGTGGTCTAACAATCGAGTCTCAATTAGCACCTTCGTTCACGATTATGGCCTCTAATTACGCGTTCGTCCGTGCTTTCAGCAGCTCGTTCTTCTTATAATTGTAATTAAATAGCCAGAAAATGTTCGAGTTCCGTTCGGTTGCCGCGATAAAAGGCAAGAATTCTATAAGAAAAAATTGTAATCGTTCGTAATCGCGGACTTGCACGCCTCGGCGTGGGGTGAGCCTACGATTTTCCATCGTTCGCCGATCCTTCGTCGATGATTCGAAGGAGAGAGAGAAGGAGAGAGGAAGGAAAGGCGCGGAAGAAACGTTTAGACTAACTCTTCGTCGAACGAACGGATAATAATCCGTGTGCCATGTACATTCTCCGTTACTGCTGCATCCACGCTACAGCCAATTAATCCGGCAATCACGAGCGGTTCTCCGCTCCACTCCACCTGCTTTATTTGCCATTAAGAAGGAACGTATACCACGCAGGCCGCGCCATTGCGTCCAACGCGAAGGAAGGGAAGAACGATGAAGAAGATGGAGGGTAAGCAGGTCGATTCTCGATCCGACTGATTCGATGTGGGCGTCGACTTTGCGAATGCGTTCCGACGACGTACGAGCGCACGATATTGCTGGAAATTCGGTAACGTTCTCGTATTCCACCATCGTGATAGCAGCAATGATACGACTATCGTTCAAGTACGTCTCTTTCCCTTTTATTTTCTCAAGATTTTCCGCTCGTATAGAATATCGGCTTCGTTTGCGTTCTTATTTTCTTCGTTCTTCCCATACTCGTTCTTCCTTCCTTTTCTCTGCTTCTCTTTCTTGTTGTTCGAGTCTTCTGCGTCTCATCCACGTCCGTTTTGCGAGCCTTCCACCTTGGTGGCCGACTCGGTGCGCACACAGATGTATCGTACCGTAATATGAAGTACGAGTCGAACGTGTTCTCGAGACTCGTCCCATCCCTTCTTTTTGCCTTTGATTTTCTCTTCGTAAAATCTTGTACCTCCGAGGATTGGCTTGCTTAAGAGAACAGAGAGATGGTATTAAAAGACTCACATTCGCATCGGTATTCTGCGATTTCCTGTTAAGCTGATTAACCGAAGGCATCAATCATTCGACTCTTACACAGCTGGTAATTAATTTTAAAGTACGTAAAGTATTTTTGAGAGTCTCGCCTTCCTGTGAAATTTAATTCTTGTACGTTCTTTAGGTCACTTCCGACGATCTTCAGGATAAGAATAGCATTCGTCTATCGTAGAATTTCTTACGATTCAAGAAAATATTAAAAGCTTCTTCGCAAGTACCGACCATTACGATAGAACTTTGATTTTCTCCAGTTTCGATATGACGAATAAGAGATCTTACGTAGGCTAAGACAAAGAGTCAAACTGGGAATCGAAAGGAAGTCGGATAAAGAATTGAGCCCCCAGCGAGGCACAAAGTCGTGACATTTTTTTCGTTGCAAGGTGCATCTTCCGCATGTGTCGATGCAACGTGACTCCGGCTCGTGCTCACCAACGAGGGGAATAGCAGTTCCCTCTCTCGAACTATAAACTCCGTCACTATTTTGATTCCCAGCATTTGGCATGATCGTACGCGCGTCCGTGGTCCCCTCATGCAATATTGATGACCCGCCACGGATCAAATGCCCCATGATAGCCCCCACCTACCATCTCCCTAACCGGTATCCTGATTGCGAAGCGGGTCAGAGCCACTGATTTTCAATGGATGGGAGCCGAATTTAAACTATGATTATACCCCCCGCGTCGTCTAAGTACGGGCCTCGAGGTCGGCCTAATGAAGCTTCTCCGAATTAGCGCTGCGTAAATTGCGCACACTTTCCAACAGGCTTAGATAACGACACGTGCCGTTATCACGAAATTAGCTACACATGAAAGTCGCGATAATTATCGTTAGTTAGGTAACTCGTAATTATTTCATGTACTGTGATCCGATATATACTGACACGAATTTTTCATTCTTTGCTTATGAGTATGTGCATTTGTAAAGTGACTTTTCGTGGGTTCGATACGAGGAAAATGAACTCTTTCAAGCTATTGGAAATTTATCGTGACACGTTCTGCTTCAAGGTAAAGACGAAGAATTATTGGATATTTCCACTACCAACTGCGAGTCACTCTTTTCTAACCTGGTTCAAGGAGGAAAAAATTTCCAAATCTTTGCCCCGCGTTATCAAGCGTGCCGGTGTTTATTGTGTTTCCGCGTTTTGGACTTTCATTGTAAATAGTTCGCGGCGCGCAGCACGCATTTCGAGAAGGCAGGGCCCGTCTCGGATCGATAATGAGATTAGTTTTGATATCGCTGTCGATAAGACGAAGAGGCAAAGGAAAGGGCATTATCTCACGGTTAATATGGCGTTCCAAATTGTATCGTACTTAACTTTAACGCTACGGAAACGCTTCAAATACTATGCGAATATGGTTGAAGTAACATTTAAAAGACACAGTTATATTTTCCAGTTAGCTGAAATCTACTTATTATTTCATTCGCACTATATAAATCTGTTATAAATTTCCTAAAAAATATAACGAGTCAGTGTTCTAATATTCTTTGATCGGCAGTGCGTGAACGACTTAAAACATACTTTATACGACTTTCACAATAACCTGATAGTTGGGTCGGTTTCCCGCGAAACACGCCTCTTATCGACGAAAATCTCTTATTATAGGAGACTCGATAGCCGAACGAGATTCTCAATTTTCACTTTAGCGTGGCCAGGTTTAAATGCTGTTTAATTACCTGTCACAAGCACGTAGCTCGAATGAAAAATATACACGAGCAAAATTAATACGGCAATTAATCTTGCCCGTGTCAGACGCGAAAATTATGATCGCTTTATGTAGCGCTATGTTCGGCTGACAAGAACCCGCCGTAATGTCAGGGTTACTACATTTTTCCGCAAATGGAAAAAGAAACGAGCCACGGATTTAGCTCAGTCTCCGGGATGAGATAAGTTTTTTGCAAAGATACGCTATGTACGATATGAAGCAGCACCGAGAAACGGGACACTCATTCTTACCGTAATATTCCGACGTCACTTCCAGAGGGTGTCCCTTTAATAATTTATTAGCAAGCCTGGTAACGGAACAGGGAGTCCCTGATTGTGTCGTGTCGTCTGTCCCCGGCATTGTCGGGCCAACTCGCCGCGGGTGGTCCTTGACACGATCCCGGTACTTGGATGCTGTAGCTGTTATTAATACCTGAACTGCCGATCAATTATTTATGATACGATCCTTGTCAAATTACTTCTTCCGATGACTTGCCAAAAATATCTTTCTTCTTTCGTTCCACGTTTAACGTTAGAAGTGTCCTTTAATACGCTCATATGCTCATACAAATGCGTTGTTCATAGTTAGTTGGAATTAAAATGATACGACGAGGATCAATAAGTACGCGAAGATCACAAGAGGAAGACGTAATAAATATATTTTTCTTTACTTTGTGACTTTAATGTCACTGTTCATAATTAAATGGAATTTTAATATGACATATGTCTGGGAATTCCAGAAATGGAAATGAAACAACCTGTTAGGAATGTCTTTTAAAAATAATTGATGAGTTGAAGGAGTTTTATGGAAGGCAAAGGCAAGAAATACTTTAACGTACGCATAGTTCTAATAAATCAAGTATGTAGATCTTGGTGACATGGAATGGAATTTTAAAGATACTCTTCTACGGATTTAATCTAAAGCTTGCTCTTCTATAAAAGATAAGAAGAATGTGATTTTGCTACGTTCTTCAACCATGGCCTTCGTATGTAAATCATATTTCTGTTTCAATGAAAGTGAATATCATTAATCATCGATATTACTAAAGACATTTCCATGTTTGTATTGACTACAACAGTAGAAAATTATCGGACATTTTTACTAACTCGATAATTCTAGCGATAAAATGCGTATTTCGAAATCGTGAACGCCGTACACGAGAATTACTTGAAGTTTCTTTAATGTACACCGGCCATAGGTGAAATATTATCAGTTCGCAGGAACGATCATTGTATAGTAGATTCCAATTGCATCATCGATTATTAATGTCGCAGGAGACGCATTAATTATTTCCGCCCGTATCTCTCGAGTCGATCGCACACACGAACGTTCATTATTCGAAGCTATCAATTACGTGTATCCGTAAAAAAATGTTGCTATTAATCGGCCAACGATTCGGCCGTTAGTTATCCGGCGGTGTTTCCTCTTTTAAAATGTTAGACGACTCGATACACATACCTCTACGCGATATCTCTTTCACGCGATTTTCGCAGCCTACGCGATCGAATTTTTCTCGTCTATTTGATTTACACGTGTACATCGATTTGCGTTACTATCTCGATAAATCATTTCCACGGACGTTTATCTAAATATTAATTAAACGGTCGTTGGCCACAGCGAGATATTTAAATAAAGCGGAATATTTTCGCAAACGTTCGCGCTTATCGATTGATAGGGACGATCGCGCATAGACGTGTTACGATAAGGATCCTGGCTAAGGATAAGAAAGACGAAGATCCTCGGTCGTAAATCGAGTTTCGTCGTACAAGTGGCGCGCCTCCCATCGTCGTTCGCGATCGGGCCGCGTGCGAATTAATCCACCGACGGGCCGTACGTGTTCCACGGCGAAAACGTGTGTGCGTGAGTGATACATGCGTATTTCGGGCCGCGTATATAATAACAGGTTGCCAGTACGGGGCCCTCTCCTAACCCCTCGCGGCCTCTCAACCAGTGATGTATGCGCTAATTGTGAGGCCCTTCGCTCCGACTCGAACTCTTCCCCACTGTGTTTCTCTTCTTTTCTTCTTTTCTTCCCCACTGCGCGATTCCTCAAGAAGGTTAATATCGACTGCGATTCAATTTGAGAGCAGGAAAAGACGCGCGGTGGACTGCTCGATCGCGTGGCTGTCGTTGGTGCGCGACTGATCGATTCCATCTTGCAGATGAAGATCGTTCGTTGGCCGGTTGTATCTTTCCGATGTCGTCCACGTTGAACGCTCGTTGCGTAAATTTATTTCCAAGGGGACGTCAGATAAGACGGGTATTCGTTCTTCCTTTCGCCCAAAGGGTTTCGACATCTGCCAGCGCCAGCTACATTGGCAGAATGTATCGGCCGGCCCGAAGCAGGCAATTAAGTAATTAAACAAATCTGTCGAAGGCGTTATGAATGAGTGGACGCACGCCCGTGAGCGTCTTTGTAGGTTGAAAAGGTAGAAACATCGTGTACCATGGCGTACGATATTTTCATCCAACAACTCTCTGTTACGTCTTTGTATACAGCTGCCAAGCAACTAGCGGCGAGTATATATTCGTTCGATGGGAAAGGCAGAATTTTTGTCAAGCTGCAGCTGTAATTCAGTGGAAGTGACAGACAAACTACGCGGCCATAAAACACGAAAGCGAATCTCGGGTAGAAAAAAAAAAAAAAGAGGAAATCAAAAACTAGGCTCTGTTTTACGACGCGTGTCGCACTCGCCATGTCAATTTCGTTGGCGCGCAATCAAGCGCAGACCAAGCATTAACATTGCTCTCACTCCCAAGTTTAATCAAACGCTAACCAGCGGAGATTTAATCTACCACAGACTCCCCCGGGTTTTCCCTACCCACAAAGCGTTTCCTCGTTCACCACGATCCTGAAAGCCTCGCGGCGTCATTGGTATCGTCGTTGCTCGTACGTTTTCTCTCTCTCTTTCTCTCTCTCTCTCTCTCTCCCTCTCCTCGCCTGTTCGATTCGTCGACGTAGGTAATATAATCACAACACTCGGGGTGGCCTCGTTATTTATAGGCACTCTATTTGCGCCAATGGAGCTCGAATTTGGCGACGATATTGACTCCGGTTGCGATTAAGGGACGAGTCGTAAGCACTCGATCCCTAATCTACTCTCTCAGTCTCTCTCTCTCTCTCTCTCTCTCTTTCTCTGCCACCCTAATGTGTCCCCAGGGGATGTTAAACGTTGGTTTTCTTAACGTTTGGTTTAGGAGCGAAACAAAGTCACCGGTTTGTCGATCGGTGGTTACAGGGTCGAGGAAACTTCGCGTTAATTGATCGGTCTCAAATGGGATTTCCGTTTCGCGGATCGTGATAAGGGACTATCAAACAATTTGCGGGATAGATAAGGCCAGCGTCAGCGAAACGAGCGGTCGAATAAATGCACGAGAAAGTTTGAAGCGAGGAGTATCGAGGATGAAAGAAAATTAACGGTGATACGATCGACACGAAGAGCAAAGTTCGCTTCCTTTCGTTTGTACGGCCCACAAAAGTTTCGCGACCCACGTATCGCCAACTTTACACGCCCACGTAATACCCCGTGTCAACGGCGACCAGGTTGCCGCAAGGAAAAAAAAATGCATGCGTCACGTGTGACTTCCGGCCGCGATCAACAATTGCAGTTTGCAGATAATACGTTACGAGACTTTGTCCTCGAGTAAAAATGACTAAGCTCGAACACTGACAGTTCTAGCTACTTGCAATTGCGACAAGCGGTGAAAAGTATCGTGGACAAGGAGACATATTGCGTACGTTTCGAAACGGGCCTTTGCTTTAGTGTTCCAGACTTTGTAGTTACTTTACCCGAGTATCCTACGGAAATATTTATTCAACCCCTTAATTTTCACGTTCGTGACACATAAAAATAATACGCAGAAACGATCAATCTGTGAAGAGTCATGATATGTGCAGTTATAGTCGGTGTATTTGTTACTTGTTTGTGCTGAGACGTATAAAAGACACGCGGAACAAACGCGAGTCCATTTCTGCTGATCTTTCGACGTTCTCTGAATCGACGTCTAAGAAATAAACGATATTAAACTGAAATAATCGAAGAGAAAAAATAACTCGATAATTTTGAAAATAGGTGCGAAAAATCCATTTGATAGTTTCGTAGAAAACAAATAATATACAATGATAAATCTTTCTCGATACGTACAAAATATTTAATCCTCGAAGGGATAAAGGTGCCGCGAGGGATGAAGCTCGATAACCGAACATCGTGCAATCATATTCGAGATATCGTTTTTCGTTGCAACAACATCGCCGCAACAATTTTGGAATCGAAGCACACTCGGTTCTAGTGTCATGCGATTTCCATCGGGAATCACAAATTTACAGACTGCCCGATAGCCATACGATCGTCGCAACATCATTGATGACACGTTGCTGCGTTTCCTCGACGCTCGGAATATCGTGCAACATGCGTTTATGTGCAATAAAACTGGCCAACTGCAGACACCGCGCATCGAGCTGTCATCGCAAAACGAATGCATTTATTTTTTATATTCGACCTACTCTGAAACGACCGAGATAACTTCGTATTCCGCAAAAGAAAAATTGTCGAAACGTGTACGTAGCTTTTGAAACATTCCGGGCCTGTGTCGAACACGGGGGCAACCTGGGTGGTGGTTGTGGTAGGTTTTCGTTGAAAAAATTTCCCGAGTTCCTCGGGGCGGTAGATCGGTATCTCTGTCAAGGTAATTACCAAAGGTTGCGGTGGCGGTACGAGGATCCGACCAAAGATACAAATTTTGGCGCGTGGGCTTCTCGTTTTTCCACAGGTTTCCAACCGCGGAACAGTATTTGGGGTCGAAGTGGGATAAAAAGGTACCGCCTTTCTTCGACATACACCTGCGAATGTTTCTGAGTCGAAGTAAACCTAACAAGCCTGCTAATCGATCTGAAGAATAAAAATATTTCATTTGCTATTAATAATACTGCGTTGCTGAAATAACACGATGAAAAGAACAATTTCAAGTGGTTCATTCCCACTTTCACACATTTCACAGTTCGCGATAAGATCTTTTTGTACAAACGAGATCCTGTGTTCGTAAAACACTTACTCTTTGTCCGAACTTAAAAGTGAACGTATCGCGAGCAGATTTTACCAGTTTGACCGCGACGAAGTCAAGGCGAGACACAACTGCGATGCATCAAATGGCGGGTTGATAAAAAGAAAAGTTTGTCTGAATACAAAGGGTTAAGTTTCAGCATTGACGAACATTTCGTAAGCAACGAAGGGAATAATATATTCCGTGTTGTACTCTGTGTCTAATTGACACTTTGTTCTTGGAAGCGTATGGTAATACATGCACATTTAAATCCTGAATCGTATTTAGACTCGAAGTAGGCTAAAAAGTCTGTAGTTTAGTTCGTCATACACCTGCTAGTATTTCTCAGACTCGAACCAAGTTGTCATAGTAGTCGACTTCCAGGGTATACCGAGTCTCATTTGGTATTCCACGCTGCACGATAGTGTAGCCATTAAAGGATACGGCTAGTGCGCGGATATAGAACGATCAACAGAAACTGGCAAAGTTATCCACGAGAAAATGGAAGATTTACTTTCGCTGTGTTTTACTCTTCGCTGAATCGTACCGGCGATATTTTCCACGACTACGATCGTAGCGTCTTCCGAGAAACGAGTTAACCGAGCATATCGCAGTGTTCGAGTATTTTTACAAGCGAGAGCACTAATTTGCATTTTAATCGCTAGCAACGAGCAGAGGCGATGCGAAAATGTTACCTGTCACCTTGCAGAGAAATTTTAATAGAGCGCGTGGTACAGGATCGATATTATCGCCGGCGGTCTCCTCTCGATTGAGACATCGTCGATGATCTCGATACGGCGTCCGATCGATTTGTAGCGATGGGACAGTTTCATTTCTCGTCGACGCAACAGTACCAATAGGAGCCCTGCCCAAGAAGGTGGAGCTCCACTTGGCGCGAACTTGCCAATTACGCAATTAAATTGTCATATATCCAGCTCGTTGGCGTCATTACAGTGCGAGCGAACTCGGTCGAATCAATCGTACACCGCCGAACGTATTACGCAATTACTAGGATTCAATGTGTTTGAAATTCGAGGGACAAATGTACTTACATTTCTCTTGCCAGCTTTACAATTTTGTCCGCTGTACGATTATCTACAACGATTGCACGCACGATGTATCATCGAAATTGGCATCGGACACTTTGAGAATGTATCTGGTCGGACGGTGCTGGGGCACGAGGGGAAAAAAATCCCAGGCGATTGGTTGTTGGGGCGAGAGTCGCGTTGCTTGGGAATTAAAGGCTTAATTCCAGTAATCTTCGTGTCAGACTGGCTTCTGATCCAGGCCGGATGGCCCGAAGAGTACCGATGCTGGATACCCGTGGAGTCCGACGGTGCTTAGCTAGCCAGTAGGTGCACACACCGAATAATAATACACGAGTCGGAGAGAAATAAGGGGCGAAGGAGCCATACCGACCGAGTAGGGCAAAAGAGGAGGGTAAAGAAGGAGGAGGTGGAGGAGGAGGAGGAGGAGAGATTCGATAATTACTACCGGGAGTCGTGGAGGCGGCCATGGAATCCTCCTCCCGCAACGAGCGCAAACGCGCAATTATTCCCCATCGCCATCCGACGGGATCTCTGATTCCGAGTTTCCTGCCCCGGTATAACGTGCACGCGCGTACGGATAAGGAGCTCCCGGTATTTGATCTTACGTAGCACTCGTTTTCCGCCTTCGCTCGCTCGCTCGATCGGCCGAAGATAAATCTCGATACGATTGCGAGATATTCCATCGTTTCACCACGCTGGGATAAGCTACGGTTAGACGAGGCAGGTAGATTTTGATATCTTTAAATCGAACCTTGAACTTTGCATAGAATAAATGCTGTTTGTTGTACATTATGGGGCGTTGTTGGTCTTTAATATAATGACGAAGGAGCGAGAGAATATTGTGTACTTTAAGAAATATCGCATCGTTTTATCGCGGTAGGGTGAGATATGGTAATTTAACCAGTTAGCTGTTGCGACCACTTTGAAAATTTTGAAGAGCGCGTACCTAAAGTGTGTCGGGAAAAAGCAAGCAACGACGAGTACACTCGTTAAACACAGAGTATATGAGGCTGTTATAAGATAGAATTAAGCTGTAGCGAAGTGACTGTTTAGTTTTTTAATTTTACTACTGACATGTTATAACACAAAATATTTCCTTTTCTTCGTGACGAGTATACTCGTCAAAACAGCTAGCTGGTTAAGTTAGCTGAACTTCGATATACTTTGTTGAAATATCCTGTCTAGCACTTTTTCCATTAATTTCATGTGTTTTTTTTTTATCTTAAATAATGATATATTAAACTGTTACAAAATAATAACCAAATATCTTAAATTGAACGATGTTCTGGTACTCTTTTGCTTACCTGTAAAAGGAAAAACATGGACGAGAGTCATCTTTCTTGGGAACCCTTCAAGTGCAAAGCAAATTGCTTGAAGTATTTTTTAATTATTTCAAATATCCTACTGACACAAATAACCTTATCTTAGCCTATACTTCTATGGCTCAATCGAGTTTTAATCGCCTTCCACCGTTAGGTCGGGTAATTTCCAATCGCATCCTTTAAATACTCGGATAAATTTCACTGCCGATGAAAAAGGAAAATTTCTCCCATGGCATATCTTTACGGTCTAGCGTGCGTGTTCGTCGACAGTTTCTCTTCTTCTTGGTCACGGTCTGACGCTTCTAATCGTCGCTGAATGAAGTTAACGCGTTCTCTCAGGATCTTCAACGGCTCGAAACCGCAAGATTCGCTCGAGTATCGAGTCTCTTAAAACGTTCGCTCCCGCTTCGCTGTAAAATACGATCAACAAAATATCTAATTGCTCGGTGGAAACGGCGCTGAAAGTACGCGTGACGTTCCACCGATGTTTCCCGGCAACGAAGCGTGGCGATTTTTCTTTAGCACGTATTTCTGGCACCGGGGTGCATCCACCCTTTGGACATGTTTGCGATGCAAGACGACCGACATCGGCGTCTTTGCACCGCGTCATGGACGAACGAGTGCGGTCGCGATGGGCGTGGTGGCCCGCAGTCAGAGAACCGTGACGCATCGAGCACACGCTATTCACGCGCACGCACGCACGCGTACACACGAGCACGGGCACGAGCATGACACGGGACACGTTTTATATATACGCATCTGTGGCGCGTGCGTCCACTTCGCGTTCGTTCGTCGCTTTTCCAAGATCGTACACGGTGTACGCCTAAATTCGTGTATATTCGTGATATAATCGAAGTGAGAAGGATTCTTTGACTTAAAATTTGAATGGAAATCGAACTAAATCGAAGTTAAATGAAAATCGAATTGTACGAAGAATAAAGTCGCGCTGGGAGCTCTGATCGCGAGAAAATCGAATTTAAAGACTTGTCAGAGTTATGCGCTGGGTTGTCAATGGTTGTAGATGATCTTAGAATAACCGAAAATATAAGAAGATATGAGAGCTAAGTCCTCCGAAAAGTTTCTTTCGTTTTATAAGGAAATATTGGATGCACAACATTTTCCGTTTTATATTATTTTATCGAATTAGCGTATGACCCATTTTGTTCTATCAAAATAAAGATCACAATATTCGACAGATTAGTTTTCATGTTGGAAAAGACGCGTCTGTAAAAGAAAGACACTTTTCGGACAACCTAATACTTCAGTATCTCTTTAAGTGTACGAACAGTTTAAACGAATTGATTTGTGCCAATTTCACGATTTCACGTGTATATTTCCAACATTTGACGCTCTTTTTTTAAATCGGAATACGCACTACGAAATATGTATTTACATGGAACCATGAAATCTGGTCATAATGTCACTATATGCTACGGGTTTAAGTCCACATTGTGCAATACGATTTTTGTCAGACGGATAGAAGTTTCCGAAAAATTGCAGTTAATCTGCATCCCTCAGGCGAGAAAAGGAAGTCTCTTGACGCGTACTCAGGTTAGACACGGACAATTAGAGGTAGTTTGTCGAGGCGATCCTGTGGAAGCTACACGCGTACCAAAGTAATTCGCGATCCGAGTGAGCTCGATGACCGGTGATTTGCACTCAACCTTGGCAATTCTCTTTTAAAATCGCCGAGTGATGATGACGCGTGACGAACTTAATAAATTCAGTCGTTGTCAGGGCAAAAAGCGTCATTACCGATCGCGCATAAATCCTTGGACGCATTAATGATAAAACAGCGAGATTTGCCAGATTTTTGGTCATCTCGTGGACATTTTCTCTGTAGAAGGGTACGTTTCTCTGATAACGATGCTTCTTCGCGTTACTTCCATATGCGTATCGCCGTGATCGTCTCTGGACGTGTTTGTAGTAATTGTCCCACTGACACGAAAAGCAATTTCTGTAGTAACGGTATAAGAACGTAGTGTCGATTCGTTCGTTTCGTGACGTAAGCTCGTTAGTGAGTCCCTAACGTGCATGCCCCACTAGTGGCAGAATAATTATGGAAAATTATCGTCCCACGCTGGACTGGAGATGCTCGTGAGGCATGAAAAAAAAAAAAAAATACCAGCTATCGTAAATCACGTAAATCGCTGCATCAAAGGAATACCACAGCCCTCCTCAAATTAAACGAATAAATCCGTTACTTCTGCTTGGGAATCTGCTTGGAGTACAATTTTATTTCGACGACTTTTTAGGAAAAAATTCCAATCCTATGTACCGTCGTACCCACTCGCTTAGGTTAAGCGAAAACGCTTTATTCGAAACTGTTACTCGCGATCCTGCATATCCGGTTCGAAAAGCCATGAAAAACCAAGAACCCACGCAGTGAAGTACGCGAGAATCGAGATCTTTATCGAACGAACGTCTCGACGACCGTACAAGCCCACGTTGTACCATCGAAGACTCTTCTCTTCAACTATGACTCGACTTGCGTGGAACACGCGTGCCTATTCAACTTACACAGGTGCTTTCGACCCGTCAAGCGCCTGTAAATCTTTCGACACACCTTGTTTCGTAAATTAGTCTATAGAAATCCCAGTCCCTTTTTAGATATTAAAAACACTGGGTTCTTAATCTTCGTGCACATCAATTCTTTATCTAATTATTTGCTTGATTCGAAATATTTCTTCGAACTTCTACTCTCATCCTCTTCTAATCAAGTCATTTAATTTCAAATGGTACAAACCACTTGAACTTGACCACTTGAAGCTTCATGGTCCGAAAGCGTACTGACATTTACAATGTTGAAAATCGCGAATTTCTTCCCGTTTTGTCCAAAGACGAAGGTTTTTCTTCTCGTTTACCGTCGTTGATGGTCGATCTTTAAAAGGGTGTTCGACACCCGCGGAGTCCAGCGACGTACCACTCCCAGGGTTGACTGGGTTCGGTGTCAGTCGTAAGTAATGACAATGCGATGACTGGCTGAGCGCTAAACACCTGCATTCACCACCTTATCTCGCGGATCCCGCTGTTAGGACAGGTTTTCGCTATCGTTAGCCGTCCTCGATGATAGTCGGTGTTCGTCCGGGACCATCGCTTTGGGTGGTCTCCCGGTCAATGGTACGCAACTTTGACGCGTCTCACGCGTCCTCCTCTGCCATTGTAAACGACGTGTCTCACTGTCGACCAAGCTTACGACTCATCCCACGTTGAACGAACCGAAATTCGAATCCTGCTCCTTTCTTCCTTTTTCCCTCAACTTCGAGTGATCGCTTCTTCGATCGTTACTCGTCGGACAGTCATCTACAACAACGTAGCGTAATTCTAACTGGAATTTAATCGAGATTTTTTTTGAGAAGATCTTGAAAACTAAGGCACGCAGTTGTAGCAGTTGTACCTATCTATCAAAACTAAAACTCGATTTAATTTAAACCGAATTTTAGTTGCTGCCTTATTAAACGAACTTCTGGAATATTAATTAGCCTTCCTTATCCGAACGTGAACTCCTATTAGGTTTCTACTCTTATTAGCATATGAAACGTGGTTTCATTGGAGTTTGAATTTGTCAATATTATTTTTACGATTCAGCTTCGTCCTATCGTTAATTATCAAGCATATCGAAAAAGATTATAAATCGGTATATTCGACGTTAAGAAGATTTAGACTTATGGTGACATTAATCCACGACCAGAATATTCGCGCGATTTCCTTACGCGAACGCAGCTTTGGGAAGAGGTAAGGTAATTTTGGTAACGTGAAATTTGCATTTAGGAAAGGTTAACACTTTCTTAATGCGCAAATTATCTCAAAGCGATGTATGAATAAGGAAATTACAACAGCTTCGTTCTAGAACTTTTTGAATTTAAGGGTTGATAATTTTTTTTTGAAAGATATAAATCTACGATATTTTGGAGAAATTACGAGCAATAAAAATTTTATTATGTAAAACGACATTTTACATGCACCGATCTAATATTATATGAAACGAAACATCACTCCATCAATCATCATCCAGAATCATCGAGCTCCTACCATATGAATTCTAGTTACGCTAAGTTCTAGCGAATTGTTTCTCGGTTCTGATAAATCAATTTTTGTCGTATAAGAAACAATTGCAGAAATTGTCAAGCTGGACGATGCGTTCCAAAGCCATCGAAGTCGGCGAAGTGTACCTTATTCCGAATAATTGCTGCTTCTTCTTTCACTCGATTTTGGATTCGCGGCAGGGAAACTAATTGAGACAATTCGTCCTTAGGCTGATGCAAAAGGGAGGGAACCAGGTTCTCGAGGTACCCTCTCGTATTTACGACGTTCAGCCAAAAGTTTGGAGACCCTCGAAAGGCTCCGCTTTAATAGCGACACGTTTTCGCGAAAACGGAAGTAATTAACGGTGTTCCTTCGTTGAAGCGTCCCCTGTCGCGGGATTGACGATCGATATCAGCGACGATTCTGAATTCCGGCTCTCCCTTGTCGTCCCCCATGACGACGACACGCACACCTTCATCTTATTGATCTGACATCTACGTCCGTGTTAATTATACCGCGCGTTATCGTTCGGCCGATATCGTTGCTCTAGAAACAATTTGTTAGAGGACAATATTATACTTTTAAATTATATGTAGGAAGCACGCCGTCTCGATGTTACTAAGGAAGCCGTGCATGCAAGAAAAATTGCAACAAAATCTTGTCCCTTTATCATGGGAATTTTATAAAAGATGTCTTTTCGAGTTGTGTCGTTCATTTTTCGATTATTACCATTACCATTGATCAACTCGTTAATCATCGATCTTGTTTTTAACATTAAGATTATTAGAAGGAATTCCAGCAATTCGTTGAATATTTCTTACATATACTCTACGCGCTTTTACGTTTCCAAATTTTTGATAAATTCACAAAAATCCTCCACCGAGCAAATTTTTGCTCGTCGTTAAACCGAGAAAGCGTATGGAAATTCATATTTTCGTGGTAAAACGCTGCTGAGTCTATGGAAGAAATGGAATCTATAGAGAAATTCATCCCCCTTACATCACGTCGAATACTTTACTATGCACGCTTTGTTTATTTTCGCGTGTTATATATTTCATACATCTGTGCACCTTTACATTTCCCATAAATACATAAATGTCCGTAAAGTATACGTCGTCAATTACGAAGGAACTACGACGAAATAATTCACTCGTATCGATGAAATTTGACGAGCAAAGATACGTTCACCTTGCGTTTCCTTGGTTAATTGAGAGTTTTTAAACGGAGGAACGTCACTACGTAAGATTTAATGGCGTCAGTTTTTGGAGAATCGACGCGTGCGAACGTCGCAGGTGCAGTCGATTCGGCAAGCAAATGGTACGTACGTACGTACGTAGCCGCAGGGACGACGACCATCGTCCGAGTTCACTTCCTGGGCCCGTTGAATATTTATCGACGTTCGTCTTGTTTGTAGTTCGTCGTGGCTTGCTTGAATTTAAATATCGTAGCTTTCCCCGTGTGTGCGAGTCTCCTTCTTCGCCTCCATTTTTCCTCGACTGGTACTCGCCAGCTAGTATTATTTATAGGCACGGCGTGCGTGTGCCGTTCGCCAAGAAACGTTCCGGCTCTCTTCTAGTAAAAGAAAAATCGCGAAAACATCGTGTGCCTGAATAACAAGCTGACAAGTCCAGCTATGTTTAGAAATCTCTCGGTGCAATGTAACGTATCGTCGGTGCACGTGACTTATAATACATACGTCGTCTGTATTTATTTGCGATCGAGCGTAATACATACAACGCAAATGAAACCATCGCGACGTCGATAAATTCGAATTTTTATTTCATTCCTTTCTATCCCATCCGCTGTTTCGTATTCTCGTAAAGTGAGAAAAGATTTGATCGCTTGAGCCACCTCAGGAGATATCCCGATAAATTTATTTCTGCAAAACCGAACGACATTTTAAACAAATAGGATCCTTCCGAATTGAATTACTCGATTATCCAATTCGACTAACCAATCGTGAAATCACTGGATATTGCCAAAGGACATTATCGTAAATCGCCGTAAAATCTGCACGTACTTAGCAAACTCGATACGAACGTTTCAACAATTTCGTCGACGTTTTCCTCGCTTTTCGAGGGTCATGGAAATCATTTACCGTAAAAGCACCGCCGCATCGACCCTCCGTCCTGAAAGCTCTTGAACAAAGCTCCGAAACCTCTTCCAGAAACGCTGCCCTTTAAACCGGCGAGGAAGCGCTTGGCCCTTTAACGACTAAAATTCCAACGGCAGGAATTGGTTCACTGACGCATCCGTTTTCTACTCTTGGAGGAATAACGAGATAGAACATGGTCGCGTAAACCGCGGGATTATTGCGCGGAATTTATCCCGGGAGGAGCGTTGGCGTGGTGCACCAGCTAAAAATTTACCGCGCGCAGACTACCCTTGGCGCAGTTTCGCTTCTACCTTCCCCCAGCTGGGTAACGAGACGAGACGAGTCGGGACGCAGGAGCTCGAGAAAGGCATCGTGAATCGAGGCAAAGGCAAGGGTACACGCAACGGAGTTTCTTCTCCCGCGGGAAGGCGTGGTCGGGAGACGCGCGACGTCCATTTGTCTCGTGCGCCTCCCGCACCAGGAACGCCCTCGCATCCCACGGGCATCGATCACGTCTTCCTCTTACCAGCCGCATCGTACCGCGCCTGTGTACACTTTACGCGCACCTACCTTCCTACGTGTACGTACACGTACGAGTACTAGAACGTTCGCCACCCCTCTCGGTCCCGCTTCCCTCTCCTGCACAACGAGAGACCCCGACACATTCTGCCCTTCCATCCATTCGTCCGTCCACGACCGAGGAACCCAGCTTTCGCTACACTTTGCTCGGGATTTGCAGAGAAAAATACCGTGAAGCGATCTTACTTGAACCACTGCCGGCTCGATATCCCCGTTAAGCGTTTTAGCTTTCGAGCGAGTAACAGACGATTCTTCGGTCTACTTATTTTCATTTTTTAGCTACCAACGTTACTCTGGCGCAACGCTAATTTTAAGGATAAAGTGTAGAGAGAAAAGGAAGGATATATGAAAGTCAGGCTTTTGGTGTTTTCGAGCACTGGAATTTTTTCATTCATTTTACTTTGACGATTTTACGTTTAACGCTTTGCACTCCTATGTCGAGCGTAACTCGACATCAGTTTTTATCTCAGCAACTCTTTTGTCGAGTCCCACATTCTTTCAGTCTCAGCTTTTTTTTATGAAACGTGCGAAAGAAAACCAGGATTGTATCCTGGAAATTGTTTCAAGATATATCATACGCTTAAAAATTACACAATACGACAATAGTGTGAATAAAACTGATATTTGGGTGGATTTGTTTCTTCCTTTATCTATTTAAATTGTCTTATTTTGTAGTTAAAATAAATTTTAAATAGTCTTATTTTGTAGTTAACGTAAATTTTAAGCAAAACACTTAAAAGCGTTGGCAGCTGCTGGTAATGAAATTAAAATAAAATTCGGAGTGCAAAGAGTTAACACGTTGCTTAACGACTAGTAATATTATCGAATGCGTTGAGTTATATTTGTTTAAGTTACTATTGAAATTAATGTCTACTTAAAATTAGTAATAAGACAAATGTTTGCATTTCCTTCAGAATACTAATTTAACGTAATTTCTGTTTCAGCCGGTGAGTAAATCAACCTTGCCACAGCCTGTGTCGTTGCCAGTATGTATAGGTTTTAAAATATCTCTCTATTAATACGGAATCAAGTTAGATTTCGATCGATAATATAAACACGCGGGAGATTATCGTTCGCAATTACTTCTTGTCACGCCAATTAGTAGACTCGTTGATCGTTGATCGCGTTTCCGGCGTGCAAGGTACGAAAACTATGGTACTCAGGTATGCAAAACGTCGGCACATATTTATACATACGTGCCGGCCCGTGAATATTCATGCCTGTACGAATGATATAGCATGGTTCGCCGGTTAAGCGCCATCGCGAGCCACTCGAACGAGACCCAGCGAAATTGCGTTATCGCAGAAATCGCAACGCATCCGGGAAGATACACGACGAGTTCGTCTAAGAAAAAAAAAAGAAATACGCGATACAAAGTAGAATTGACGAATTGACGGAGAAAGAGAAAGAGAGGGGAAAAAAATTGAGAAGGGTTGAGAAGGGTTAAACCCGTGGATCAATCGTTTCCAACACGAAGCGTCGCGTTGTCTTTTTTTTTTTTTTTTTCACCGTTCACGACGAGAAAGATTTCCCGGGAACTACTTTCAACCTGACCACTGATTTGTCCACGTAAAATATTCAACGACGCGTCTTATGCAGACTCCTTAGCGTCGAGTCGAAGAATTCTACAGAGGAACGCGTTGGAAAATTGTCTCGCACGCAATATTTCGCGGAAATACTTACAACATAATTACAGCCGCGAGCGATGCAGGATGTCGCAGTTTGCGATTGCGTGCGAACCACGCGGCTCTTCAGCTTTTTGCGGAACTCGTCGAACAAACCAAATTCTATTCGTCCTCTCGTAAAACGCAATCCACGTTGAGTGATCGAATATCAATCGTTTCATCGAATGAGCGATCGAAAATCAATTATTTTCTTGGTGTCGTTAGATGCTTCCAAATGAAATATTGCGACAAGTAGACACTAAATAATCTCAACTTTCCTCTAAATATTACTTTAAACGTTATATGCATTCTGGACACTTGTGTATTTTTTAACTTGCCGTAAGTGTATAAAAATACGCAATTTAATAATAAGACTTGGTCATTGGATGGACTTATAATCACATTGGCAGTCCTCTGTTACCTCGACGAATTAATCTCAGCGTTTGTTCACGATACTTTGGTCTTCCAGGTTAACACCTTCGCGAACGATCTCCGATTTTATATGATTCCGGTATATGCAACTACGCAAACAGTATCTCCGAACGAGTCGATCTCTTCTCCGGATATTACCATAAATTAAATCGATCGGCATTGATAATGTAACTTCCTTCGTCCATCTTCTTCCTTATGTATTTATATTCTTTTTTATTTTCTCTTCTTCGTCGTACGTTTCTTATTCATCGTTGCAACTCCTTTGCTTCCTTGTACCCGCACAGAGCTTGCGCCTGTGATTTGCCGAATAAACGAATAGATCTTCAGATTTCTGAAAAGTCTGGCGGAAAGAAGCGGAAGAGAGCGTATCGAGAAGAAACTGGATCTCGTAGCGCGACCTCGATTTGGTCGATCGACTCGCGATTTCGGTAATCGAACGACGACGATTAACAATCGCACGGTCACGCATGCCTACACGCACGAAATTTATGCGTCGGTATTTTTCTCTCTTTCCTCGTCGCACACACGTCAAGTCCGCGCCGGCAAAGCATGGACGGGATGTTGCATATGCATGCCCCGATTGATATGAATGCATCGCTGCATACTAAACGGCCTCGCTGCTATCTGATCCCATTTTCCTTTCGGCTGCGAAAGGTCTCTGCTCGGTCGTCGGTTCGATCGCGACGCTCCGAGCCGCCTTCCACGCGGAAACGCACCGTGCGAATCTCTAATTATCGCTCATTCCCTCGTTCATTAACGCCCCGTTATTACCACGATCACAGTGTGCGACGTACCTCCGAACAAAAGTCGATTTCCAAGTTTTGGATCGCGTTGCTGGCACCGATGGCCGATCAAGATGGAATTTGGTGAACATCCTGGGTACAGGTAATGGTAAAACGTACACAGCTTCGTTTACAAATGTCGGAACACGTCTTGCTGTCGTAATAATTGTCTCGAATTACGAAAGAAACGAATAACCGATCGTAATCCCACATTCGTAGAGAATAAAAATCATCGTTTGTAAGATCTATCACAGGAGCATGACGAATTAACGAACGATTAGTCGAAACGGAAATTTCGCAACGCAGATCCACCGCTGCTGCCAATAATACTTGGAAAATTTGATCCGAATCGGCAACCGATACCTTTCGGAAGCGGAGCCAAAGTTCTTTTCTGGCGTCGAACTTTCTTCGCTTTCCATCTCGGCCGGTCTCTAATTTCGAAATATCGTTATCGACCGACGAAAGGCGCGTAGATCGAACTGGAAATAGAGCCGAGAGGGCGGCCATTATGGATATATTGGTCGGCCGAGCGAACCGCCGATTTTATCTGCGGAATTTCGAGGTCCGTCCCGAGCTGCGTGGGAGGATAATGTTTCCCCTTCTCGCGCCTTTCGCTTTTTACCTCCTCCCTGCAGCTTGTCTCGTTTCTTTTTCTACTTTTTTCCCCTCTTCTCTGTGTTCTTCGTCTTCCGTGCTATCTCCCCGGCTCGTAAACCGGACGATCTTGCATGTACCAGTGACGTCACGAGTCTCTCTCTCTCTCTCCCGCCATTCTTCTTTCACCGACTCGCGGTCTATCGGCATCGACCTCCGGGCAGATTCGCTTAAACGCCGCTATTAGTCGAATAGACTCTTATCGTAATACGTTAAATCGTAGGGACTCGTTCTTGCTCTCGAGAACATTCCCCTTTTTCTCGTCCCGTATCGATTGCGTAAAGAGGATTTCGCGACAGGTTATATACACGTAGGGAAGAAGACGAGCAAACGAATCGGCAACGAGTTAAAAACGGCAGCTGTATCGGCCAATAACGTTTAAGGATGGGTCGTGATCGGTGGAAACAGCTGCGTCCTAGCAGCCTCCTTATCGATTGACCATCGACGATAACGACGAGCTCCGATCCCGATGCCAGCTCGTACGACACTCGCTAACAGCATCGTGCCTCGTGTAATTCACCGGCTAGACGACCGGAGAACACCTTTTTGCTCGAGCCAACGATATTACGACTCGTTCGTATCTGGTCTGTTGGTTGCACGCATAGTGCTCGCATCGGCCAACCTCGGCGCATTCACCCTCCGCCGCTTTTATCGTATCTAATTATCGAAGGAATTATCCGATATCATTGTCGAATCACACGCAGCTAACCCTTATTGCGATTATAATTATCTGTGACCATTTCTTCTCGATTATGGTCTCTATCCGTGTTTCTATCCGCGCTCTTTTTTATCTCTGCTTTTGCCACGCTGGTTTTATCGTATTCGGCTGGCATTCCGTGTTCTCGAGCAATTGGCAGTTTGACTGGCGATGAAACCGCGGCGGAAATCGTCTTCACACAGTGACACGTTGAGTGATTGATAACGTACATCCGTGAGATCGATAATTGAGATGCTAAAGCAGCCGAGCCACGCCGGCCACTTTATCCAAGCCGCATCTCGTACGGTTATAGAAGCTATAGGAGTTAATGGGCAGGCATATCTATCGAGAAGATCGATACCTAATTGGGTCGACTCTCGCGGGGATGTAACTGCCATGTACTTTCACGTATCGGCTCTAATTATCGTGGAAATTGAACGGTATCATTGACACGTACGATACGCTCGCCCCGATATTCCTACGGTTATGATGGTAATTGTGGTTTTCCACGGTAGGTGTTGAGTCCGATCTTTGGATCGTTGACGTTGAAAGAAAAGTAACTTGTTATGGGGGTTAATTACGAACGTGTGGTATTTAAGCTACATGATGGCTTTCGACATATCTTGACGCGCATCTCGCTTCTCATGGCACGCACTTCGATACACACGCCATCTCAAAGTCGACAAACTATCGTCGATTGTGTTTATACTGCATTTATTATATTCTTAAAGATATATTCATCGTGCAAGGACTCGGAACCCGATATTACGTAAAATTATCGTATTGAAGTAAACGTTAATACGATATCCGAGTATCAGAGTATATGAGAATGATTATTAATTAGAAGTAATTAGAAATTTAATCAGGAAGATCGGTAATTTCATTTATGTGATTATACAAATTGTAGGATCATAGGATCGGAAAAGCCTAAGGTGGCGCTTGTCAATGCCGAGTATCGAAGTATTTCCCTTCGTCAACGAACGTACGCGATTTTGTTCTTAGACTGAAACCTAACGTTGAAAAGTCCGCCTCTGACGTATAATTTCGTGGGCCGTTCAAACGTCGAAACTCATGCTGGTGCCACGAGGGAGATATATGACTGAGCACCCTCGTCACTGAAAAAAATCTTGCGCTAGACTCGGCCGTCCGAGACTCGAAAGAGTTTTCGGCCCTTGGGGCCAGACGCGATCGTCTCGCGTGCACCATAATAGGCAACTTCGACGAGGTGTTATTAAAGTATCTTTTAATTGTTCCTTCATTCTGCACGTGGGAACCGGCCGAGACAGTCTGAAAATCGTTTCTTTACGTCGGACCGTCAGACCGTCTCGTTGCATACAGTTCGCAGTTTCACGAATGCAAGCTCCAATTAGATATTTGTTTCGAGGAACAAAAAGATGCTTGAAACGATCACGCCATCGAACGATTTCGAATGTATCGCGTATAGTTACTATACATTGTATCTGGCGAAAGATCGACGAATCTCGGCAGCTTTGGGAGCAAGGAACGAGAAAGAAAAGACAGCGAGGAATCGAGCGGAGAATGAATGGACTTGGTAACGTTATACGTGGACCGGTAATTATGACTCCTCTAATCACCGACAATTACCGCAGTTACCGGCCTCGCGGCGTTATCTCGACCGGTCCATCTCCGGCTCGCCGTTTCGCTCTCGAGACGAGGAAGAGGAACGAGCGAACGAAGAAAAACGAAGAGAACGCGGTACAGTTCGGTTGCTGTGCAGTCCATCATGGAAAGAGAGAAAATATTTGAAAAATGCCTATTATTCACCACAATTGCCGGTAATTAATAACGATTACTGGTAAACGTGCTCCTAAAATCATTCGTCATATTCGTCGTCGTTGCAACCAATTTATGACAGTTTGTCATTTTCTCGGTTGAGTAATTGACATTCAAATTGGATCCATTAATTGTACAAATAGAAATGAAAATGCATACCTACATGGAGGATATCGGGGGAAAAAGGAGATAAAGAATTGATAAAATAGGAAACAAAAGATTCGATGAATTACCCTTTCTTATTTCCGTGACCGGTAATTAGTTAGGAGCCGTGGAGGGGACGAGGTGGAAAGGAAACGAGACTTTCTTCTGAAACAAAGTCTACGACCAACCGATAATGAAAGCGCTTTAATCTACGTTTTATCGATTACTTGCTCGATCTATGAAAAAGTGGTCGAGTCTTTCCTCGATTAGCAAGCTATACTTTAGTCAGGGATAATTTCTTTTTCGAATAATTAACAGATGGTGAATAATGAATCGACATTTACGACGACATTTTACAAGTTAAAAATGCAGAGTTACAAGCAACGAGCTGATTAGAAAACCATTTTATTACTTCGTAAGTGAATTTCACTGATCCGATTACACTACTTGATAGAGATATCTATGCATAAACCTCAATTTATTATAATAATAAACGCAAGACGATCGAGATGTTGTAACATTTCTGAACGCGGTTATATCATCTTCCCGGCAAATCGTACAACTGAAAAATTTCCGGGAAAACGTTCTCGCAATCAGAATTCCCTTTCAATAGTCTGATTTTCTCGATGACCGATCGCGCTTCGAAAAGCCTCTACTGGAAGTAACGCGATTGAATTCGTGTACGATGGCTCGAGGGCTTTTACCCACGATGGCTATCCATAATCCTGTAACGCGATCGTTCCCATAGAAAAGTGTTCGTTCGTTTGGAAACATTGCTGTCATCGAGCTCTCGTTACCAGTCTCGTAACATAAGCTTTAAAATTCTCGATCAGCGTATTACCAAAGATTTCGACGAACTTTTTACAAAGACAATTGATCGAGGAGATAATAAGCAGCGTTTGGTATTATAATTATTGCGTGTTAATTAGACCTGCCGTCGAAATTGTTATATCTTCTCTGATAACATATGCTTCGAAATTCTTATTCGACGTATTATCAAACCCTCCGTGAAATTTTCTATAAGTAAATTGATCAAAGATGCAACAGACAATCTTTGGCAATGGACGACTCGATGGTTAATTAGACTCGCTGTCAAGATCTTTATATTTTCGAGAATAACGTATGCTTCAATATTCCCGATCGATGTATCACCAAAGATTTCGAGGGGCTTTTCGTAAATAAATTGATCAAGAAAACGATAGAGATTCTCTGTTAACGAAAGACTCGATGACACGTTAATTAGACGCGCTGTCAAGATCGTTATATTTTCGCGAATAACGTACGCTTCAATGTTCCCGATCGATGTATCGCCAAAGATTTCGAGGGGCTTTTTGTAAATAAATTGATCAAGAAAACGATAGAGATTCTCTGCTAACGAAAGACTCGATGGCACGTTAATTAGACGCGCTGACAAGATCGTTATATTTTCGCGAATAGCGTACGCTTTAATATTCCCGATCGATGTATCACCAAAGATTTCGAGGAGCTTTTTTGTAAATAAGTTGATCAAGGAAAGAATAGAGAGTCTCTGTTGGCGAAAGACTCGATGGCATGTTAATTAGACGCGCTGTCAAAATTGTTATATTTTCGCCAGTCATTGCGCCTCACGCAGCAGCGTTACATCGGTCGAGGAGATATCAGATCGCCACGCTCCGATGTCGGCTATGTAATTCGCTCGGGCGTGCAGGCCCGTCTGGTTTCGAGCAAGAAGAAGGGCGCAGGGGGACACGGGGATATTCAAATGCCGCCACTCTTGTATGGAAATACGCGAGATGTAAAGATGACGGTAAGATACGCGAGTCCCGTCGCGGAGATATTACCAGCTGCTAACGCGTCGACTAAATCACCGACCATAATACGATAGCCGACGGAGTTCACCACTTTCGCCTTGCCGACCACTTAACCTCGTGCGTATTAATTCCTATAATAGTCTCCGTAAACACACGTTTTAATGAAAATCTTCCTCGAGTTCATTAGAATTGGCCGGTTTCGCGTGATTTTCACGCCTTTCGTTTCACGCTCGTCTGTCGTT
Organism: Bombus vosnesenskii; assembly: GCF_011952255.1. Lineage (NCBI taxonomy): Eukaryota > Metazoa > Arthropoda > Insecta > Hymenoptera > Apidae > Bombus > Bombus vosnesenskii. The sequence goes on from NW_022883036.1 coordinate 205,749, forward strand.
GCGGTTGGCGATGAGATCAAAGTCAATGCGAGGGAGGAAAAACACGATAATTCACATTTTATAGGCAGGCATTACAATCGTGTGATACAGTAGCAGCAGCAGTTTCAAAATTATCTTTTTATTCTCTTTCGGGATCTGATTATTGTTATTCGATATCACGTGAAAATTGGAAAGATCATTCTTTGGAATTTTACAAATAATATCGCAATGATACGAAATATCTCGTAGAATGCTCGCAGAGTTTCGAAGCTATTCAACAAGCGTTCAGGCATACAGTCTATTTAAAACTATCGTTTCTTTTTCTCGAGATACTTATAGAAGATTTATAGAATCCGATCAATCGATCTATAAACCTTCTTTTGCTCCAACTAGTCACAAGTTATAACGAGTTTCAAGTATCAACATCAGGTAGCTTTACACGTGGCCGTTCTTTGTTCTCCCTTTTTCGCTTAAATTATCTAGATCTGGTAATTTTTCTTCTTCTATTCCCCGAACCCTGACATCGTCTAGCGAAAAAAGAAGTATTCGAGCTAGACTGAATCTCGACGAGCCCGTAACGAAACCACGAGGTTGATTATAAAATCATCGCACAATATGGTCTTGATGAAGCCGGCTTTTCCCGCAGTCGTTCATGTGAGCTCGTTCCACGAACACCCTTACCCCTATTCAGCGTATAGCTACGCGGACGCGTGAGTTATTTCTGTTGGCCCCCTTTTCCTTGCCGTTGACGGCGACCAGCATCGGGATAGCGTGGTTGTATATAGATGTCGCCGCTGATGACAGAGCAAAGGCAATAATTATTGCAGTGCGCGAATCGCGATTACAGGGCAGCTGGTTGGCTCGCACGAGCAGAGTCGATCCGGGCTCGACGCGACGCGATGTAGCGACTCGTTTCATTCAGCGACATCGGTGCATCCAAGCATCGCGGATGCTAGATAGACTGTGCGATCCACCTACGTACACATATCGACGGAAACTGTGCACGAAAGCGCCCACGTATACCGTCATTTGCACGTCGATATCGATGTTTATGTATCGATATATCTTGACCTGTCTGGAAGTCGATTCCCCTAGAGCGTACCGCGTCTCTCCTTGGCGTCGTCGTTACTTTCGCTTCTCCTTCCCCGTAGCCATAAATTTGCCAGTCGTATAAAACGTTTCGGAGAGTTCCTTAGAGGATCCGGACTTTTCCCGTGGACACGAACAGGGACGCGATCTACGCGTCGAATCGCGTTCATGCGTTACACTTTTGCAATCGTGGCCAGCCTTTCTGTCCTTTCGTCGACAGTCGACCTACTATATGTGTAGCCACTAGATTGTCCTAAAAGTTTCTTTCGTTTCATAAGGTGATAATAGACGAAAAACAATTTCTGTTTTATATTATTTTGTCGAATTAGATGCGATCCATTTCGTTCTACTTCTATTATTATGTTCGTGTTCGATAAACTAATATAAAACAGAAAACATTGTGCGTCTACTATTCCCTTACAAAACGAAAGAAACTTTTCGGACAGCCTAATACAACGAGGGACCAAAATATTCGAATAATCGATGCGTTGGAATAAAAGGAACGATATTTTCAAGTATATGTGACTGTGTATCGTATGAAACGCTTACGATAATAAATGTACATGTAATAAATGTATAAGCAAATACAAGTATATATACAGATATAAGTAAATATACAAGCAAATTAATTAATTATATTACTTTGCAATTTATAGCAGGACAGGATTCGCGTTATGATGACACTTTATCGATATATAAATAATGAAATAATATAAGTAACCTCGGTTCATTAACATTTATTACTATAAGTGCCGGTATGTACGATTACATCGTTTGAATACATTTAATAACGTAAAAACGTATAGTTGTTTTTATTTCTAGCCATAAGATTTATGTATCGGCGATCTTACCTTCGTTCGTCTTTTTTCTCCATTTTTGCAGCGAGCGAAGATAAAGATCGTGCGATTTGCTTGAAATCTGAAAAGCGCGCACAGCTCAAACTCTAAACAGGGCAAACTCGGTATCTAACACGATAATTATCGCACGCGCAACGCTATCGACAGAATAATTACCAGGGCATACAGTATAAATTCTGTAATGAGTGTAAACATCAATATTTATAACGCGGTTGCCAGCTCAATTTCCCACAATGTTATAACGAATACGATGAAGATACGTCGATAACCGACTTCTCCACTTTATTCCATTGCACGTAATTACGCTCTTACTCACCGACCATAAAATCCCGATCACGTGATCGTGTTGCGGACATCCGTTTTATATTTTCTTTTCTCTCTTTCCAACTCCCTCGGTCTTCGTTCTCCTCTCTCCATCTCACCATCTTTTTCTCCCGTTCTGCAAGCACAAGATCTGCCAAAGAAGGTTTTACACAGCCTTCCTTGGTATCAGGAAACCAACAAGATACGTACGCGTAAGGTGTTGCGAGAGATCACCGATCTCCCGTACCTTTCTCCATTGTCTCTACCTGAATCTTTAAAATTCTGCCGATTTTTCCATCTGTTTGTAAACGAGACGCGAAATTGGTATCGCGTTTCGTTTCGTTACGTTTCGTAAGACCTAAATTTCATCTTCTCGATAGAAACAAGGAGAAAGGCAATGATCTATTAAACGACTGTTCGAAGGGTTTAGAACACAGACGATTGTTACCAATTTTTCCAACTTTATCGATAGCGATGCATTTTAGTAATAAGAAAAGGCACTCACAAGATGACGTGGTCGATATCGTGAACAACGATCTACCTCTTAATTGATCGTGGAATAAAAAAAATTAAGTGATCGTAGAAAAATAAACCTTATTGTAGATCCGCAACTTCGTGCTTTAATTACGTGTAATTCTTCTGCCATGCAATTACAGACACAGTTATTACCTTTTCTATAATTGGATATTATAGTAGAGTCTCCATTATCAGAACTGCCATTAACGATTCGATCGATTATCGGAACATCGGTTAACTTCCGTCCAACGTTATAACGAGCATCGAGTATTTTATTTCATGGCGATAGATTTTTTACAGTATTTATTTCAAGCTACGAGCCAACTGAAGAAAAAGCTCTTTTACCGCCACGGTGATGATTAACGAATCGATGGAACAACAAAATCGTTCAATAAAACGATAATAAAAATCGATGGAAATTTCGAATACGGTTCTTTACAACAATACGAATATTTATAAAATAGTTGGAAATAAATCACCTGCTCTGGTCTAAAAACTAAGTTGCTCCGTTATCCGAAAAGTTTGATTATCCGAACAGCGTGCGTCATTAGTTGGCATAATCAAGATTCTACTATATTTACTTCAGAACGCTACAATGCTCGAATGTCATAACCAGTAGCGAAGTCAACGATAAGCGTCACGAAATCTAGAAATTTTTCTACGACGCAGGATCCCTGGAAACGAGGTTAGAAAAGATTCTCCGCGATCGTTCGACGACATGGTATTCGCGTTCCTGGCGCCGTGTCAGTCCACTCAGGCTCCATATTCTGTCGGACACGGCAGACACCTCGGCTAATTGTATAAATTATGTATGCGGCTTGGACCTTTGCCGACTCGTGTCGAGAAAATACCGTGTCTCGTGTTCTGCTCGTCGTCGGTGGTATTCTCGTGGCCGTGAACGACCAAGCCAGACGTTCGACGAGAAACCAAGGGGGAATGAATTCTCTGGAAGAAAGGGGATGTTGCGCAGGGGGTACCGATTTACGAGCTTGCGCATCCGCTTTGCGCGAGCATTATTGAGATTAACAGGCGTCCGTACGGTTGTTCTCTCTCTCTCTCTCTCTCTTTCTGTCTCTCACCACCGAAATGGTTTCTCAATCGTCGGGCAACTCGGAGCCAATCCGCTCGGAAAACTGAGCGAGAAAATGCAGACAGTTTCCTGAATCGTAGAATGACTTATCTAGACCACCCAGCACGGTGTAAATAAATTAAAATAAATTAGTTAGAATGATAAATTGTGAAATTGTATAATTATGTCTTGTCAACTTATCTTTAGATAACATTGACTGCCATTCGAACATAGAAGTCGATCCGTTTCGATAAAATATCTATAATTATACCAAAGACGTGTGAACAATTTTCATCCAATCTGTTAAGTAGATCTTAATACATTGGAAAAAGTTGGAAGGAAATTATAGTTTTTCGTGCCATTGTAACACCATAGTGCGTAATACACGTTCTTCAATCAGATACTATCTTATTAATTGTTAAGGACATAGAATTCTACATAGACACACACACACATACAGAGGCATACTATTAAAATTATGTTGTTGTAAAAAATGCAACAAGAAATATTGATTCTTTCCTAATGTTTATCACCCCCTTAAAGAAGAAGCGGATCGGATGTTCTCGGCGAGAGAAATCCGAGCGTTATACGAAATACCGCGGATGTTAATAACCACGAGATAGAATCGCACGCACGCGTGTGTTCGTTGAAATTCACGACGCGAAATAATAACACGCGCGCGGCCACAACGAGGGAAATTTATCCTCGAATTACCAGCAGCAAATCTATTGACAGCCCCTGAACGGCGATCGAACACGAACGGTCGCAGTTGCCCTGGACAAAATATGAACCGCGCTACCGGCCGAAGTGGATGATTTATCATGGAACCGTGTGTAGCGGGAAAATGATACAAAATGATGCCGACGATTCTCCGTCTTTCTCCCGATTGGATTTTTTTTTCTGTATCGAAGAGGAGCGATCGAGTATCGACGCGCGTCGCATACCTATAAGACCGTCGAACGTACGTGTCCAAGAAAAGACAGGACGCGACGCTCGCAAAACGCAGGAATCTGTTTTCCAGCGTAATATCTCCGTGATAAATCTGACGTCGGACTACAAATGAATTTAAATGACGCGTATTCGTATGCGCATTGTTAAATGGTCCGCGTAGTTGGAGAGACTGTAAGGCGCGCTTATTTTCGCCTATTCATCGGACGGGCTACGAGGTAGTACGATCTTGGATCACGTTACGGGCTTCGCTGGCCAGCCCTCTGGTATGGTTATTATCGAGATGACAAATAAAGCATTTTATACGCAACGCGATAATTCATCGCGGCCACGGTCATGGAATGTGGCGAGATGTTAAATCGATAAAGCGTTTCGCGGCGAAGAAAAGGAGCGGGCGAAAAGTACGGGCAGGGGGAAGGGAAAGAATTATGAGAGTTATTATCGAGTTCGTCGAACAGTGTTATTTGTCCAAGCCAAACTGCCGGATCTTGTACTTTCGGCTTTCTCGAGGAAAAGTACATTGTCGATGTTGCACGCGTGCTTATTTTAAGAATCTGTCGACCGTTGCGACCGATTAATATTTAACGTTTTCACGAGGTCAGTTTGTCGCATTTCTATCGAAGTAGATCTCCGTGCTTTATTTTGCTCGGGTAGTTTCATAGAAACGAACATTCGCTCGCGCTTTTATTAATCTACCCATTTTATACTCTCGATGAAAAGAAACGAGGCACAACACAATGACGTAGAATTTACGTATGAAACTATTCGCGATTACAATACGATGCTCTTAAGAAGTAAAGCTATGCACGTTGACTGTGAATCGAAGATTGATATTGTTGCGCTAAGAATCGTGGTAAGGTTCGAAAATTTCCCTGGTATATGATCGTTGTAACGAAGGAATCACAGAAAAGAAATGGAAGGTTCGTGCGGCGATAATCCATAACGGAGGCAGGTGGTTTCTTAGAAATCTCTATAAAATATGTGCTGCGCGCGTGTGTCGTACGCGCATTTACGTAAGCGTCGGACATGCGAAGAGGGAATTGCAAATCGGTGAACGAGGGGAGATTTACGGATCGCGTTTATGCAAACAATAATGCGCCTTGGCTATATAACCGGTCTGAACAGAGGTACGCCGGTGTTCGAGTCGGCTGGCAAAGGATATCGACGTACAAGAATTGGTGCTGTTAAAGCTCGAACGTCGGAGGTTAGGTCGTTCCCTCAATGATTCACCGGATAATGGAGACGAATGCGGCCATAACTCCTCGTCTTCGTGCAACGTGTGTACTGAAAAGCCACGCTGTTCCTTGCCTATTGGCCCGGTACCGTTTACCAGCGTCCGAGTTAACACGGTTTGCGATCACTTTGCTCTAACCTTTTCGTTATTTCTTATTTTCCACTCATGGACATGTTGCGCAATCCGAGCAGCCCGAGTACGGCAATACGAGACTCGTTTTCAGACAGCCACGTTCCTAAATTGCCACGAAACGAAGTGGCAAACGATAAAATTGGAGCGGTTAACAGGGTCGCGAAGTGGAGACCGAAGCACGCTGAATAATTGTCCGTTCTTGGCACGAGCGATGATGTTAATAGGCGCGAGTAACCGTGTGTATTCCGTGGCGTTTGCAGTTCGCACCTACATGCACGTACATAGTTCGAAGTTTCCCTTTCCACATGGAACTCGGTAATTACCGCGCGCGCTACGGTGTAATAACGAGTTACGCCCGGGACACCCGCTATTGGGTCGCGAGTAAATACTATAATAATATGACTAATGGCGCGTTATGAATTACAAACCGGATAATGAATAAAGTATATATACGCGTTCGCGCTTTCCCCCTCTCCCTCCCCCCTCCTCCTCCTCCTCCTCCTCCTCCCCTGATCGTCCTTTTTCTTGTGCCCGTTTCAGCGGTATACCTGTTGCCCGTTATTGGCTTCCATTACGTGCACACACGTGGTTGCGTCTACTCGCGGGAACGCAGTGAAACCAAACAGTGGTGGGGGGTTGCAGAAAGGGATAAAAGGGGGATAAGAAGGAAACGAAAAAGGAACAGAGAAGAAGGAGAGTACAGAGAGACTTTCGTCGAATCGTTATCGAAGGTCTACCAGACAGACGAGAGGAACCGATCGCGGACTGGCCACGTTTACCAGGAGGATAATCGAGCGCAATTTCTTGCCTCTTTGCTTTGGAGCGGTTTCACACCTCGGTCGCTCTTTCTTCTTCCGTTCCGACGTTCCTTCTCGGTCGGCCGCAAACCTCATCGAGAGCTCGCGCGGCTTCGAGGTAAAAGGTTAACTTGATAACCACGCGGTAACCGCGGCCTAACCGCTGGCAAGCCCAGCCGGACCATAGCTCGGACCTCGGCCGCAAGTCGAACGCGAGCCAACACGTACGAGCAACTACCGTAAGAACCCTCTCTGTAAGCTACGTCGTGTTTCCCTTCGCTACTTAGAACCCGTGATTGCGGTCGCAACGACTTACCATGCCACTTTAAACGGCTGCATATTTCTCCATAATCGCACGGTCTGCGTCTTACCCGAGCAATCCTTGGCACGAGATATCACTTAGCTAGTCAGCTGTGACGCGGTTCTCTGAAAATGAAAATTCGCGGAAACGAAATTTTGAGGATTTTGGTATTTATAGAGAAGGTATCGTGGCTCCTGGTAGCTCGTTTCATCGTGAACTTTGTACAACGTATAATATCGATGATCCGCGTTCCAGCAGAAAGAGAATCTTCTTCGTCTGACTCGTACTTGAGAAACTCGTACTTGAGACTCGTACGATCGTTAAATAATACCGGAAATACAATTAGTTCGTTATAACACATAGTCGCAACGATGTTAAACAACAAAATAATCGTACATTTTCCCCTCATAAACTCGTGATTGAATCCGACATCCTGTCGAGAAGAAACGAGTGCCCAGATACTTTCTAAACGACGTTGTACGTCTATTATTATAAGTTCACTCTTAGATACAGAATATTGTACGAAACATCGAAATGGAGAAAGATTAGAAAAGTTTACACGTTGGTTCGCGCGTTAATATAATCCAGATATTATCGAGGTCCGACCCGCAGGGGGTGAGTTGACCGGCATCGATCGAAAGAGGGACATCCTATCGAAGATCGACAGCCGAGTTTACTTCTCGCTTTCCACTTAGCGCCTACATGACCGTACATCCTATTGCATTAGCAACCTATTTGTAAAGATCGAAACCACCCGCGGTCCAACAATGCCGCGAAGGTGTGTTCGACCGGGAGGTGATCTTTCGCAGCATGCGCCTTCCCAGCGGGTGATCGCTTGTTCCTTTCGTCTCGGTGACTCTACAATACGATGTGCCATCTTTCCGTTCTCCTGATGCTTGTAACCGTTCTTCGACTTTGTAACTTCACGCCGTTGATTCTCATTCCACCCGAAGAATTCAATCTATCTATCTAATCTGCGCTGCTTTTCAACAACCTGCACCTCAAGAATAATACGTACGACCATCGAATTTTCGCTTTTTACATTCGTAATCGTGTCATCGTGATTCCGTTGATAAAATTTTGATTTCACTTTGAAACTGTTTAAAGCTCAGCGATCGAACGAAATTGAAATAGCCATCGGAACGATTCAAGAGTAGCGAGAAGAGATTTCCATTGTACGATCGAACCAATCGATATTATTGAATCGAATCGATATTGTCAATGTTATTAGCCACAAACCGCAACTCATCAGTATCGACCAACTCTCTTCTACAACCGAATGAAATTTTGCAAATTGTAATTATCGTGCGATCATCAAAATTGCACAGTTTTAAAAGAAAGGTCTGTAACTTATAACCCGTAACTTATCGATTCACTAACATCGTTAATTACTAAATTATTGTGCAAGAAAATGCAGATTCGGTTCCGTTCGTATTATTATTTATGAATTTCCAATGATCCGGGTATTTTCTGCACTTGGCTTATCCTTCCTTTTTCTCTTTCTCTGCGTCGCTTATTCTCACAACAGCCAAGCTGCTCTTTGGCGAGAACGGTTGTACGTGGGTACGTGCAGTAATCAATTAATTTACCGCAGTGCAGTACGCAGGCATCCTCCGACTCACCCTTGTACTCCGGCTCGTCGTCCGCGTTGATCCACGTTTACTTTGTGAGCGGGTATCCGTGTAGACCGACACCAGCACCTAGCACGGATATTAGTCGAGATTGAGTCTGGAGAGCCGGGACGGATCACGAGGATCCATTAGCCTTTATACGCGCGTAGATGTTACATCGAGATAAGGATGCCATACCTTTTCGATCGGTCGAACGTCACGATAATTAGAAAATTAAATTGTCTGCTTGATTCGGGATGCTGGACCAGCCTTTCGAGAAAGGACCCGTGCACCTGCTAATTTATATTTCATCGCAAATCTTTTTTCGTGGATAACGTACGCCAGCATGTAACACAGCGTTCGACTAAATTTACGCTTTATCCTACCTACGCACACAGAACAAAAAATGCTCGTCTTTGAAACTCGAATCGCGATTGCAAGCTCACAAGGGTTGTATTTTGTCTTTACGCTGCGACGCTTCGCTATGGTCGATCGCTACCAATTTGGTAAAAAGTCGGATTTTCCTTTTGTTAGTAAGAAATGGGAAAATAATAGAGAATCTGTGAAAAGGATCTGTGTTCTTTTCGAATTGAGATTCAAAAGTAGCTGGGGAAATTAATTACGCAGCGTGAGAGTTAAAGTACCGGCTCACGTATACGTAGCTTTGTTCAGGATCGACGTAATCAAATCACGCGCGTGCAAATTACACGTACAGTGAATGACGTGTGGAACATGGTGATGTGCAGAGCGTCTTATCGCTAACCACGATACCTCTGGACGACACGAATCGATAAATGCTCGCTACGCTTTAATCGGACAGAATTCCTCGTGGCGAGATCTCTTTGAGAAAGTAGCCTCCAAGAACGAGATTCTTCTTGAGAAAAAAGTAACCACCAAGTCGAAGGAATAAGTATTATAAATCGAACGAATAAGTATCGTAAGTCGAAGAGATTTCTTACCTTGTTCTTTTTTTCGCGCCGCTATCGTGAAAGAGGAGAGCTCGTAGATTTACTACAAATGCAAAGAGAGTCGGTTGGAAAGCGGGGAGACTTGGCGATATCTTAGCCGGTCCACAGATAGGCTTGAAAGATAACCCGAGGGCTGGTGGGTGGTTGATTTAATGCCGAGGCAACGGACGAACGTGGGGTAACCTCGAAGCGAGGGACGAACGGGCGGGGGTGACTCTCTGATATTTTAATACGACGGGGGAGCGTGATGCTCGGTCATCCATCTAACGCCACGAGAGCTGTTAGTGCGTGTGCACGCTCGATTTTGCATACACGGAAATCACGATGCATTCCGGTGGTAACGTGTACGAGGAAGAAACCGCCGGCCTCGTCTGGAACAGGAAGGAAGACAGTTTGTTACTATTATCTTCGTTCCTGTCTATACACTCGTACGTAATTGTGCCGCTTGATGAAAACAGGAAATGTTTGACAAATTCCGAACCAGGTGTATTCATCGGAAACACGAAGATTGTTAAACGTCTCGTTATTATTCGTATGAGAAATTTCATGAAATAAGTTGGGGAGAGACAGACTTCTTTTTTTTTTTTTTTTAGGAATTGAATTACGGTTTTAATTAATGAAACGGAGAATTAATGGAAAATTAACAGCATATAATTGAGGAAAACAGCGTCAGTTTTAACAAAAATGTATTTTTATATTGATTATATAGCGATTCATCTTTTGTTTTTATAATTTGCATCTTTCTGTCGCGAGAACTGCGACAACCTCCATAATTTAGTATCGTTTTACGAATGCACAAGATCTTTGTTCTTCAACTTGGTACCATTATTTTCTCGTACAGTCGTCAACGTGAAAACTTCCAGCAACACAACTTGGAAACTATAGAAACATCGCTTAAACTTTCCACGGAAGACAAAGGTGTCCCTTGTTGCGTTCAAATGCGGCTCATCCGAACGATTCGACCATCGCGTTGGCAAAGCCGACTGTGAGAGGAGCGTGCGAACCAAGTAGGCAATCAGGGTAGATGCTCGTAGATCGCGTCTAGGCAGAAGGGCATTTTTTCTCGATTAGGTTCCCACATATTACCAAGCCACCCCCGCGACGTCGACGTCGACGTCTTGGGTCTCGCTTCGTACATCCTTGTGCTCTGTTCGCTCGCGCTGGCTTAAGCAACGTTTCGACGTTGTTTTTTGTGTCTGGCGGGCCCTTCGCTGGTCAGGTCCATGGTCCGCCACGATTTAGTGGCCTTAATTGCAGGGTTCAGCTATTTAATTACCGGGTTTGGGCCCTGCCGCGGCCATCCCTGGCCCCCTACACGCCCGGTCAAAATGCGAGTACATTCATACGCGAGCACACGTAGATGCGTTTCGGTCAAGTCCACCCACAAAGAGAGAGACCAGATCCTTTCTTCCGACGCGAAACCAGATTCGCGACACAAGTGGGAGATTTACTCTCCGATCAATCCGCACCTTTCACCCTTTTTGGGGGTTTACAAGTTATGCTACGAAAATGTACTCGCCCTCGTGTACACATCGTTTTCGATCAGGTACAGGCTTCGGTATATCCATTGACCAGCCACCATCTTACTTTACACCCACGTATCACTTTACGTGCCCCACTCGTCGCTCGTCTTCCTACCACGAAGCTGCATCGCGGCATATATCACCTTTGCTCGCACCTCGGCCCACCTTCTCGCAAACCTCGCCGCTGTTAAGATGCCAGGAGTCTGCGCCATTTTGGTACATCGTTCTGAACCCAAACGAATCTGTTAAAATGGCTCTTCGTTACTTTCCTTCGGATTATTTCTGACGAATCGATTTTTAGATCTTGATGAAAATAAATTTCTGTAACCGAACCAAAAGATGTCGCAGGGAACCATAGAGTGGAGTGTACGTCTTGCACGAAATGCCTGGTGTAAATTCATACGAATAGAGCTCGTTCGATTCTCACCTTGAAATATCTCAATTTCCATAGATCCTGCGAATCGCTTTTTATATACTGATGCGATACCGATGGATTATGATGACCGAAGGAAGAAGAATCACACGAGATCGTCGTCGTAGGCGAAATGACCGGTGTAAATTCATGTGAATGAAGCCCGATTCCTCCTGACCCCGGAATCTTTCAATCCTCCCTAATAACAGGCTACAAATCGGCAAGAAACATAGGGCAACTCTCAGCTCTCTGCACGGCGCTACCAAATGATTGATAAGTCCATAAAGCATTCGCTGCATCCTGTTTCTCCGGTGGTTTCCATTCGGTGTTGTCGATGGTGGCGGAGCTGTTGATGCCCAAAGAACGTGCACAGGGTTAAGGACGTGCGTGCCACGATTTTTTGGCCGCGGGTGACGCGGTGACGAGATGATGACCGACCCCGAAGTTGGAATCATCGTGATTACCCCGCCCGCGTAACCCGTAATGCGGACCAAACCACCGGAGCAACTGCCACCGTGCCATGTACTCGTTTCTCTCTCTTTCCTTTTTTTTCCTTCCTTGATCCTTGCCATTCGACCGAGTACCATACCTATTTCCGATCTGTGCCCGCTAATTTATATTATTAACCCGACAGCAACTGATCACCTCCATTTCTCACCGCGAGCCATGCCACGGTCTCGGATTATTCTCCACGTCGGCAGATAAGGACTAGATTTCTCTCCTGGCGTGAACGAATTAATAGGATCTCGTCTGCCTGTTGCAAACACCGATTAATCTCACCCCATTTCGTTATTCTTTATATCGACGTATCGAGATTCGTTATGAAATCGATGTTAAAAAATATAGGAATCATTTACGTTTCGGTGCAAATCTTCGTTCGTCTAAGAAGAAGAATACGTTTGTCCTCGACGCGGTTGAAAATACGACGCTTCGTTTCCCTCCGCGAAGAACAGCACATTCGTACGCTTCGAAAGAAAGAAGCATGTCGCTTCACCGTGGAAACGAGCATATTTGACCAACGATATAACGCGTTACTCTTCGTTTGCAAGACGGTGAAACATGCTACTATTCGTAACGAGAGACAGGATACACCTTTTTTTTCTTGGATAGCTGAAATATGCTACGTTTCGCAACTTCGCGTCTATCCAAACGACGTATTTTACGTTCGATACCAAGTATCCCCGTTTCCCTATCTCCGGCTTTTTTCTCATGTTCTTAGCAAAACGAATGTTTCCCTTTCCGGACGACAGAAAAGAGGGTTCGATCGATGTATTCCGGAAGCACTCTAACGCGTAATGCTCCCTGAAACCGGTCGCATTCTCGATCCACTGTTATTTTCCTGGAATCGTTTGTACCCACGAATGCCGAATAAAATCGGTGGATCGTCATAGACAGCAAGGGTGGAGAGGTTGGTGCACGAGAGCTGGACATTGAGCGAGTCGATTAACCGGCGCGCACCAACGAGAGCCCTTCCCGCCCTTGGGAACGCGCGAGAGTTTTAATTGTAGGCCGCGGCCACCATAGGGGGAGGCTATTATTCTTTCTCTCTCGTCGGTAACGCGCTGTCCCGAACGCCGATCCGTTTCTCTAAGACTCGAAGAAAAGAGAAGAGAAACGAGAAAGGGAGAAAGATATAATAACAGAGCGCTAGAGCCCGCTCGCGCACGAAAAGAACGACCATCCGTTCTTTTCGTCCGTCCGTCCATCCGTCTGGCAGTTTCATATCCGAGGGAACACACGAGTCTCCACCGGCACAATTTTTCATCGTGGATCCCGTGTGCCGCGATTCTACGCCGATACGCCTCTTTCCGTCTACTCTCGTGCCATCCCCCGGCCCCTCATTCATCATCCCTTAACGCGATCGGCGTTTACGTCGTTTCGGAAAACCTCGTTGGCGCCACCTGGTCGAATATCGATAGATCGACCTACCTCCAACCAGGAACGTTTACAGGGGCAGCCAGGGTACAACCACCCTCGATCAATCGTGCCCTTAATTAGTCCAACATAACTCATTCGTTAAACGAGCTAAAAACGGTGGAAGTTTAAGAAATCATTTGGTTTTCGGGGATAATCCGATCTTCGATTTCTTCGAACGTTAAACATCCTTCGATAGGGGAATTTAGAATTTGTAGGCGTCATCGTTCCGCCGAATCGAACGAAGAACGCTCTCTGGTGATGCAACCGTACAACCACCCTCGATCAATCGCACCCTTAAGTAGGCCAACGTTAACGTACTCGTTAAACAGGCTGGAGTTTCGGAAATCGTTTACTACGATACTCCGCCATCGTAAAACATCGGATTTATAATGTGTATGCACTCGTGCGTCGTTGCATAAGTATATACTTACCGATATTTCTTAACAATCTATTAAATGTATCAATCGATAAATGTATTTTCTTCTCTTTTTTTTTTAACTGGTTTAAAATATCGAAAATTGAACGCGAATCGGCCGTAAAATATCTCGACGAGGAAATCTAAAATTACCGAACGATTAAGGGGCGTCGGTACTTTGTGACGTCCGATGGCATTGAAAGGGAACAGGAGGGTGGTGGTATCGTGTGCACGAGAGGCGCAAAATAAAAGTCCGACAATCGACTAAGTTTAAAGAGCGTCGAAATCCCTTCAACTATCCCGCTCGGGGAGACGGAAGACTTTGTCGGCGAGGGAGGCCGCGGTGTCAGCGAAGCAATCCTTTCGGTCCTTCCATAACATTCTAGCCGGTGGTGAATGGAGATCACACGCGGTTCCCACTGTATCGAGTTACAAGCGAAGGGAGACGAAGAAAGAGCAAGAAGCACTTTGGCATTATGCGTCTGAGGGAGAATACGAATCCATTCACCGGCAATCATCCGTTCACCCAAGCGTTCTTGCTCGCCGTCTCGTTCATTCAGTCCTTGTCGCTGTTAAACTAGCTCGAGTAATTCACACTGAAACGGGGAACATCGGTCGTCCGAATCATGGAAGAAAAAAGAAGGAAAAATATCGGAACGTAGTGCTTACTTTCGAAGCGATTTCCAGGCAAGAGATCCTCCATCGAGTTGAATAATCGCGAACGATCGATCGAGCGTCAGCCGAGCCTACGAATGGAGAAAGTCGAGTCGTAGTTTGCGGATTAAATGTCGCGTTACAATACGTGGCGTTTAAACGAGCTATTCTTCGATCGTTCTATGTCTTTATCTTCTTTTTCTTTAGGCGCAAAGATCGTAGTATAGTAGAAATCCCTGTAACAGGGGAGATAACAGTTCCGAACTTCGTATTATATAGATCCCAGAACGCAGCAAGTTACAATTAAATGGAACAATTCGTCTTATTTTTAAGCAATAAAGACGTAACGTTATCCTCGTAGAATAAAGCGAAGTGGCAGGTAAAATCGAAATGCGAATACTATGGGAATCGCTTAAAACCGATATCGCTTTTCGGGGGTTGCTACAGTTTCTTCGTTGGTTGGATTCTTTTCGACTTCAGAATTTGTACGCCCTTTATCTGCAAATGTTTCTTTTGACGATTATTTGCTTAAGAAAGCACAGCGTTGTACAGTGTCCTGTACGAAGAGCGTAAAGAAGGATCGATCGATTTTTAATTAAAGAAAAGGATCTGTTAGGGTTACGTAAAGATAACTAAGAACGATCGGAACTGGAGTACGACGGAGAATGGTCGTGTTCGTGGCACGATAAATTCTTGGCGAGTACGCAATATCATTAGCGTGTACGATAATAGGTTCGATCCCGAGGCTACGATCGTTATATCTATACGCTGGCGGAGATCGAACGCTAAAAAACGGCGCGCATCGACGCGGTAACGTAAACCACGAACATTACGGATAGATAGAGCACACTATCCTGCTATTACGTTACGCTGCGAGTTACTTTATCGCATTAATCTCGTGTACGTGCTCGCGGGTTTTTCTGAAAGTTTCTCACCTGGTTTTTAATTGAAGCGATAACTCAACGAGGACCACATATATCAGGGCTTCGTTGTTTAACTTGCACGACCGATAGCCGGCTATTTTCTAAACGCGCAAAATTGAATTAACCGCGCGAACGACACGCAGCGACAAATACAGCCACGGCGTTTCGATAATTGAACTTTAATTGCCAGCTTTCGCCAATGAGTAATCGCGTCTCGCGTACGCGATACGTTTAACGCATGCTTCCACGACCCTTAAACAGACGATATCTCATTAACGAGATTGCCGCGATTACTTTCCACCGGCTTATTCGAGGAATTCCATTAACGCGCGCGCGCCAACTCCTCGTATGAGAAATGTCGGAGCCGGAGCGTTGAACGCGGCAACCCCATCGTTGCGCGTATACCGTCCCTGGAAGATTACCATTGACTCCGTAAAATCGAAAAACCTGTTCCACGACCGTAACGATATACTAATATCTCGGACCTAGTCGTCGTTATCTGCCCATTCGCCTCCCACGCGCGTGACCCCGAACGAGTATCGGCACGGGCACGAATGGTACAAGAAGAAAACAAAGGGGGTACTGGCGAAAGGCGAACCGGCCGAAGGGGTGGCGGGTATACGGAGGTTGAGGACGCGGAGTAAAAACAACGGCTACAAAGATAAAAGCGAAAGCTAGAAGAGGAGGATATGAGACGACCGGACGAAGGAACGAAGTCGAAGCTGAGAAACTGAGAAAGAAGAAGAAGAAGAGGAAGACGACGACGACGAAGAAGAAGAAGAAGAAGCAGCAGCGGTGGTCGCGGCGGTGAACCACGTGATCGCAGCGCGTTTTAATTGGTCGGGAGTGCGGTCTGCGGTGCGATGGAGGGAGGACGAGAGACAGACAGGGAGAGAAAAAGAGGGAAAGGGGGAACGGAGAGGGTTCGTTAGGGTTGCCACAAGGATTAGACAATCGCGAGGTTGTACGAGGAGGACCGTTGCGAGGGCGGGCGCTGCTTCTGCCCCACCAGTAACACCTTCCAGGATGGGTACACACACTTGTGGGAATTCCTGCGGGACGTGGCCCGACCACTGGCGTTTCACGCACACTGTCGACCTCGCTGCACACGCATTCGCGTATCCATACGGACACCTATTCGTGTTAAAAGACGAGAACGGTGCCGCGCTGTAGAGAAACCGAGAAGGAAGAGGAACGGTAAACAGGGAAAGAAGGAGAGAGGATCCGCCTCCGTAGACGCGTTCTCCTCTTCTACGTGGGGGACGAAAAAGCTCAGTTATAATTGTTGCACGCCGCGAGCTGCACCTCCAGTCCCTCCGTCTAATTGTAACCTCCTTCCGCATCGCAGCGGACGCATCGCAACGACCACGCGAAACGTCCGCGTTTCCTGCGTCCTCGACCGACCTCCTTGTCGA
Source organism: Bombus vosnesenskii (assembly GCF_011952255.1). Lineage (NCBI taxonomy): Eukaryota > Metazoa > Arthropoda > Insecta > Hymenoptera > Apidae > Bombus > Bombus vosnesenskii. The sequence goes on from NW_022883036.1 coordinate 222,811, forward strand.
CTGACCTCCTCTGGTTGCCTTCTGTGGCCAACAGCCACAGAAATTACTGTGATTACCAGGATATACGAGGGGCTACGGCAACCTTCGAACGGACTACCGATGCCGTGGAGCGCTTCTGCCGCACGATCGACCTCCACCGGCACCAGATTCCCTCGATACTCGAAGGATCTGTAACGGCAGCTTCTCCTTCGTAACAATCTTGAACCAATTTCGCAGCGATCCGTCGTGAAAACGATGATCATTGATCTGTGTGCTCGAAACGCTCGTTCGCAGTTAGTCCGTGAGATCCTCTGACTCGACATTTAAATGTCACTTTGTGCATGGTGCGCCGCGGTATCGTCGGTCGATTAAAACACAGAGGTTTCGTGTAACCATAGTGCACAGACTCGTTGATATATATTTTTATATCTATCGCAACATAGTTTGTCAAGACTGAAGGTGTTTCAACATGAATTGCGCGTATCAGTATTCGCATCCTGCTCATCCGCAGAACGTCATGACCATACCGCCGACGGCTGTCCAACAACCTCAACATTCCACGGATACCGAATATCTAGAGGTAAAGTTTGTCGATAATTATTTGTAAAAATTAGCGTCGTCGAGACTATGGTGGATTAAAGTAGTTTATACTTTCTGTCAAGCTGCCAGTAATGTTTGACAGAATCTATCAACAGCATCTGCTCCCTTCTGCGACGACATCCTGGGCGGTCCAGCAACACCCTCCCGTTAATTGTTCATCTCCCAGTAGCGAAAGAGGCCAATGCGAAGCCTCACGCACCCCCGAGTCTCCTTAACGCGTTGCCAATTCATCAGCGCTCGTTGAGAATTCAATTTGCGCGATTGCCAATCGGATCTCGCAATTGAATTTCACGATCCACGGTCGGGGTCATGGAAAAATTTGGCCAAACATGGAGAATCTGTATAGCAAACGCTTCGTTGCTTACGCAGACTCGCTTGTCAGCGATTGTACAAAGTGACGCGACGCTCGCGCTCTGTCACGTGGAAACGTGGTTCGAAAGCTCTCATTAACCAGCGTAACGATGTTCGCAGCAATAATAAATCGGAGTTGATCGGTTCGCGTGAAAGGTTGCGGAAAAAAGTCTACTTTCACGAGGCTAAAGGCTTCACGAACGAACCAACGAACGAACGAATCGTCGCGGAAGAGAGAGGCGCACGAGAAGGAGAAAGAGAGACGTAGCTGGGGGATATTAATATAAGGGCTCGATACGTAATTATAGTGATTACCGTATTGCCAGGGGGCGGACGAGGGCGTCCCTCAGTTTGCACGTCATTTTGCAATCTCAACTTCCAACGAACATGCGCGCGAATTTGTCGGCGATCCTCCATCAGGCTAATTGTTTCCCCCTTTTTGCGCTAATTCTTCACGCTCTCTTCGCTCCTTTTGTTCAAAGTACCGCGTGTCCCGGAAGAAAGCCACCGTCGCCACCTCACGCTTTAAATACTCGTCATCATTCGCTGACATGTCTCTGTTTCGCGCGAATCCTGTCTCTTCAGGCTAAGATAAGATAAGTTTGTCTACTCGGTGGAATATTTCGCTACGATATTTAGAAATTTGACAAATTCTGTTATGACAGTTTTCGCGCGATTTCTGCCTGAAAGTAAATTATCCCATTGGTTTTTAGTCGTTTGGTAAACAGCGAAATATATAGTTACATTGACAGTTCGACGATCATAACTTTTCTACCTATTAATTTCCACTCGTCGAAAGGTAAGAAGTTTGTTGAGTCAGTGTTAACAGGATGATTACATCTGTAATCGGCATAATTCAATGATCCCTTCATCGTACTTTATCTTTGGAAGATATTTTGTGGCTTACTTTATTAGTTCTTGCACGATAGCTTCTCACGCATTCAAATAAATCTACCATATGGTTATACGAATCATTTCCTCGTTTTTCACATCTTTTCTTTCTGTGTTCCAATGTACGCAATATTTGTTCGTTCTTTCGTTACTAAATGAAAGATTGATAATCACGTAATGTAGAACAAATTTGATTATTCTGTAGAAAATACGAGACTAGACTTTTACAATGTCGAAGCTCACTTTACCGTATCTGTGGAACGTGGTGTCGTTCATTATCATTACGATAGCATTCCACAAACGATCTATAATTATTAGTTTCTTTAGCAATTACGCTAATCTTTTCCTATATTATCAATTGCGACTGTTTTAAAATTAAACAACGATTTACGCTATTTGCAGAACAACGTAAGTTGAACTTAATGGCTATGTCGTCAAGCATAATGTTACCTCGACAATTCGCCTATTACGATTATTCGCGTGTAAATAGTCGATTCCAGCGCGAGTTCTGTTATTCTTCCGAGCGTTCGTGAAAGCGGCGCGAGTTCCTTGTTTGCGGATTACGCGCCGACAGAAAACCGAGTACCGCATGAGTTACGGAGGATCGGCTTCTCTCCTCCATGTGGAACACCCCATAAATCTGGCCAAGAGCGTCTCTCTATTCCGGACCACGATACACACGGAACCGCGAGTTGTACGCCAGCCTCGGCCCGGCCAACGAGTCCGTAAATCAGTCCTAGACAAGTTTCTCTTCGCCTTGTTTCACGGCAAAACTAGCTGCTCGACCTTAAAAGCCTCAAAGAGACGCTGCCGAGCGCCTCTTCTTCCAGCCGTTCGTTCGCACAGACGAATCGTCGACAACGGTCAAAACAAGCCACGCAAGTATTTATTTGTTCGTGGCCGGTGTATCGTTAGAATTCTTTTCGACGATTAAACCATGACACGTCTGGGCCGTTTCGCGCTGAGAATAAATTTTATAGATTTCTCGTTCAACTTTGGATGTCTCAGGAAGTGAAGATTCTCGACGACGTCGTACGTGTAAAGGGACCCTCGGACGATCTGCACGTATCGTCGATGTAACGCTAAGTCGAAACTGACCGTATCGTGGAACGTCGATATTTTTTGACAAAGTTGAAATATTGCCAGTATCATTGATCGCGTTAGGTTTGATGCAGACAGCCAAGTGTCTCGCGTTCTAGCGATCCGCTTAAATACAAATTATCATTCTGCTTAAATCAAGCGTACAAGTGCACGCAAACGTGCGCGACGTAAGCATCGATAATAAAGTCTTTGTCTCCGATGTTTGGCATAAGCAGGATCGTGGAAATGCGTGGCACAGAGAGTTAACAATCGCGTGCAGCAAACGAAACATTGTAAGGCTATATGGTCGAAAGAATGTTTGCACGTTATCAACGCTCTTCCATTACATACTTCACGCGAGTGTTTGATTTATGAAACGAGCATTGGAACAGGTTGACACCGTGTGCCCGTGCTAAAATACTGCTTTTTAACTGCACTCGTTGCCCGACGCGCGGACTATCATTACACCCTACGAGTTAAATATTTTCAGAGTCACATTGAAAACAGTCCGCAATTATTACGCTCTTTTCTCATTATCACGAACGCGATAAATTACGAGCGTGTTGTATACGCGATGGTTTCATGCCGACGGTTTAAATCGCCTTTTTTACCAACATAATCGGCTGCTTCTTCTCGTCAAAATCCGATAGCGATAGACTAAACAGGATACGGGGATCGTAGTGGTTATTAAGCACAAAGCACCTTTTCGTGGGCCAAGCAGCCTGCTACGTAGCTGCTACAACGATAGCTACACGACTCTGGCTCTAGTCTGCTTTGGTGAATCTTCATTTTCGACGGTCCCAGCCGCTATATGCGAAGCTGGTTCCTTGGTAATTATTAGTCCATCAGCATCTCCCGATGGCCACATGGCCGTATAAGAGGCAAAAGGCGAGCTGGTTCCAACGCGGACCATCTTAGCATCGCGAGGCCGCCCTGTCATTATCCGCCCCCGTCAGGCCCGTGGGCCCCATTTCCCTTTCAACCCTGTTCGCCTCGTCTCTGTGCCAATCAGCGATCCGTCATTTCATAGACCCGATATCGTTCGATCGTTACCGAGAAAATCAATCGTCGCTCGTTCATCGACTTTTCTCATCCGATCTTTCTTCTTCCTGCTTTCTCGTCTCTCTTTCGCCTCTATCTGTCTTTCTCGAAAAAAGATCGTCCACTTACGTTCGCGTGTACGTGATCGGACTACTCGCGATGCTCAAGCTAATAAATAAGGTGGCTGGTTTTTATACAAAAATCTAAAAACGTGGATGTTGGAAACGAAGGGAAGAGAAACATCGATCAGAGAGACAAAAAAAAAAAAAACAACTGAACACCCCTCGAGGAGAATCTCGCACCCTCATTTGCACGATCCAATGCCGTTTCCTCTTTCAAAGGACGTTAACGCCCGATTCTGCTCCGGTTCATTGTAAAACATCCCTTTTCTCGCTTCCCATAACAGTTGCCGTTATCCTGTGACCTCGAGAGGGGGTGGGGTAGATCGCACCTTTTGTTGCCCGATTGCACGCGATCTACGCATCATCGTCTCCTCGAATCGGTGGGGGATGACCTCCGATAATGCCTCGCGTTCCGCGAAATATTTGTTCGTCGATTAGAACTTGTATCGATCCTCGTAGTCCTCGCGAGCAACCAGGTAGAAAATTAAGATTCAAAAGGAACGTTTCTACGTTTTACCGCTAAACGCGAGGATTCGGAAAGAATGTGAAAGTTCAGGATTGGACGCGAAGATTCGCAATCGAAAGCAAGGGCACAAAATTGGATACGAGCATTCGGAATAAAACGCGTGAATTTAGAACCGAAGATTCGAAATTTAACGCGATTCGACGCCATTTCATAGTATTTGAATAAAAAGGCAACGCTTGGAATACAAAGCCATGTTGCTTTTTCCACCTTCTCACGATCTACGTTGCGCATGTTACTTCAGTAATTTATTAATCAAACGATCGAAAATTGTATCTACTGTCAGAAGAAGTGAATCCAAATTTCGCTGTATTGTATCTTCTTTACAAAACCGTACGAAAATACTATTTCGACTATCAACGATTAATGTAAAAGTAATCTCTCTCGCAGGATAGAAAAAGATTCGATCCCGAAAGAGTTAAACGTAAATCGTATTTATCCAAACGTCACTATTATTATTATTATTATTATTTACAATTAAAATAACAATTTTCAAGAGCACATATTCGTCGTTAGCCCATAGCCAAACTGGGAATTGTTAAGAATAGTTTTCTCTCGACGTATATACCTACCTGGGTTATTCGGAAGGTTAGGAAATCGATGATCCTTGCGAGACGTCAGCTATAAATTAACCGCGGAAGTCACGAACATGGCTTAGAAAATACCTTGCTTGTCCCAGCGATGAACGACGAGGAGCAGTTATGAATGGACCGCGATTAGACGGTCGCTTCGCCACAGTGGCGCCTCGATTCTCTTCCATTATGGAAAATTAGGACCTAATACGATCCCAACGCGTCTGTTTCTACGCTAACCATTGGCGTAGTTTCTCTACGTTAGACCGTATCAATTTGTAATCGTATGAATCTGCATTATGCAGAATGACGTGACCAAGCTAGCTACTAAAAAGATGATCGAATACGCCACTGGGACCAGGAGTCATAATAGAGCCGCGTTCCTTGTTCGCTAAAATTTTATCCAGTATACAGCGGGTTGCTTTATGCGAGCAAGTCGATAGCATTTGAAATTCAAACTCCTCGATTAAAATCACATTAGACGGTCGTAAGACGGTATTCTCGTGATCTTCTTGCGTTCCCTTTTCATGGATCTCGCCAACAACGTCATAATGCTCCGAATCTAACCGCGGCTCGCTCAAATCGTCGCAAATGTCGTTGTAGATTAAGCGATAATTTATTTCACCGGGCAAAAAGTCGATCAAGATCCGCGCACTTCTTCAGCAACGTTGCTACCGTAAGCAGAACGAGACGCGTTCACACAGACGTCCGTATTCCCTTTGTCTACGATACGACGTTCGTGGAGCGATGCCTCGTCGATACGCGCTGTCAGTCATAACTATTACGTTCATCTAATGAAGAACAAACTTTATTCTACTCCAACCTATCTGACGATCTTTCGGTAATTTTTTCTCTTCGCAATTTCTTTAATTTACGTGAACACGTAATTAGCGTGCGATCTTCAAAAACACGAATATATCTACAAGCTTATTTATTTATCGCGGCAGGTAACGTAAGTGATGGTAAATCATCGGACAAATTTCAGAAATATTCTTTAGTTTCCCCTCTCTTTCGATCAACGGGGTTGATCAATATGGTTTCCGAGCAACTCTCGAGTATTCTCATACTCGTAGCCGGTAGCGTATATTTTTGGAAACGAAGTTTACGAAACGAAAATTAGCCAAAGTCTAGTTTCGATCTGTGAAAGTTCGGAGATGAGAAAATACCAGGCCCGACGAATACAGAGGAGCGTGACAAATCGGAAAAACGTACGGTTTCCGCAAACGCGTGGATTCGATTTGTATATCAATTACGCAGCCCCGGTCGATGAACTTTGCTGGTTTCGTTGGTATCAGATAGTGGCATGTTGGTATTTAAATACCGGCGACGTGCATACCGTTACGTCAAACATCGAGGCTCGAGTTAATACGACAACTTCGGGTCACGTAAGCCTCCGCTTGGAACAGGAGACGAGCGTAAGAGAAAGAGCGAGAAAGGGAGGCAGAGGTAGGGACAAACGTGGAAAGTCCGTGGTGGATAGAGGTGAAACGCCGAGAGGGCACCACCAAAGTCGTCGTACGCGTGCCTCCTCTTCGTGGCGATGCGGTGCGCGCGCATTTCACGGTTAAATTATCGAGGGGAGGGTTACGGATTGGCGGCGGCGGCGGCGGCGGCGGTTGAAGAGAGAGAGAGAGACAAAGAGAATGCTTCGGATGGAACACGAGGAAGAGGGACGACGAGAGAGCTGGAGGCAGAGAAATGGGGAAAGAGAGAGAAGAGGAAAGAGTGGGAGGAAAATCGGTGGGGATAAATAAAGCGAAGAGGAAGCGGACACGGCACGGAGGCGGTCAGGGGCGGTAACTGGTTTTCCCTGGGTTCCGCCCAGCAAGCTCTGCCCCTTTTTTGCCCGGGGGCCGAAGTCCTGCTCGCTTCCCTACTACCATTCCCCTGTCTGGTCGGGGCAAAGCCGATCGGATAGCCGGCAGTCTGTCACGGGGCGAAGAACGGGAACCACGTTAACCGGTTTGCCCGACGCACCACGACGTTTCCGATCCACTCGCTTTTTTATCCAGCCGACGGCCGCGGACACTGCCTCCGAGGCCTGCGACTTTTCCAATCTTCCTTTCAACCAACGAATTCCAGTTTCGAATCATCGAACCGTCGGTGAACGCAAGTGAAGTGTGCATATTGGACAGAGAGAGACTCGATATCTGAGAGAAAGATAACGCCGAGGACCGCGTCGTTCGTCGAACTCGCCGAAGAACAGCAGACAGGATTCCGCGAATTGACGAGTATAGCCGTTGATACGCGTCAACGAGATGTTGACCGACATGACACCGGCTGCGGCTGGCCAACTTTACCCGCAGCTACAGTCGATCGCCAAGTCACCGGTGCACGGACATGTGGTGAGTCCTCGATCATCAATTTCATCGAGTTTCTTGCGCAGATAGTTGCTCGTTCGCCAAGCTTCCTGCCACGATCGTTGTGTTCAAATCAACGTTATTATTCCAAAATTCTCTCGCTACGATTGGTAACAAGCGGCGCAACCATCGAGACTTTCGGGCTCCCGATCGCTACTAAAAATAAGACGCCAAGATTAGAAGTTAACTAATGGTCAGATTTGTTCCGCGACGGTGGTCTTTAAAATGCAGGCCAGCCGTCAGAGGCAAGGGTAGCTGTCAACCTCTGATCTCCCTAAGGCAAGGTCAATTACTCAGCCTCCTTCCAGATAGGGATCTTAATCCGTTCAGGTAGACCACGAATCGTTGATCTCGCAAATCAGGTGCTACTGTTCGCCTTGTCACCTTCGTCAGAGCTCTTTCGGTGGACTACCCGATAAAATCAAAGGTCCTGTTGGAAGATCGACCAAGCGGAGAATTAAGCGCACTTTAGACAACGCCGTCGGCATCGCCGCGAACGCGACTCGGAATTTTATCTGTCGGGTGATCATCGTGTAATTTTCAATTTCGGCATCGATGGACCAGGCGCTTCAAGAGGCATCCAGCAAATTTTCGAGGGTTAGCTGCATCTTTTATGGCATAGGTACAGTGGACGCGGCGAAAAATACGAGCGACGTCTTGGTTGCACAGATGCTGGCCGTTTCCGCATCCGCATTGTCGCTTGTACGCAGCGAGCCTTTCCTCGATATTGTCCGGCAACTACCTGCGAGCATTATCAGCTCTGTAATCCGCCAGATTATCCGGGATAATCTGTCCTGTTTTGACAGAAGCAGCGATCTCCGTAACCGCGAGCTGTATCCGATAGAAACCGTTTCGAGCAGCTTTTGTGCCTTCTCTCTGGCACAACACGTGTTCCACTCTCTTCTCTCGGCTTTGGAACTTTTTATTTTATGACTCGGCAAGAAGGACGCCGTTGCTCCGCTGGCCTCGGCGAGATGATTTACGAGTCGATGTAAAAAAGTAATTAAATCCTCGGCATCGAAAAAGAGACTCGTACGAGCGTTAATTAAGTCAGCAGAAAAGTTTCCTGTCGGTGTGTCGTGCCGAAAATTAATCTCGGTGAAAAGTCTTGTGCGTCGCTCGTTCCAGCTCTCTTCCTGCTTCGTCTCGAACTCCGCTTCGCTTATTTCGCTCGGTATACTTGGTATACCGCGATCTGATTTCCATAGCTTGCATAGCTGACTTTCGAAACGAGAAAGCACAGGTTCTCTTGGGTATTAAAACATCGATTCGCATTGCTATAACCGAGAACGCCGAGACAAATATAAAACTGCTCGACAAATACTCACCGTCTCGTCGACGCGACGTTCAGAATGTTGCGACCAGTTTATTTTTCTCTTCGTCCCTTTGCTTTCGTTCGCGTTATTGAAGCACCCAATCCCAATGTATCGAGTATCCTTGATATAATAGTTCTTACGCAAGGTTCTCAGGGATCAAAGGGACTGGCCTTTACCTGTGCACCCAAGGAGCCAATTATTTGTCTGCTGCTCTTTGTGCACCAAGAGGATCCACTTGACAGGATGCGTGGGATGGTAACACGATACCTACTTCCCCTCGTCACTCGATCCTCGTAAACGGGGATACGTGACCAAGAATTTTCTCTTTCATACTTCTGTCGTTATCCTCTATGAACGTTTCCTTTCGTTTCTGTCACAATGATTTAAACGTTCGTGTTTAAATTGTCTGCTCTTAACAATAGTAGTATCGTTTACTAGCAAAAGTTCCTATCGAAACTTTTCATACCGCAACGCGATGGATTTTCATCGATTCTCGGCTAATTAATTAATCAGGCGACGATGGAACTTTCTCTCGTCAAGTATCTATGTTGAACTATAAGTAATGTAACTGGTGACTAAGTCGTACAAGACTTTATTTCGATACATACTACATTGATCGGCGAGCATTATCAAATATTCATCAACTAAACTCGCTGCACCCCGTCGCTATCCAATGCTACACATATTTCTTTCTAGTTGCTTGTGTACTTATTACTTATAAACCTTGTACAATCAGAGACTGGTCATTCTTATTCCTCGATTTGCAAAGGCGTATTACGCAAGTTCCTTTTTTCAAAAATAAACTGCTGCAATTATGGTATACATGGTTGTGGAACACGAGCAAAAATTCCCCAACGAAACGTCGGATTCGATCGCTAACCTTCGAGGTACTCGGGCGATCAAATTTTTATTACACGAATACGTGCGCGATTAACGTTCACGATTGACGTGAACTCGAGAAACGAATAATTTGTTTCCATAAATCGATCTGTTAAAACAAGACGACGCGAATAACGATACATTGGAAAAGGAATTTCAAAAATTAGCTCGTTTCTTTCTAGTTGCTTACGTACTTGTAACTGCTTTATAATAAAAAGCTGACCGCTTTTATCCCACTCCGATTTGCGAAGACGCGTTACATGGTTGTTTTCTTTTTAGAAAATAAAGTAGTACAATTAGAATACACGGAGGTTCCGCTCGAAAATCCTCGGCATGTCGCTCCACTTCACTTCCACGCTGGTAATCCGATAATCCGATTGGCAGGGTAAAAGTGTCCTTTTAAACGACGTCCCGTTGACATTTTCAAGGATGACAATGGACTGCGAACGGCCACGGTATACACCGTTCGTCGCAAAAATACGTCGTTCGTCGCGCTGGAGGGGATGAAAGCACGGCATGGCCTTTTTATGACCTAAGAGGATTTACCTGGAGCACCGGACGCGACGACGATGTCACCCTAATTTGTCTTTTCTGAGAACGAATTTTCCGTCGACCGGAAACTTCCATTCTTCGAGCGACCACAACGCTTGTCTTTGCTCGATATGGTTTTGCCCGATGACGAGCAGAAATGCTTGGTTTATATCACTGGAAGAAATAAAGATGACAGAAGGAGTCTCCCCTCGATGGAAAAAAAGGCTTCGTCGTTCATTGCTCGACGACAAAATCCCTTCGAAATGGCGTCACGCCTACCAAGCAATAGGCTTTGCCCGGGTTTAATGAATTATTTTTGTGGAGTACGTCGCGAGTTCCCGACGTGTAAACACCCTTTCGAAAACTCGTTCGTGTTGGTTGGAAACGCAGGGTCCGAAAGTGGCAGATGTTCGGGGTGACAACATGGCCGCCTGCTCGATGTGCACGTCTTGGAAAACCGTTTTTGCGTATGATCGATCAATTTCGTGGCCCTTGGGATGTCCTTTGTCGAGCCAAACATTCTTTTTCTTTCTTCCTTTCTTTCTTTTTTTTTTTTTTCTTTTTTTTTTCCAAAGTTACGCGCTTGCGAACGGTTCTCGATAGTCATTGTGCGCGTTGCTCATGCAGTTTTCATCAGGTTTAACGACGTTGCCGAGCTGTTTAAAGCGAGTTCAACGAATTAGAGCGAATGCTTTTTCCACGGAAAAAGATTGCTGCAACTGGCCGAGCGGTTCTCAAAGGTACGAAGCGTAAGATATTCATTACGGTGCGCTCTCGGTTTTCATTAAACGGTCAAAGATGCAATTTCGTAGCCTCGGTTAGGGGGTGTGCTCACGGTAAAATGCACGTACGCAAGTTGGCTGGCATCGTTATCGTGGAAGGTTCGATAATTGAAAACCCTAGCCTCCCCTCGGCTTCGTTCGCGTACACGGTGTTCCTATTGCTCGCGCGAGCAGTACCTCGAATTATCGGTCATTATTCTCCGTACAGTACCGTCGTCGATGGAATTATTCATCAAATAGAAACGTAGAATTCCGCTTCGTATTTGAACTTTTCCACGAGTGAATGGGGCGATGGGGGGGAGGGGGAGAGCGGAACAATTAAGAATGCAGGGAAACGGTCGGTTTCTTGCGAACGAGGACATTCTAAACACGAAAAGACGATTCGTGCGATCGGCTCGTGTGTGTCGTATGGCGTGACGATAGAGCGCCGTGGTTCGAGGCTGCAATTTGGTAGAGAGATGCAGCCGGTGCGTGTGGGTTTACCGGCGCCCGCTTGTGAAGCCGCTCGTATGTGTGCGTTTTCCATCGACCATCATCGTATCGCTGGAAGGTTCGATAATTGAAAAGGCAAGACTTCTCTTCTCCGGGGTTGGTATCGTCGTTGTAAACAATATTCCTCGTAGAGCGCGCACGAGCCTTGAGATGGTACGTCGAATTACCGGCCATTATCGTGACGTATCATCGCAGCCAGCGTCATTCACCGGGACCATCATGGGAAAGATGAACAATACTCGATCTGGTCAACACCTCGAGGCCTTAACGTGCGCCACTCGACTAAAGTGGAAGACGATTATTAACGACTCGATTCTATTAACCCGACTACTTTCCTCCGCTAAACACAATGCAACATTTTTTCCACTGTGAAATTGCACGCTCCAATCGGTTCCTGCGCTTACCATCATTACGTTAGATATATCCTCTTACGCGGGGGGTTCCTACGAATTTTCTCTTAGCCTTTCTTTCTTTTCTTTTCTTTTTTTTTTTTTTTTTTCTTTTCTTACGTCTTTCAATCGCCAATCATTATCGTACGCGCGTCAGAGCGCCGCAAACTGGCGCCCTTCTATTTCGCGTGGCAAACACCTCGAGGCTCTCGATCCGATCTCTCACCACGGATGGATCCACTAGGAAAAGAAGCGTGGCAACAGCAGGGAACCCCCGCAGGGGTGCCAAACCCCCGCGGAGTCGGAACCAAAATACCAAACGTTGGCTCGGCTGTCCACCGTGCTCGATGATTTATCGACTGCATATTATACGTGCCATGAAGCGCGAATTTTTTACACCAGCGCAATAGTATAGCCGTTTATCGAGTTCACGGTCAGAGCTCCAGAAATGATTTCTCGCTCGTTAACTATCCTTTTAGAGAACGCTTATCGCGTAATTTATTAGATAGATAATATCGTGGCAACGAAAGAAAGCCCTGTCATCCTTGATGTAACGCTAAATAACGATAATCCTACGATATAATGGTGGCTGTACGATATCTGACAACAAACTGGTACCCTGATAAAAATGTTGGAGAGTTAGCTTTTTATAAAAGACGCGTTGACTCGTTTTGCCGCGAGTAATTATCTCGAGTTCCAGTTCTATCCGCGCTCAACGCGGAGACAGGGAGGCCGCTTCTGGAAAGGCAGATTACCTCTCACGACCAGTATAGAGCAACGACCTTTTCCAAGGCCCGTAAAAAACTTCCGGTATACCCTGCACGAGAAACACAGCGGCGATTTTCCCTTTAGCAGATGCATATGACCGAGCTCGGAGTTCGTTCGCGCCTCGGAAGATCGCGTGTTGTTCGCGGCCGAAAGAGGAACCGGCGAGTTTTGAGCGATGCCTGGGATAATTGCCGCAGTTTACGCAGGAATGCCACCGAATCGATACCGAGTCGTCTCTCAGACTGCCAAAAAGAAATTGTAAAATTATGTATATTCCAATTGGACGTACGACGTAGACACGGATTTTGGCGAGGTCCGTACAGTACGTTCGAAAAGCTTCTGGTCTGATGATTTATTATTTCACGTTCCACGTAGACATCTCTCGATACTTTTCCGATGCTTGCCGAAAACTTCTTTTGGGATAGCAAAACTTCTTTTTTATCGACGTTAGAAATTGGAACGCTTCGTTTTCAGCGAGAAGAAATATTTCTCTTTTCTTAAAGTCGCAAGTTCTCGGAATGAATTCCATCCGCAATTACTTTCAACCTGGAAAAGACGCAAGATTTGCAAGGTAACTGATTCACGAGATACGAATTGAAACGCTATTGGTTATGATCGTTATATCGCTTTAATTCCAATTAATATCACATAACGTATCTCGGTGCGTAATAGTACAATTTACCTCCTCTCTAAACAGCATCGATCCACGAACGTTCTGAATACACCGTGTACATTATCGACCGGCATAGATATATACCGGAATAAAAATATCATAGATATTTCGTACATTCGTCTAGACGTCTGCAACGAGATAGTTCAGCTGTATCCAGCAGCATCCAGTTGTGCACGTCGTAAACAAGAAACGTCGTAAACGACAAATTATTGCAACATCGATTTGCTCGACTTTCATGGTACCTATTGCCTGGTGGTACATTGGAGCAAGTAGATTTCCAAACGTGTATCCACGATCAGACGTTAAGGACAAAACGCAGTAGTCGAACGAGCGAGGAAACCGGAATAGCGAACAGTCTCAACGAGATCGGCTCAATTTTCTTCATTTCGCTCTCCCCGCGTCCTTGCAAACGGGATAATTTGCATTTCGGTGCCTACGTTCGTATCGCTATCGCGTTCCTTCCCTACGGGAACGAATTATCCTCTTTCGACGCGTTGCATAACGAAACCCGCGTTTGTCCCGTTAGACGTACAGATTGGACGCTTCGTTAAACCGAACACGGAAACCCGCTGAATTTATGGGTAACCTTCCGAAAATAGCTCGGCCATTAAACACGGTGTCATTGATATTTCCTCTCCGAACGTAGTTACTTCGTTCACCCTTTTTCCCGCATTTGATGGGGCTGCTGCAAATAACAGGGCAGCTAGATTTTTCAATAATTTAAACAAGCCGACAAAGAATCGATTTAAAATTAATCAGCATTAAATCATTCTTTTCAAGCGTAAGTTCGTAATTCATAGTGAACCGAACGTCTCAGACGCAAAATTGATCGATTCCGCTTTCGTGAATATCAATTTTATTGCCACAGATATACGATTAACGTCCAATTCCCAAGAAATAAACGATATACAATACCACAAATTTATCTTTTCTAAGAACGTGTAATAACGTGAGTTTCAAGGCAAGTTTTTAAAGTTACGTTCGTAGATTTATTTGTCAATTCGCGAAGTAAGATCAACATGGTATCTAAACGATTCAACTGATATTCGTAGTAGAAACTTGTGCACTTTTGAACACGAAACCCATACATTTTTCTCTTCCAATAAAAACAATCTGTTTAGCTTCCGTAAAACTTTCTTAACTTACCAGCTATCTTTAAAAGACGTGACACGCCTCCGCAATTAACCGTATCTATCATGACCACGTCTTTGCACCTAACGGATAGTTTTCGTTTTTAATTGCGTCAATTACGTACAACGCGTCATTAAAATCCCGCCGTTCATTCGTACAATTACCTTACAATCAATAAGAAAATCAACGAAACTGTGCTATACCGCGTTCCTACCTCTGTTCTTCGTTTGAAAAACGCGATTCGTCAAATCGCTCGACCCACGCATGTAGACTCGAGAAGAGACTGTTACACCGACCATGAATTTTTATGGGGGGGAAACGGTTTCCGAGTTTCATGGGAATAAAGATGGCCATAAATCTTGGCAAAGAGCAACGCCTTTCTCTTTAAGAAACTGGATCGTCGTCGTCTCTCGTCGGTCGCGCGATTCGTACCTGCGACGAAGGTCAGCTCTAACGATCTCGAAACCGAACGATCCGTTCTCCGGTAATCTTCTGGTACTCGCGAGTACTTATACGTTCTGCTGCCTCGACCTGATGGTGTTTTCGTACGGACGATAATTTATTTACGAGTGACGGGGGTGAATATAGAGCAACCACAGCAGACTCCCACGGCTCGCTTGGCCACTAAATCGCGAAACAATAAATCTGAGAGCGGAGTCACCCTCTTTATGGGCCTCTTATACGGGGATGATGTCCTCAGGGGGTTGCCTAATATGTCACAGTCTGTTGCAGTACTCTCTGCTATCGTCGTGAACGAGGGTGGATTCGCGCAGGACCACGATTCCTGAGGGTTACGCCCGCGTGGGGTTAGATACGCTTCTAATGGACTGATTCAATAGCGACGATCTGATAAACTGATCCCGCGGTACACGCGTCTTCGACGATCGAATTAAACGGATCGCCGTTTTTCAATTCATTCATAATCAACACCCTCTGCGGTTTAGAATCAGCTGGGTGAAGCTTGGATAATTTTCAATTCAGGCAGAAATAGTTCGATGAAAGTTGAGATTCAACGACGAACAAACAATAGGATTTCTAATCAAATTGGCAAGATCTTCGTCGATCGAATTAAATTAACGACGTTGTATTAACCTGATAATTCATTTTCCACTCTTTTTCCATTACATCATCGAATTCTAGTTTTCGATATTGTAACTACGAAAAAGAATTCTTGAGAATTCCTTCCATTTGAATACTTCAATTTTAGGAAATTTAAAGGAACCGAAGTACCTATAGCGTTATAGTAAACTATTGTTTGGTATCTAACGGGTTAAAGAGGGTTAAACTCGTAAAGTTCGAGTAATTTTCAACGGGGCGAATAGTTAGGTTTAACGACGGGCAAATAACAGAACTGTTCACAGAATCGTCAAGGTTGTTTCGCAAATTTTCCATGGCACGAGTACGTGGCAAATTAAAGCAGCGATCGTATCGCCGCGAGATTACGTGATCCTCGGAGTTTTGTCACGCGTTTATGCCTCTTTCATCCCGTGTAACTCCTTTTTAATAAGCCATCGTCCAGCAGAGTCTAAACAAGAGCAGTCTGCGTGCTTCCGTGGAACTCAACGGACTGTTTAAGTTAGAAACGATCGGGCTTCGTGTAACACGTTTGCCGTAGAACAACCGCTATCGGCCGGGAAATCGCGATCATTACAAACGAAACATGACAGCTGAAAAGTTATTATAATCTTTGGCGGTCGGGTTAACACTGGTCGATTTGCATAATCTCGGTACGTGGTGTGGCCGAGCCGAGGAAAAGCTTCTCCTCGGTATAGAGGCATGCACGCGCTTGCGTACGTCGTGAATTTACGATATGAAAGCACGATGAAGCTATAAATCGCGCGGGCTCTCGTAGAAGACACGCGAACCAATTTACCCGAGATCCGGCTGAACGCATCGTTTCGTCGATAATCGCACGCCCAACCGATATTCTCGCGACACCAAACCCGTGTATCAATTTTCAACGCATGCGAAATCTTTGCCAATTATCGCAAAGACGCCATTTCCTTTAACGCAAACGTTGATTAATGCGCGCCTCCCAGAACCAGATATCGCGGCCATTTATCAATCATTTCTATTATGCGGCATTCAAAGCATTCGGGAAAAACGAATACGAGCTTCTTACAAGCTAAACCGATCAACCGCGTTCTTTATGAACTCGTCAATTTCATTATCCAAGCACACATATAATGATATTTTGAAAAACAAATTTCTAGAAATTTATTTAACTCGAGGTTATACTTTTACGGATGGAAAACATGAACCGCAAACGACGTTCTTCCTTGTCTTGATGTCTGACGTTCTTTTCTTGTTATTTACACGCTGTATATCGAACATATCTGAGCAAACGATCTCGGACATCCTTTATTCAGAACAGCAACGAACTCTCAGCTGCAGGCAATAGAGAAAACGAAGACTCGATGTAGGTACACGGAAAAGATAGGAAAATTGGCTGGGTAAATTACGCGAACGTTTATCAAGCATGTCCACGCGGAGCAGGAAAATTAAACAGTCTCCGTGGTCCTCTTTAGCGGTTTCCAGCAACGCTCCGTCCACGTAATGTCTATAATCGTTACGCGTGTAATTCATAGCCGGAGAAAGCGCGCGTTTCGCGTCTCTTCGTACGGCGTGGTCGCTAGCCTAACTGTTCTTGATTTATCCTTACGAAGCAAATAATCG
The DNA here is from genome assembly GCF_011952255.1 of Bombus vosnesenskii. Lineage (NCBI taxonomy): Eukaryota > Metazoa > Arthropoda > Insecta > Hymenoptera > Apidae > Bombus > Bombus vosnesenskii. The sequence continues at coordinate 239,967 of NW_022883036.1, forward strand.
GATAGTGACTAACTCGTGTAAGTTTTCCATGGATTTCGAGCCGGAAGCATTCTATCGTAAGGTAAATACGATTAATACAAGCGATATAGCGAGGTTTCGTTATGAAATTATTAACAACATAGTCATTTACACGTAGCATCAAGTGAACAAGAAGAAGACGAACAAGCACATGCAATATTTCAGCGAAAAGACTCGAAATACAAACGAATGTGCGAGCAACCAGATTAAAAGAACTTTCGAGAAGAAACAATCTGATATTTTAGTAACAGCGATACCAATTTGCCAAGCTTAACGTTTCGCTTTATGAACTTACCGTATCTCTATGATCGAGCATACTTTCCGCGAAACAGCGCTACCAAGCACGGAGAGAATTCTATCCAGGAAGATCGCACGAGGGTTATTTACCTTGTCGAATTATTTGTAAGGCCGATCCGGCAACCGTTTACTTTTTGCGCAAAGCGTATTACAACCGCGTGGACGATGCGGCGGCGCCGAGATTGGATCCTCTCGAGCGGTTCGCTTTAGCAGCACCTGCGTCCGACGAGATGAACGGGTTCACGGTCTGCCAAAGGTGATTTAGTGGCAGTTTGTTGGCGTAGCGCCGTCAGTAACACTTCGGACAAGCCAGCAGTGTACGTGTATTACACGGGCCGCGCGTACACACGGATGTACTCTCGAGAGGATTCTGCTAAATTGCCTCGACCAGCCGCTTAACTCGCGCCACGTCGCTCTCTCAGGCTTCTTTCCAACCGTCAGACCGAAGGACGATTTTACGTCGCGGTTCTGTCGCGTGTCGACCCGCTCCACGCGAAAAGATGGACGCTGTCGACGCGAACGATGGTTATCGAGGACCCTCGACGAACGCGTATCGATTAACTCTTTCGATGGCTGTTTATTCCACACACAGCATTTTGAATACGCATGTAAGATGTTTGGCGCGTGAAGATCGTGGAAGATAAACGTGGATGGTTTTAATAGATATGCTAATGGTTTTTAACCATCGGGTAGCGATCAATTACTGTTAGTGACGTTCGAACTGGGAAAAGTATATTTTCTCGAATATAAATCATCGTTATTGATGGGTAAAGTCTGCGGTGTAAAGTTGACAGTTTACATTGATAAAGTGCTTTTATAAAGCGACGTTTATCTTTTTATCATAGATCGCGAGAGCAGAGTTATAGCTAACCAACGTTGTCGAACTCGTGTCCTTTGAAATTTCCAATAATTTGCTCGATCGGAACGTCTAAATACAAAAAGTTACGATTGATCGAAATTGATAGGTGTTGAGAATTGTGGATCTTAATCGCCGAAATAAATATATAGGAACACTTAGATTACACTTGCAATTGATATCATAATAGTTTCAGATTTATTTAATATGTGATGTACAAAATCTTCGTCGATATACATTTGCGCGCCTCTGAGCACTCTGTCTCATCTTCTTATACCACACTACTAACGGAACAGTTGCATTCATCTGTTTTACGAGACACACACTCTACCCGAACACTCGTACTCGTATATGTGTGTCACTACTACGCGGCTGATCTAGTGTAGCACACAAAATTACACGTATCTCAATAATAGGAAATCAGTTTTTCCGAATATCTCCTTAAACGCGCGACGTGGTTCCGAGAAGCTTCGATAGAAACCATAATCCATCTAATACGAGCAATTTTCCTTTGATTCGACGTATCTGTCTCGTTAAAGCGTTTCCGAAAATTCGGACGTTTCTCGTGACGAGGGGACGAAATTGGCAAAGCCACCGTGAGGACAGGTGCGCGACCATCGATTCGTGTAATCGACACGCGACCACTACCTTACATAGTCTTTATTCCTTTGACGAAGCGGAAGGCGCCCGTTTCATTCGTATCTCGGCTAACTGTGGAAAAAGAGTGGAAAGAGTCGTTGTTCTTGGTCGTTGAAAGACAGTCACTGACGCTGAAACAGTGGACGAGCAACTGTATCGTCCAGGTCCATTTAGATTTAGCCAGCGTTAGGTGTTTACGAGTTTTTAATTGAACGTAAATATTCGCAGGTGCAGCTGGTGGAACCGCTCCACAGCTCGTCCACGGATCTCCGCCGCAATTACGAACCAACTTGCGTATATATACGTATATATGTATATCGAGCGTATCTTGCTTTCAATGTAAGCTTTCGTCGTAAAAGGAGCACTTAGGTTGTTAGAAGTATGCCGCTCGGTGTAAATTTATCGGCTCGCGCGTTCGCTCGTTGGCGAATTTCGCCAAGTACCGTTCGCCTTCTTGGTCCCTGCGCCTCTCGTAAAACGCTGCGCGACTAAATTACGACGGGCACTAGCTGCCTAAGACCTGTATCAACCGGCGTTTCGCGAATACCGCGAATAAATAATATCGAGCTCGCGCAGGTGAGAGCCGCGTGTGTGGCCACCTGAAAGAAGCCTGCCTTGTTCCATCCTCTTCTCGCGATTCAACCCCTTATTCTCGAACGATTGATGCTGCAAAAGCGACGTAAATAGCGAAGGGCCATTTTCACCTACCGGAGATTCCACGTAAGCATCGTGGAAAATAACGTTTCGTACCAAGTTTTCATTGTATATTGGTACAAATCAATTTAATGAAGTTTGAGAAAATATAAGGAGTAATCGTCGTTCTTCAAATAAGATACTTAGTTTCATGTGCAATGGTATCAGAAAAATTCTGACAACCCAATCACGTTCCTAATGTTTTCTAATGTTCCTAATATATTGGTATCGTAAGATTTACTATCGCTATTAATATTACATGTAGTATAAATATATTATATAACGTAGTACAAGTTTCACTAGCAGTATCATTACGCTTCGCGCAATCTTCCTGTTCACCGCGACGCTCTTTATTCTCGCAAAATAACAGGATCGTTGATTCGTGAACAATGAAAGTTCGACGCTTTAATCGTTAATCCGGCATATAACCTGGAGCAGCGTGTAAACGTCGATTGTATCAATCTCGGAGGTCGTAGGGCGATACAAAGGCTCCATCGTCAGGGCGTTCGGTGACAGGCGATACAAAACCATCGTATTCTGAACGATGGTCGAACGATAGGTCCGTCAAAAGGTTCATCCATCAGTCGCACGTCGTATCGTAGTTGTCGAAGACTGATGATTCCCGCCAGATGTTGCGCGACATAGCACAGCCTTGGATAGACCCTTGCATGAAACGTTTCGCAGGTTTCGTGGGTCCATCGAAACCCTATCAAAATCCTGGTTCAACCGGTGGATCATTTAAATGCTAATATTCGGTTAATTTATCGTTCGTACGATTGCCTTTCTCGGCTGCGCGGTGACGCTACTTACTTAAACTTTCGTAATTGAAAGAAAGCCGCCGACTAGGACCACCGTGGCAGTGCTGGTGATAAAACGTGGAATATACGGGAACGAGAAGCTCTCGGAAGGCTGATCTAGGAGCCGAATAATATATCGAACGATCGGCCACGCTGGTCTACCTGGCCGAACAATAAACACGACTATCCGACCCCGCCCCTCGCGCGACTCTGAACGCGAGCGCGAAAGATCCTCGGACAAATGGCGTGGAAAATATTGTCGTTATAGCCGGGCCACTTTGAAATATAGGCGGACCGACTTCTACGAGATGACTGGACCGCGACATCGATTAAGGCAGAGGTTGCCGTTTCCTAACTTGGATGAAAATTAACAGCGGTCCCTCAGGCTGTTGGTTTCTTGAACGAGTCGCGATTTCTGTCTTGATTCGATGGTTTCCGTTATGGCTTTTATAATATGTACACCCCCATGTGCACATAAGTATTAGGATAGTTAGAAGATGAGGTAAGCTTGTAATATCATTAGGAAGTTATTTCAGTATAATTAAGGACCTTTGAGAATTACCATCTTGTTCCAAGACTTAGATTAATACATTATCGGTGTCGTTTGTTTGCCAGGAATAAATATTCCCAAGGCGTTTTATATTTATAGTGCTTCAAAGCGCGAGAAATCTTTATGAGGATATTGTACAGAGAAAAGTGAAAACAAAACGTAGGAATAACCGATAGATAGCAAACGGGGAAGTACTCTGCTCGTTGGTATAAAATTCGTTTCCGTATCTCCTATAAAAAAAAAAAAAAAGAAAAAGGAGAGCAAACGACGAGGAAAAAGAAAAAAAGAAACGTGGGGAATCTTTAATATCCTCGTAACGTTAATTTAGTCGAACATTGAAGCTGGCTCCTCGAGCAAATGTAAAGTTTTACGTTCGTCAGTCCTTTAGAACGGTCAGTTAAGTTTTGCTTGCGCAAGAGGCGAGCATCGCCTCGAATAGGAGAAGGGTGAAACTGGCCGTAGACACGGAGGAAATGAAAGACGTTCAAAACGGGTCACCTTTCCGAAATTAGAAGCGTTCTAAAATGAGTAAACGACTAGCCGGGCGATAGATCGGACACTTGGCCGCTAATTGGCTACAGAATTTTATGTACCACTAAATTACTCGATGCAAATGCGATGACTTCCGTCCCCCAGATCCCAGAGATATTCCAGAAGCACGCGCAACAACACGCCGCTTCCCGTAACAGATTTACGCCAGCCTCATTATCCTAATGAAGACGTAACGTCTGAAAAACGAGCCGCGATTTTTGTCGAAAAGCAATTGCTCTATCGACAAAATTTAAAGTTTTAATCACGCAACGTTTAATATCACGCGTCCCTTTTGTTTCACTGTTTGGATCCGTTTGCTGATTGTTCGATTTACCGACAGTTTCACGAAAACTCGACGTAAGTAATCAAAATCCGTTTCAATGGATTATTGACTTCGATATCGAATCGATTAAAACCCGTGGACCTCGATCCCATCTCCAGAGCGGGGAAAATCGAGAGGATCGATGCTTCTCGTGTTTTTTGATGACATTTAGTACGATCATTTTCTCGTTTCCTCTCGGAGACCGAAGTCAATTCGATTATACAGAGGAAGGAACGCTGTCAGCGGGAAGCTATTGCCTTGGACTTCGGCTCCGCTTTAATCTGTCGTCGAGTTAACACGAACCGGGCGCGAGTCCAAGAGGATCGAAGCTACCGACGCAAAATCGCTGGGTACCGGAGGCGATAAAGCGTTTAGGGCGGTCAAACATACTCCGTTTCTTCGTCAAACGTATACTCGGCCGAGGATAAACGGCGTTAACTGGCTACGAATTATAACAAACTTGTAGTGCGCGATTAATATTCCGAACAGCGACGGGTGACAGATTTACGAGTGTTAATGAATCGGTAGCCTGGCCATTTTTCTCCCTGTCGTTTCTCTTCTCTGCGCTCACCGACCGATTTCGATCGTGGCAACGTTCTCCGAGACTTTCGCTCCCTTTGCTGCGCTGCCCTTTGGTTACGTGGGTGCCCCGTTCTATACCCGGAAATCATTAGGTCCAAGGGCAATTTGAAATTTGTCGAGGGCCTATACGGAGGCCAAAAAACTCGGTGGCGAGCAACAACACGATGGAAGAGAAAAAAGCGAGGAAGAAGTAGAAGAAGAAGCAGCCTTCTCTCTGTGTTCCCTCCGGTCGCTCGATAGCCGAATAAATTTGGGCAGCTCCCTGTTTTGGCCCCGGGCCACGGTTACAGCGAGGTAGACTTTTTCGGATATACGATCGGACCTTTCGTAACGCGCGGCGCGCACATCGGACAGACGAGGGACGCCGCGACCAGGGACGAAGGGCGAAACAGAGATAGCCGAGTCGCTCTCTCACGATGGATTTAATTAAAAAACATAATTTAGAAGGGAGGATAACAGGTAGCTGCCGCCTGGTGGGAACTAACGGAGGCTCTTCTTGGTCGCGGTGCAGCCTTGGTTACTCATGAATAAAATTATTAATCCCGTCTCCCGACCAAAGTTTCTATCGTGTCCGATGAGCTTCTCTATGTTTCGTTTCCCAATAGCCGTGCAACAACGTCCACGAAACCTGATTCCACGATGTCCGATCATGGAAATTTACCCTCTTTCGAATTCTCTGAAGTAGACTAGCACGATTCGCCATAGTGAATCTACCGTAGTACATAAATTTCTTCCCTTAACTTTAACGTAAGGTATAGAGAATCGCCACTGACACGCGATCAATTACGAAGGAATTTGTTCTAAAAAATTCATTCGGACTGCGAGATGTAAGAGCCGCTTGAAAATCAATCACGCGAATCTCATCGATTTCGATCGATCAAAAATAATGGATTCTACTTAAATTCCCCTTTACGTATCGATAAACGTATAAACGTGTAAAAGACGTACGAATTTCTAGTTAACGTTAAAGAAATAGAATAAAAAAAGAAAAAAGGACTGCAAAATCTTCAAAAATAATGAAATATTTCTCGTTCGGTCGATATGTACACGTAAACAGCACTAAATATGTACAGGGGTTCACATTTTGCAACGAAGAATTCTTCTAAAAGTTTCTACGTTTTATTTTCATAGTATCGATACCGAGTGTTATATAAATAATATTCGTGCAATCTCGTCGATCGATAAATACACAGTTGAGGACTCTTGAGAAATCGAATCGGAGAGAACAACGGTGTTTTCGCGATGGAGAACACCATCCGCGAAGCAAATAGTGTGTAGGAAGGAATAATAAGTTCTCCGCGCTCGTAGAAGGGTTCGAAAGCGGTAGCAGCGTTTTATCGGGTGAAGTCTGCGTGTCGGAGCAGTTGCATGCGGAGGCCGATAAACAAATAATTAGCATTAGAAACGAGGCACGATATCATGGCGATCTCTCAGCTCGCCACGTATCCCAAAGGGACGCGTCGAGCCGAACCAGAGCTGTAACGACGCCGTTTACCGCCATCAACCGCTGTATTCGTGGTCCGTACACGTTCATCTTTTTTTCCTCCTGTTGGCCGGAGGAAGCAATTAACAGAAAATATGAAAATCTGGCGAACGACGTCGGTCGCAAGCGCGCGTACGCGTCTCGTTTTAATTTAATCTCTCGCGGTCGCTTTTACTGCCGCGCCAAGTTGTTACGGAAGAGCTTATTTTTACAACCCCGCGCCAAGCTGCTTTTATAGGAACCAGATCGATATTAAGATTGCGTAGCAGTCCGTTTCCCATGGCGGAGCATAGCACAGAAGCGAATCGCTTGTGAAACTTTACTGCGCGGTTTATGAGTACTATTTCGCGAGCGAGATATCAGTCCAACTGCCAGCAAACGAAGATAAGTAGCGACACTCGGAATTCATCGAGATTCGTGAGGAAACTCGAAACTATACGCTAGTTTTCTGACTCGAGTTCGAAACTCTCGGCATTCGAGTGAGCTGTAATTCGGATAAATAATTTACGATATCGTGGCGATGTAAAATTATTTTTATGCACCTAACGATAATACTGTTGAATTTGTACTTAACTTGGATGTATTTTACCAGGTTAAGCTTCTTAATAAAGTAAAATAAAAATTTAACCACGTATTATAGTTCGAATGGCATCACGCACCGATACAAAATCCCGATGGATCGAGCGTCCCTCTAATAATCTGGAACGAATACCGCGATTCGTAGGAAATGGGAAGATCCTACGGTATTGTCGGTATTGATAGCCTAATACTCGTAAAAACCAGACGAGAAAAACATGACAAGTTTACTTTTGTGAATCTTCCCACTTCTACGATACTTGGTGGTTTAATACGAAATAGAAGTAGTTTAATACGAAATAATCGAAGGAGGAAATAATTTGATAGATCTGGGATTCGGTAATTGCTGTTCTATAGAAAATGACCAATACGTCTTATCGTATTTTCCTATTTTCATAGTCTACGCTTATTTACGTCGTTGAGAAACTCTCGAAATCTGCGATTCGGAAAAACGAGCGTACCGTTTGGACGATCTCTCTAAAGAGAAACGCAGGTGGATCCAATCAGAAGCAGCTCGAGGCAGGTGCCAGTGAGGAGCCGGTGGTCAATGCCTCTCGAAAACGACCGACGCTTTTTACACGGAAACCAGCGAACACCGCCGACTAATTTCGCGTCCAGCTCTATTACCGGCCCTTCTTTTTCGTTTTTCTTTTTTTTTTTATTTTTTTGCCTCGATACTTTAATTGTCTTTTCGGGATAAGAGAAAGAATCGTGTCATTTCGATCGGAAATATACGAATCCTTTGGAAATGTATTTGGATAGTGGAACCAAAAACGTCTCCATTTGTGGTTTGATGAGGAGAGAGGGAAAGAAGGTTGACGCGTAGACGTCGGATGCGGTTTGCCACACGCCCAGTTGCTTCGACACCCTACGGTTTACCGGGTTCGCACCCTCGCTTCAGCCGACCGTTGTGCGAACCCCGCGTTCAGCTGTCGCGTGGCTCTTGCTTTCGCTCTGACACCCACCGGTTCCGTTTTGTTTCAGCCGTTCACCAACCCTGTCGCTTTCTCTTTACGTCGTCTATAGCCGAACGATTGACTCTTTTCTTCTATACCTTCAATTATGCGTGAGAATGTTAGAATTGGAATACAATCGCTAGTCATTGATTTCGGATCACGTAAAACGCTTATCCTCTGATAATCTACGCATCTCTATACATTTCTATGGCTTCGATTATTAATAACGTAATATTCTAAATGGCAAATTGTCTGTGACTGATCGAATTATTATTTGATACATGGACTCGCGCAATTTATATTATCGTATGCGACACCGTGGTATTTCTATCGTTTCTTCGAAGAACATTCCCGTGCTTATTTCCTGTAATTAGACAATTCATGCAACTCGAACGTTATGCAAAATCTATCAAGCCCGATAACATCGTTTGCTTACTCATCCTTCTTCGTTATATTAGGTTGCCCGAAAAGTTTCTTTCGTTTCATAAGGTGATAATAGACGAACAACAATTTCTGTTTTATATTATCTTATTGAATTAGGTGTGATCCATTTCGTTCTATTTCTATTATTATGTTCGTGCATAATTCAATAAACTAATATAAAACATCGCGCGTCTATTATTTCCTTATAAAACGAAAGAAACTTTTCGGACAACCTAATATTATCGTTCCTTGATTCGAAATCAATTTTTATCAGAAATTTCAAGCGACTGATAAAGTGACGAGAACGTAGAACGTACGATACCCGGCCATATCTGCAAGAACATAAACTATGATCTCTAGACAAGAAAAACATAAATGTAATTATTAAAATTAAAATTATTATATATTACGTTATATAAAAAATTCATCCAGCGTGTTCAACTGCACCAAAGAACTTGGAAATGTCAAAAATTCTACATTAGTATCGACTCCTAAAATCTCTCGAGCTCGTCTACTCCAGGATATCGATGAATCTCTTCGAACACGTGATGAATTCCTTTCGTTACACACGTCGAGCCAATTCGACGCGCCGTCCCCTGTTCACTCGAACGTAAGATTCGCGCGAGAAACATCGACAAAGTCGATTCGTCTACACTGTACGGCAAACGTACCGACAAATTCTTCGTTCCCTTGGCACTCTACTTTCCTGTTTCCTCGAAACGTTTGACCCGCTCATTGTCGGAACTTTACGACGACCTGCATCTTCGAAAGGACTCGGCTGGTGTTACGTAGTTCTCGGAAGATTGCCAGCCAAGAGAGGCGAGGAAGAAGGGAGACGACGATGCTGCCTGGTTTTAATTTATGCGCGGCACAGCCGAAGGCGTTATTAGTCCTAGCTGGCTAGGATGGGCGTGACGTCACGCGGCTAAAACAAAGGATTCTAGCCGTGCCCAACCTACGATGGCTCTCTTTCAACTGTGCCGACAGCAGGCCGCGAACCTGAGACGGATCTCGCTCGCAATCCCGCGCTTTCGGTCTTATGCAGACGAGCGATTCTTCTCTCGCGCGTTGACGCTGCGCGAAAGTGGAATTTTTCCTTTCGACGCTATACTACGATAATTGTAAGTTGCAAAGTTGATTTTTACGTGAAAATAGCATGGAACAGGCGATCGAATTTCTGTAAAAATCCTCCGTTCAACGATAACGAGACTGTGGACTTTTATGCGTTTGTGGGAGATTTGGCGGTTCCAAGTTGCATACAAAAGTATGCGAAATATCGAAAGCGTGGTGCTCGTTACGATACCTAGCAGGTAAAGCAAGCTTCTGCTTAGACTTCGTTTCTCGAATCATATTCGTAAAAATGTGACCGAAAGAAACGTCCGACCGGCGAGCAACGAAAACGCGGCAAATCTCGTTCATTTACGATCGTCGTACGTGAGACTTTATCGCTTCTTTCGTTGCCACGATTCTACGATTCGTTCTTTCTATTCGCCTCACCCGTAAAGCTGTCTAATACGAGTCGCTGGAGTTCGCTAGAGCAAACGAAAACGTGGGCGCGCGAGCCTATGTCGCCTGCGTGCGTAACATGCATAAAACATAAACGATTGGCGAAGAATCGCGACGATCGAAAGACGACAGGTATAAGCGGAGACGAGCGAGCGTGTATCGGCGACTGGAAGGCGCCTCGCGCTCGTGCATTGCTAGCACGAAATAACGACTGCTTTTCGTTCTGCGCGATATAATTACAGACCGGTGTGCCAGTTAATATCGTCCTAATCGATAAGCCTATTAACGCGCTTTACGCGTTCTCGTTGATCTGCTATCACAACGATCATCCACCACGATATCATCCACTCTTCGAGATAAGAAGTCTGACATCGCGAGCAGATCGATTTGACAGGCGTTGACGCGATATACATGCATCGTATCGGAAACTCGCGACCTAAACAGCGGAGACTACATTATCCGGTGTAAGTGGAACGAGCATTTTCTCTACAGCGGTCGCGGAATGAGCGAGGATATAGAGTGAAGAAAGGAAGGCAGAGCAGGCTAATTGAGAGACGTCGTTGTCTCCACCAGGCCACTGTCATATCGTTCCGCCGGATCAATACGTAGCCTGCCTACAACCTGCACTCACGAAGCTCGAAGAGGGCGTGGCTCGTACACCACCGGCCGAGAGATACTCTCTCCCCTTCATCCTCCTACTTCCCTCTCTTTGACTCGTCCTCTCCTCTCTCTCTCTCTCTCTCCCTCTCTCTGGTACCTCTTCCTTCTTCAACCAGCTTTCTCACCCCACAGCGGCAAAGAGCCGAAAGGACGAGGTCGTCTTCCACCCCCGTTGCGGCGAAACCACGGCGAGCAAGCGCCAAAGTTCGTCGCCACCTTGCTATTCGTCGACGCCTCGAAACGAGAGCCATCGCGTTCTCGACTCTCCCTTTTCCAGGATTGTCCTACGATAACGCTGGGGATTAGGGGGCCGACGAGAAGCTTCGGATGGAAATTTTGAAACGACGCTAACGAGGCTCGATACACCAGCTCCGTCAAAGAGTTCCGACAGGGTGAAAGAGTCGACGACCCGAGCCAGAACGACTCCGAGATTTTTTTAAAGAGCGGAACAGGAAAGGAGCTCGCCGTTGACCGCAACCGTGGTTATTACCCTGGCAACCTTGCCCGAAGTTACAGCACGGGGTGACCACGGATTGGTAGAGCTCTCTCTCTCTCTCTCTCTCTCTCTCTCTATCTGTCTCTGTCTCTGTCACGGTGTTGCTCTTTGTCTGGATCGTCGAAGGGTGCGCGCACCCGTTGTCTTTGGTCGGTGTTGGTGCAAGGTTTGAACCGCGTGGGGGCGTGTCGCCTCGATGGCGCCGGCTGCTAATGGCTGCGCGGCCCGCCAGACTTTAATTTCCTGCCGCTTCCGCGGACCCTTTGCCTTTACCTTTCCACGTCCGAATCCGCTTCGGACCCTCGCCAGCCTCCAGCCGTTCGGTAGCCACCGAGGCTCGCTCGTCTTTCCTTCGCTACTCGAAAACGACGTCTCGATAATTTGTGCACGATCGACTTTCGCCGTCGGAGCGGCGTTGAAGTTGGAAAAACGCGAGGTACAAAAGTCGTTAGGGTATAGGGCGCGCAAGATTTCGTTGTTGTCGATCGTGGAGCAAGGGAAACGGAGGTAGACGATGGAGTGGAGTGGAGTCGGGCTTGACGATAGTTTCGGGTAATCTTGGATCTCTCTCCTAGGATAGGACCGGCAATTTAGTGTCATTATATATCCTCGGGGGAAGCCTCGGTTCCGGCGGCCGGTGGCGAGCGAGCGCGGTTTCTTTTTTGGGTCGATTTAGCTGCGATTATGGCCGCATCGAGCGTCCGGTGGATTTCGATATTACGAGCTGCGTTACCTTGAGAAAGCGTCTCAATCGAGCGGGCGATTTCGCCCGGGATCGATATACACGCGGGCGCCTAATTCGCGAAGCCCGCCGAAACTCGTTATTATCGGCTTGCGTAATCGTATCGGAAGAGTGGATCGTAATTCCGAGGTAACACCTGCTCGGGAACGCGTTTCGCCGTAATAAAATCGTGGCCAGCGTGCCATGCTGTACTCGATCGATCGATCGATCGAACGAACGAACGAACGAACGATCTACCGAAGAAGAATTGGACGGAATCGAGTCGTGATCCGTTGGTTGTTTTTTCTTGTTTCAGGATCATCCAGGTTTACGAGGTACACCGTTGGCGATGCTCGCGGCTCAGTGCAACAAATTGAGCAGCAAGAGTCCACCGCCTTTGGCCGATGCGGCGGTGGGCAAAGGTTTCCACCCGTGGAAGAAGAGTCCGCAGAGCAGTGGCAGCTCGCCGCAGCACTCCGCTGGAAGCGGTGGCGGTGGAGGCGGAGGAGGTGGGGGAGGGGGAGGGGGTGGGGGTGGAGGAGGAGGTGGATGCACAACGACCGGAGTCAGTCAAAGACCGGCGGCGACGAGCAGCGCCGGCAGCACGACCGGCGGCTACGCGAGAGCGCCGGTGACTTCCTGCGCGTCGACCGCGCCTCAATACGGCAGCGACCTGTACTTTCCTGGAACAGCGAGCGCCCAACCGGCCGGCGATCCGCATCATCATCAAAGCAGCCTGCTCGGTAAGGTCGAGGGAGCGACCTTGGGCTCGGTGTACGGCCGACATCCGTACGAGTCGTGGCCGTTCAACGCGATGCCGGGCGCGACACACGGCGGTATCAAAGCGAGCGACGGTTGGTGGGACGTTCACGGGGCCGCGACAGCCGGCGGATGGCTGGACGTCGGCAGCACGGTCGGCGTCGGTGTGCATGCCGCGCAAATGGCCAACTACTCGGCCGACTACTCGACGAGTCTAGCGCTCGCGGGCAATCATTTGCTGACCACCGCGACCACCGCCGGCCACAATCTCCTTCAAGACACGTACAAATCGATGTTGCCGGGAGGCCCTCCCGGGTTCGGTCTTCACCATCACGCGGCCGCGACGGCGAGCGCGAGCGCCGGAGCCGGTAGCCCTCAGGGGAGCGGCGGCGGCGTCGGCGTTGGGGCAGGCGGCGTTAGCCAAGCCCCGTCGCCGCGCTCCCAAAGACGCTACACCGGACGTGCGACCTGCGACTGTCCGAATTGTCAAGAAGCCGAGAGACTCGGTCCGGCCGGCGTACATCTCAGGAAGAAGAACATCCATAGCTGTCACATACCCGGCTGCGGTAAGGTCTACGGGAAAACGTCGCATCTGAAGGCCCACTTACGGTGGCACACTGGTGAGCGACCGTTTGTTTGCAACTGGCTTTTCTGTGGCAAGCGGTTCACACGTTCGGATGAGTTGCAGCGGCACCTTCGAACCCACACCGGCGAAAAGAGATTCGCCTGCCCGGTCTGCAACAAGCGGTTCATGCGCAGCGACCATCTCGCGAAGCACGTCAAGACCCACAGCAGCAGCAGCAGCAGCAGCGGCAGCAAGGGCAAGGGGGGAGCGGGGAGCTCGTCAGCCGAGTCCTGCTCCGACAGCGAGGACAACGGGAGTCAGCAGAGTCCCACTTCCAGCTCGGTGCCGCCGCAGCCGCAGCCGCCGCCGCCGCCGCAGCAGCAGCAGCAGCAGCCACCGCAGCAACCGGCCCAACCGGCTCAGGCCCAGCACCAGCAGCAGCAGCAGCAGCAGCAGCAGCAGGCTCTGGTGGCGGCGGCGGCGGCGGCGGCGGCGGCAGCGGCAGCGGCGGTGGCGGCGGGCCAGGACACCACCAACAACACCACATCCCAGACCACCACCACCACCAGTCTCGGCCATCAGCCGACAACGCCCATGACCCCAATACAGATGACCCCTCCACCTCTGACCCCACACCATCCCCACCACCCGCATCTCCCTCCTCTAATGCACCATCCGCATCATCACGCAACCTCCGTCCCGGCGGCGGCCCACCACCCGCACGCGGGGATGAGCATGCACTGAGCCCGGTGGGGCCCGGAGCCGGTGCCTGCAGTTCCGCTGCCGCAACGGCCCTGGGCTCCCCCCTATCCTACCCCCTCAACCTGAACCTCGTCCAGAATCACGCCGCTGCTCACCAGACCATCGCTCACCATCACGCCACCTCCACCTCTGCCTCCGCAAACACCGCTCCTACCCATCACCAACACCAGAACCATCATCACCATCACCACCATCACCACCATCACCATCAACACCAACACCAACAGCAACAGCACTCGCGTCAAAGTAATTCCTATTCCGTGCAACAGAATCCTGGCACGCCGGGGACCGCGCAGACTCCCTCACCCTCGTCCCCCGCGCCTGTACATAGTCTCTAGGTTGACGCGTCGCCACTCTACTAAAGCCCTTCGTTCCATCGGCCGCCCATTCTCTATCGCCCCTGCTACCTGTATTTTCCCCTTCGGTGGATCGGGCAGCGATCCTCTCGAACGGTGCTTCGACTAAACGACGCTCGTTCCCTCCCCCCCGACCTTTCGACTTTTCACGCTATTCGTCGAATCCGATTTCATTCGATTCTTCGTCTTTCCGCTCGAACGAGTCTCTCTGTACAGTAGCGATCGCTGCCTCGTTCACCGATTCTCTTCTACTTTCTCCCTCGTCCTTCTCTCCTTGACCCCTTTTGTCCACAGTTCGAGCCTTCACCCACGCACCCGAGATACTTACCGACTCTCCGTTACTTGTAAATACTTATACATAGCGCGTGAGAAAGATATTATATTAATTATGCGGTGTAATGTTAAGCGGTGTAAAAAAATTCTATATAACGCACTGTCGTCCTGTATCATACACTGATACGTTCGTAGACACACACACCCATACACACTCGCACGCACACACACCTACACACTTACACGTACATCCACGTACACACATACACACGCGCAGAACAATTAAAGAAAATGCATGAAAGACGTGTTGCGCGCGTGTCGTATCGTTCTCGTGTTTGTCTTCAACCCCCCCCCCGAGAATTTTTGGGGTGTGTGCGATCAGAAAACCGACTCAACGAACGTCGCGCGTACGATTCTCGAATCGTACAACATTCACAGATTTTGCTCCGAGCAGGTTCCAAACGTCGCGAATCCTGAAAAACCAGGCAGGTTTCATCGTGTCAAAGAGGAGACCGTAAAGTACTATATTACGGTCGTTTCCCCCTTAGATTGCGTTTGGAACTTGAATCTCGGACGTGATTCACGCGTCGATCGACGAACTCCCTTCGATCTTGATATCACTATATTATGGATTAATTATTATGAATTAATTAATTGATTAATTAATTAATTATTAATTATTATCATTAATTATTATTAATAATTATTATTGATGTATTATTATAAAAATTATAAATTCATTTTAAGAGAGATAAAGAGAAAATAAACGATGCTTTTGTGAGTAACGATGTGCCTGGATGATTCTCTCTTCGTGATCGTGTTTCTCCACTAAACGTCTATCGTCCCTTAGCTCTGCCCCAGCTCCTGCTGCTGCGACGCTTTGGTGAACCCGTAACGCCGTCCGCGGAAGACGTCCTGGTTGCGTATCGCATCCCCCTCGCTTTCCATCGACGAAGGATGCACCTTCAATCGATACGGTTCTATCGTAATCGGCGACAGAGTAAGTTCATCAATTCCAGTCGTTCTCATTGTCGGCCCTCCTAACGAGTGACATCTGACTTCGCTCGTTTTCGGTCCATCGAAATACATATTCGATTCGCTGATCGCGATTTCCGAGGAAAGTGGAAGATTTTCGGGTCACCGATTACGTCGAAGTTTTCCGCGTTGGCAGAAAAGTAGTGAGAGTTAACCAGGAACTGGACAAATTTTCGAAAATCAGACTTCAAGCGAAGAAATTTTACTGTACAGTGTGGCAATCCAATTTCTCCAAGTTGAGTTTTGTAGCAAGAAAATTTTGGAACAGAAAACTCGACGAAAGTATAGGAATCTATCGTAGAATTGGGAATTGAATTGTAATATTTAAAGAAAATTAAGAGAAATATCGTTGATCGATTATTTTCGATCTTTCAAGCCGATTTTCTCAAAAGTAAAATTCCCAACGTCATTTTGTCTATTCTAATTTTGCATCTTACTTCGAGCCCTAACTGTTAAAATCTCTCTCCACGAATGTCTAAATCGTCTAGGTAGATAATCAATATTTTTGCAAATATTCGTGATTACGTTTCGTTTATCGTTTATAATAAAAATACATTATACTTTCGAACGTATTTTCTAAAATTACAAGAACCAGAACATGACCTGTAGTAAAGACTTTATCTCTAATCGACTATGCCAATCAACAGACCGATGTTTCTCATTGATATGTGTAATAAAGTTGAGTCAATACGTTCAATAAGCAATAGAGCGACACGAACAAAATATATCTGTAACTTGAAAACTTAAAGCTCAGTTTATTCCTCAGCTCAGTACATACGATGTTTCTCAAAGTGAAAAAATCTACCGCTGTACATAGTTTCGACTAAATCGTTGATCCGAAGGTCTCGCACTCTCCTCGTTAACGCTCTGCACGCGTTCGACGAAACAAAAGATTAATAACTTAGTTGCACGCGCAATTTGCATTAAAATTATTAGCCAGCGGTTTCTCCCTTTGTCGGTCCGCGAACGAAATCGGCCGCGGCGGTTCTCTTTTTCTCCCGACGATCTCCTTACCGTGATTAACCCGAAAAGGGTTTTTATCCACTCCCCGATATATTCCTGTTGGCCTATTTCTGCCGGTCCAAAGACCGCTCGCTACGTATCCGAGCACTCGCCGTTATTACCGAGGATGACTCGGCTTGTTCGAACCCTGGCCCGAGCCCTTCCTTCGCTAATGCCTAAATAATGACGTATATACGCGACATGCAGCCTTATAAGCTTCGATAAATTTAATTACCCTCGGTTCCCGACCGCTACGTCCACGCGTAATTTACTTTTAATCGCGTGCTCGAAGAAAATCCACCGAATCGAACTACATTTTCTATAGCGGAGCGTGGTAAAAACGGATCGCGCGATTCTTCGTGGTTCGTTTGAAAGGGACGAGGTAATTAGATGATAGAGAATGATCCGTGCGGAGGAAATTGAACAATCTGACAGTGACAGACGGTAAAGCCTCGTTTACGTTAATTCAAGTAACTTTGAAACATGATTTATTTGAATACTATTTATTCGACTCGAAACATTCCAAATTCTTTCTCTCGTCCTCGTTAATCAAGTCACTTGTCTTCCACTACGTAATTTGAAAGACTTCGCTAATGTGAGTTTCTTGTTTTACTCGAATTGCAACGTGCTTGCGAGATTCGAGTAAAATTGAAGCGATATCAACCACCTTGAAAGGGACGGAGCTTGATAAATTGTTATTTTCAGTAGCGTTTCGTTGATCGATTAAGTATCGCTAACTGATGCCAACTTTAACGCACTTCAAACTCCATCGATCAAGTACGTAAATCTTACCAATAAGTACGATCGCGTGCAAGTACTTTCCGCGGTCCTACGAAATATGTACTTTCTACGTTCATCTTCGTATTCGTTCGAAATTTTACCAACGACCATTGTACCGTGATCGTACGCGTCACATACGAATCTCTCGTACGATATGTCCAAAAATATTCCTATAAACGTGGAAATACTTAAACAAACGTTGTTTGACTTTGAGCGAGGCATAACAGAGTCCGGTAGCGAACACTCGTTTTACGGTACGTTCTTTAAATCGGATCAATATGGCAGAGATTACGAAATAAGATCGTTATGCAAAGCAGTAGCAGAGGGTTCGAAGCATAGAGACGCCGCGATCCGCGGGGGGTGCGGTTAATGTTCGAGCCTTATACAAGCCCAGGGGATGGCTTTTTCGGTAATTTAACCAACGAGGGTCGAACGTTTGTTATTCAATTTGCGACCCCCTCGGTACCAGCCACTGCTCTCCTTTTCTACCCACAGATCATCGCGCCTTTACGACCTTCGCTCTTCCAACTCGACGACCATTTCTCCTCCGTTCGGATACGATCGTCGGTATGTTTGCCATCCTCCTACGTATGCACGCATTCGCTCGTTTCCTTCGCCTGCAACCACGCAGATTATCCCTAATGTTGCGCCATTAAGACTACTAAGCCAGATGTACAGAAATCCACGCCATGAGGATTTTCAGCTACGGAGAAGGGGAATTCCGAATCGAAGCAGAAATCGAAAGGTAAACGAACGGATTTACATATTTATATTCAGATCGTGAAATTTTAGATATTCTGGGATTGTAGACGGTGCAGATGCATTTCATTTTCAACGCTTTATTTCGTTTCTTGTATATGGTGAATAATTAACATAAAGAAACAAATTAATAACTTTGAAAGGTAATCACATGTGTCTCTTTCTGCCACAGATTCCGACAAATAAATCGAGTTCCTATCTACACAGACAACTAGGCATTTTGAAAATCGATTCGAGATAATATTTCTCTATTTGCTTTGATATCGTCACTAGAAATTTGATGTTTCTTTTTCTACTAAATTCTTGCCATGTAAAAGTGATCCGACGAAATAAACTATAGATAAATGATACAACGTGTTTTTATTAACAGCCCCTTTCTACATTCTCTCCTATCGCTCCACTCCAGAGAAAGAAAAAAACAATAGCAATCACGATCCAACGCACTAAACGATTTACTTAAAAATCCATTCGTTCGCGTCCTAAGAGCTTTAGATTTAAGAGGACTTTTAAACATTACCTATACCCGCGTATTATAAAATATACTGATCCGCGAGAAGAGGTAAGTATAATCGAGGCAGGTATGACAGGTAAGTAACGCGTAGCACTTATGTATCAGGAGAATGCGATGTGTAAAGCGTCGACACATAAAAGCCATTCGACAAATGTCTCAATACGATAATTGTTGGAAAAATATTTCGAATGGAAATTTTCGAAATCGTTTTCTTTTTTTGTCTCAAAATTAAGGATTTGTTTTGAGAGAACACGATGGGCAAGGAAGCGAAATCCTTTCGTAAAACGATTCTCCAGATACAGAGCCCTTTTTCGAAAAATTTTTCAGGTTTCAATTTCTCGGACATGAGCAAAGACTTTTATCCCAAAATTCAGTATTTGTATCAGGGGAATGTGATATGTAAGGAAGTGGTTTTTGACTCTAGTCGTCAACATGCGGTATGTTTCGTTCTGTACTTATCTGTTAATTATTGACCTGTTTATATTTACCTGTTAATTATTTATCTGTTTTATACTGCACGTAAATTGCGATATATCATGGGTATTCGAATTTTGTAAAATTAATTTACATCCAGCAGATTGAGGATATTCACGAAAGCTGTATTAAATAATGAACGCGTTTATTCCATAGAAATACAGGTGTTTATATAAAGTAATACAAAGTTACACAATTGCTATAATTACATTTTATGTACGTGTTAATAATTATATGTTAAACGTTAAAAAAAATTATAAGGAGTGTTACATATTTTATTGCGTAACGACAAATGGGACAATTATGGATATTACCTTTTTACATGAATTCCTTACGGAACGAGATTCGAGGAAATACTAATTTTAGATCGAATGTTGTTCTTTCAAGTCTTTATCCCTTTTAATGTCGGCTACGAGCAAAACAGAATCAAGGCTTAGTGGCCAGAGAACTAAGAGAAATAGAAAGGACAATAATGGTCGTTAGTCGAGGAAACAAGTCGAGAAAATTTGTACAAATTCATTTGAACGTGGATGAAATTAATTTATTTCGTTAATAGTTTAAAGTAGGAAAATATTTTTGTTTCCACGCTTTCATATTATATTGTAAGTTGAAAGCTACGCGTCATACTTCTAAGAATTTACGGCCAGTTGGCAAAACAGGACTTAGAAGGTTTAGTGACCAGCGAAATTGGAGAGGTGCAAGGGATAATAATGGTCGTCAGTCGAGGAAACAACACGAGGAAATTTGTACAAATTCATTGGAGGATGAAATGAATTTATTTTGTTAATAGTTTAAAATAGGAAAATATTTGTATTTCCTTATTTTTATTAGTTGAAAGCTACGCGTCATATTCCTGAGAATTTGCGGTCAGTTAGAGAAACAAGGCTTACTGGCCAACGAACCAAGGAGAGTGGAAGGGACGATGGTCGTCAGTTAACGAAAGAACCGAGAATATTTACATAGATTGATTGAAGCGCGGATAAAATTATTTTATTCGATTAATAGTTTAAAATGAGGAAATATTTGTATTTCCTTATTTTTACATATTATATTATTAGTTGAAAGCTACCCACCATACTTCTGAGAATTAGCGGTCAGTTATCAAATCAGTGCTTAGTGGTTAGCGAGTCAAGATGAGTGGAAGGGATAATGGTCGTCAGTTAAGGAAAGGACAAAAGGTCGAAAAAGCCTGGCAGCAAGTATCTTTGACCACCCTACGAGTCAGCTAACAAACCTCGTAAAACTAACGACTCGATCTGGTTCTCGAGAATATCATGGTTTCGTGTTTACAAAAGCTGGCCCGCCTCCTTCGCTTCTTGTTCCTTTTGCAAACTGAACAGGGATGCAGCGTGTCGTTTCTCCCATTGCGACAAACATTTGCAAATTTAATTAAACTACCTTCTTTCGTATTGTCTGCATCTCTTCTGGTTGAACGTACGCTCTGAGTTGCTGATGGGATCCATGAAAAAACTGAAATACAAATTGGGGGAATTTGTGAGGAAAGGATCCATGAAACAAAATTTAGCATCGAGCAAATTTTACAGTAACACTTCCGCTTCTACTTTTCTTTTTTAATATTAGGCAAATTTTATTCGATAATCATAATGCTTCTGAAGGAATTTTGCTCTCTTTATATATGCAAAATAAAGAAAGATCTTCGTAATAATTCACGCGTTTTACCATAGAGTACACCTAACTAGCAATTAGCATTTACATACATACCTCATGATTTAAAGATAACTGGACGCACCTTGTCTTTTTTTCTTTTTTTTTTTTTTGTTTAATTTAAATACAATAAACATTAATCCACACTCACCTAGTTATTATGTTGTAATAACCTGCACATTATACAAATCTCTGCATAAAAAGTAAAATATACAAGGAGATTCTCAAATGTTTCAATTTATATACTTTAAGAAATGAAAAGGTGCCAGACAAAGGATAGTTTTACTAACAATAGGTGGCAAGAACTGCGAAATCTCGAATAAGCTGTACGAGAAGTTGAACGAGAATGGTAAGCCAGGCCCAAAAGAACTTACCTGCAAGGACCTTTGTTCCCTAAAGTATTTGGATATCAATGGACGATAATATATTTCCCATAAACCTAGACCATTTCTTCAACGATCGTATTCCAAATTCCCAGATTTCATCTCGAATTCGATTATTTCCACGTTTCCATGGCGCGTTATCGGCCAACTAGCGCGAGTGTCTGCGAATCTAGGATGAAACGGAAATTCTGGCGGGTAATCTCGGTGGCGCGTAACGAGCGAACAGATTAGGCTGTCGTAGGATCCTGATACGCGGCTCAACGACGTACCTAATAAAGGAGACTAACGAGAGCAGGGCATGTGGTTAACGACGATCTATCCAGGCCACCGAACGAGACTACGAAACACATGGGTCGTGCTACGCGTTTTCGAGAGGAACGCACACGCGTGCACGAGCTCGAGATACACGCGCGCAACTTCTCAGCGAAGGGCGCACGAGTAGTCTTGTTACCAAAGTGCCGCGGCCTCGTGAAGGACCTCCGGGTCCAAGTTAAAAAAATTCGGTGTCTTTTCAACTTTCCAGCCGTCGTGTCACGACCAAACAGATTATCACGCGGTTCTAGATTAGGTTACTCGAGTAGATCACCCTCCAACTGATCGCTCAAATGTCGTGTGAATTACGGCCGAGCCGTTCGTCTTTATGCGCATTTATATTTTTACGAACACGAAGAAATACGTAGAACTTAAATAGAAAGTCGTTTTACTTGTTAAAAATTCTAATAGATACTTTACTTTCAACATTTGAAACATTTGTCCTTTTCCGCATCTTAAGTAGTCTTATACCGTGTGTTTAGCTATAATTCGTTCTAGGCTATCGTCAAAGGAATGTTTCTCTTTTTATTACGCCTTATCAAAAAGTTGCAGTTTTATATATCTTGCAATTATCGCAAGATCTTCTCCATCCGATACTGTTGAAGATATAAAAATTCCCGATGACAAAATAATATGCAATTATTTCTTAAATCGTTCGTTGGAAATTCTTCGTCATTTTATTACACCGCATCGAAGGACAAAAGTTACATAGATTCTGGATGATCCAATTGCGGGTTAAAATCGTAGAAAATCGAGAGAGAGAGAGAGAGAGAAGCGATCGATTACGCGTTTCGCCCTAACGAACGTGGACAGAGAGACACGTTGGTCTCCGCTGTAACGCAAAACCGATAACGTCAGCCGTCCGATTCCAGCTAATTGCTCGTCGTTAAAGGTCATTAAAGTATCTGGTTGGTTCATACGACACTCGCGTAGGGAGCCGACAGTGACGCTGCGATATTCCTCCTGGTCATGCCAGTGAATCAACATCGTCCGGCAATAACTTCGTTACGGGAATTTACCCTAATTGAAACGGTCTGCCTAAACTAATTACCAGCCGCTGCTGCCGATTCACGATCAAATTATTCCAGCTACGTTCCCGTGTCGCGTTCATCTTTCAGCGATCGCATTCCACTCGAGATTCGTTAACCCGTTCGCTTTCCATGCATTCGAGCAGATTGCACGGGGAAAAGCCTTTATTTCTCGTCTTTCGAACGAACTATGTTTAGAATGACGAATAACGCCGCCGCTCCGATGTCGTGCGACGCGTTTAAATCGCTACATCATATTTCTGTAACTCCGACTCTGGTCTGCCGACGTCGTTTTATCGCCTGTCAGTTCTGAAGATTTAACATCAAACGTGTTCCGACAACCGCTGGACGGTTCGTGCCGCGACTGATTGTGGTAACTCGTACGTTAGCTTTTCTCTTCTGTTCCTTACAAATCGGTCGAACAGAAGCATTTCCCGATGTAGAGTCTATTAAAGTCAAGGCGCAGAGTCTATTAAAAATTAAAGGAGGAAGGGAAGAGCTGGGGAGAACGTGAAAGAAACGTTACGCGAAGGATTAAATTAGTAAGAAAGAATCTTACGTTGGCGCAATATTTCAATTTCCTTTTAACCAACTTTATAGGTTTCGCTTATTATGTTTCAACATTATGATTGCGAGATGCAATGTCAAGCATTTGCTTAAAATTCTTTTTGTATTTTACTTTTATACTCTTTTTGTATTTCGATGCTTTACATTCACATACAATTAGTTCGTACTTTATCGCTGTATCGAGTTATCGTACGATTAAAAAATCTAAATTTCATCGTTAGAAGAAGTGATATTCATTTTATAAACTTGAAATTCAATGAACATTTGAATTTCGAACAGAGAAGAAGGTAAAAAGTAGCACGAGATATCCGTAACGATTTATCAAGCGAAGATCGAATCGTCATGGCATCGAATACGATGAAACCAAGAAGAGTAAAGAAACCCGTACGAAGAATACCAAACGTGCGCTTTAAGTTTCAACTTATTTGGACACCTTGTATACCTGCGAGCGTGCAGGATCGTAGGATGACTGTCAGAAATCAATTCAATTCCGTCCTATATCTGATTCAATAATCTGAGCGGGACGAGTGGGCGAGGAAGCAAGGAACGGAGAATGTAAATGCGATAAACGGAGCCTGGGACGGTACGCGCAAGAAAGAACAGAGGAACAAAGGGCACCGCGACTTCCGGCTGACTCGCATGGTCGACTCTCGGAGGTCATAAATCGTTCCGACGAACGAAACCGACCGGCTGGCACGCGGTCGCTCGTGGATCTGACAAACGATCATTTCGAGGCAAGTCGATTAACACCTCGTACGCGACCGTGTCGCCCTCGACTTGTGAACGGTCGCGACCGATTTCGATTCGCAGTCATTTGTCTCTGCTCTTTACTAGCAACGATGCTGCTGCTGCTGCTGCTGCTACCGTGCTAAATGGATCTTCGACTATTTCATCCGTAGCGCGGTTAGACGGGTGCAGCAGAACTGCAGTTCATATCCGATAGGATCTTGATCGTGCCAAGTAATCGCGATTAGGTCGTTTTTAAAGAAAGCCGCATAATTTATTTTGTAATATACTTTTCATATTGGGTGGTTGGTAACTGGTGGTACAAGCGGAAAGGGGGTGATTCTACGCGAAAAAAGAAGTCGAAAATATAGAATAAAAATGTTTTTTTTTTTTTTAATTTTTCCATCGAGACAACGATTTATAGTGAGATCCTTTATAACGTACCGCACGCGTACCGAGCGAAAATTCAAAGTCGATTTTCTCGAAAACAAAGCCTCAAACGAAAAATATTTGTTGTATATTTTCGACTCCTTTTTTCATGGAGAATCACCGCCTTTCCGCTTGTACCACCAGTTACCAACCAGCCTGTATATTTATATTGCAATTTATTTATTTGATACGTTGAAAAGTGATGTAAGTTGGTCTTTTACCTATTTCAGTTTAATTACACATCTCGAGAACGTAACCCTCGTCCAGTTTTTGCGCAAAGATCGTGTTAGTATATCTTCGTTAGTTTCTCGGTGGATAGCAGAATTCAGTTTTCGAGTCACGTATCACGTTCAATGAACAATTCAGCGTTCTTACAGAGTGTTTGCTTTATCCATCATTATCCGACAGTCGACGTTTTTCACTTGCACCACTGTTGCTTTAAACGGATCGATTGTTACCAAGAGCCTAATTCCGGATAAGTTGAAACGATGCAACGCATGTATGAATAACAGCGAATGTATTAGAGGGATCAAGGGATGCGACGAGGAGAAACCAATCGTTTCACAAGTTTTCACTGTCACGGTGGCCATCTGCGACGCACGTTTTGCTAAATTTCTTAGGACGATTAAGAAAAACAAAAAATGTAGGGAGAAAGAAATGTCATCTACGTCGTAGTATCGACGTTGTGGTTTACCATATTTCACGGAAAGCAAAATATAGAAAATTCGGCTAACCCTTCGTATAGGAACACCCCATCCTTAGAGCGAAACTCGACGCGTGCTTGCGACAACCCGCGAAAAAATCCAATGCTCCAAAGTGGGACGTTTTTGAATAGGATAGAGAAACGCGAGAAAGAATGGCACGGTAGCGAAGCTCGGCTATCGGCCGATAATTTCATGGCACATCGAGTAGGTATGTGGAGAATGGATGGAAATTAGTCGAGATGGCCGTCGAGTTCCGCAGTTAATTGATACGTCTGCGCTCGGAGCGGCGCGGCAGAATATACACACAAGCTGCCAGAGGGAAAGAGAAACGAGCGGGTCGAAAGGGAAGGGTCGAAGAAGAGAGAGAGAGATAGAGAGAGAGAGAGAGAGGCAGAGACCACGCGTTGGTAGTTCGCGCGTAGTTCGGACCGTGTGCGTGAATTGGTTCTCGTATTGGTGACCGGTCTGCTCCGTTCCGGGTTTGTTCGTATCCCGCGTGATTTAGCGGCTCCGCTTCCTGGCGATCTAGTTAACACACGTACGAGTCAGGCTGCATGAAAAAGAGAGAGAGAGAGGGAGAGGAAAGTTGGACGGATACACGCGCGCTCCTCTCGAAACCCCACGGGCCATCGCAACATGACTAATACCCTTTCGGCCGTATTTTTATCTCGCCACGAGCGAGTGGCTGTTCCTCGTGTTACGGCACTGCAACCAACAAAAAAGAAGGAAGGGAAAAGCGAGATAAAAAAGAAATTGCGGGCGGATGTGGCGAATGGATGTTGACATCGCTAGCATCTTCGACGATTCGCGACATCGGTATCGAGGCATTCGTGATTTCCCCATCGTCTTCGTCATCCACGTTGCTTCTTCGTTCAATTTCCATGGATATTACGGATAATCATTAATTCAAGAGTTATTGACAGACTGTGGATTTTTATAAAAATTCTCATAGAAAAATTCTAATAGAATTTGAGAAGTAGAGCTAATACCAAAAGCCAATACCATAGCATCTTTGTCGCTGTACATACGTTGCGTCAACTAGATTATTCTACTTGTTGTTAGAATCTCGTTGTAAGCAACTACCGTGCTTTTAGTTTCGTGCGTTTCGATGAAAAGATTTAGGAAGAGCAATAAACCATTGAACAGCGTGTTACAGTAGTACTGGGTTGTCCGAAAAGTGTCTTTTTTTCACAGAAAAGATTTTACAACGACGCATCTTTATACAAACACGAAACCTAATCTGTCGAACGTTGTAATCTTTATCTTGATAGAACAAAATGGATGGAAAATGTTGTGCATCCATTATTTTCTTATAAAAGGAAAGAAAAGTGATGTTCCGGACTAATAGTACTGTCATTTGGAATAAAAATCTGACCGATGAGAAAGACGAAGCGTGGGAAACATCTTGGACATCCTTATGCAAGGCGACCGATAGCATTGCCGATATTTCAAAGTTCTCAACGAAGATACAGTTCGTCGATAAATGTCGACAACGTTGTATCGACGATAATTACATATGGACAGCCTAAGGGCTCCTTAACGACGCTCTGCTAAGTACGTTACATTATATGTTCGTTAATATTATATATCCGACAAACATATTCAAAACGTTGGTAAAACATTGCCAGTCATCTTTAAAACGTCCCTAAGCTATTCCTTTCCTCTCTGTTACCAATTTATTTCTGCGTACTTCCAAAACGAAACTCACACCAAGTCCAAAAACGTCACGACGTGAGTCCACGATGTTCGTCTGCCAATTAAAGCGTCACGGACCCGAGGACGTTCTAACGAAGGGAAAAACAAAGACGTCTCGACGGATCGAAAGGATATCGGAAGACGATCCATCGTTAATAAGCTCGGAACTCGAAGGTAGTTGGCGTTGAAAGCGCGTTAGGTCGGCGGAGGGAGCACGTGTCTGGCGTCGAATGTCGGAAGGGCCACGACCCGCCCCCCTCGGAGCGACCTTAACGATCGTCGTTATTGAATAAATCCGAGGCGTTATACGTTGCCGGGCCGACGTTGCGCGTCAACCTCGAGGACCTCCTTCGTCGAATGTACGCCCACCGGACGAGTGATCGATTCCGATAGACGAGTCTCGTATAATGAACCGTCGTCGAGGCTTTAACACGAGGAAGTACGTAATACAGCGTGAAGATACCACGGATAAAGAAGCAACAACGCGAACCAGAGAGAGAAAGAAAGAGAGAGAGAGAGAGAGAGAGAGAACGGGACTTTGGAATAGGAAACTGCGTAAAAAGTATCGGGCCCGCGCTTCGTGGACGAAGGATCGAAGCCAATTTAGCGAAAGAGAAAGGCAAGAAGATAGATAAGAAAAGGAGAGGAAAGCCGATTCGATCGCGGTTTTCACAGTTACTCGGGAATATTGCCAGACGAGGACGATTCCAGAGATCCGTTTCGACTTGGACTTGCACGAAATCGGTTCCATTAAATCGGTGATTCCGTGATGGAGAAGCGAGACGTTCGAATCCGGCGCTGTCGTTGAACTCTCTTTGGACGGTCGGGGAGAAAAAGAAACGGGACGCGATCGTTTTTGCGATGCCGGAAGAAAGAACCGACTACGCTCCACTCCACTCCACTCCACTTAGACTCGACTCGGATTCGACTCGACTTGGACTCGACTCGGTGAGTTGCGTGGAATGGAGAGGAATGAAACGAAGGACCAAGAGGAGAAGAGAGCGAGGTGGTGCCGGCGGACGGTAGGACGACGCGCGTTATATCGTGTGTGCGTGGCTCGCGGTTCGACAGCCTCGAGGCCTCGGGCCGATCTGAATTCGCGACCGCGTGTATGAATAAGGCATTGCCGTGACAGAGGCGGAACAACAGCATTGCACGTTACGTCCGCCACATGCGAAACATCTGGCATTTTTCACGTGAAAGAGAAAGACCGGAGAGGCCTGACCCAAAGACGAATTTCTGAAACCGTGTACACGCCCCCCTGTCATGCTTCTCCGGGGAGACACACGCCGAGACCCCGGGGAATTTGTATTGTCGCCGCCGCTTTTATTCTACCGGACACGAGAAATTATATCGCGATTGTTCTTTCATCTAACCGTTAATTAGAAATCAATGAGCTCGTTCGTGCGTGCAACGTAGTTTAAACCAAGCGATTTGCCGCCGGTTTACCACCGCGAGATAAATCGCGATTGTGCCAAGGCGTTCGTTCGTTCGCCAACGATACCGCTTCCTTAAACGATATCAACGAACCGTTTCTAATCGCCGAACAAGCGCGCCACGCGCCATGCGTTACGATCTACGATCTTACGCGCATTGCTCCGCCCGACCCGAGCGTTTCGATTTAGAAGGGATACACCTTTGGTTCGGTTGTGTTCACTCGTAGAAAATTCACGCTCGAAGGAAGAGACTTCGAAGAAGGAAGAGCCTGTAAAAGCATTTCGCGCGTAATTTTTTTTCTCGGTAAGAACAATTTGCCGGTAGCACGGGCCACTAATTGTCGGGCAATTCTATTGGTCGTCACCGACATTCACTCTGACCAGTCGGCGTAAGTAATCTGCTAAAGCGCAAGACAATGCGCGAAGGTGTGGCACGCAGCGGACTCATTGTTCAGCAATTAAAAGCACTTTTTCTTCTTTGTACTTCGCCACCTGCCGCTTTTGTTTGTATTTTCGTCGCGATTAAGCCGCGTCACCGCGCATTTCGCAACTCGCTGGCCACGTCAGAAAACGTTTCCCCGAGCCTCGAACGATTCGATGCGACAGCCTTACCGAAAACGATTTCGCCATTTCCGGCCTGGATATCGGATTATGTATACGCTAACGCCGATTACACGATCGAGAATATTCGCAGGATACGGGTAATTAGGTTCGCGCGATCGGACGATGTTATATTCTCGATAGAGCGACTGCTTGTCGGCTCGACGGAACTCGATGAAAAACACTTTGATCGAGCTACTTTGTCAAGCGAATCGCATAATACTCGTGGACCTTGGATATTGCTTCTGTTATTGCCGTTCTCTGAAGCATGGAATTAGCCCTAATTGAATCGAGCTCGAAACGCAAAAAGAGAAACACGCGGAAATCTTGCGTTGCACGACCTTCTCTCGCTCTTAAGGCAGTACAGTGACATTTTAATAATTTTAAAAACACTCGAATCCTACTATCGATGTACCAAATTAATTTTACAATCAGCGATCTTAATAAACTAACGAGATGCGAATTGTAATTTTATAATTTTGTACCGGATAGGATAATCGAGTAACTCGTAGTTTAAAAAATTTCGTTTCTTTGTAATAAAATTCATCAATAGCAACAGCTTGTCAAACTAGAGCTAAGACTTTTGTCGCAATTTTCTCAATTCACGATACACTTTACTCTGTTTTTTCGTTTCAAAAACACCTTCGATCTTATCTAATCTGTTCCCGAGTTAAAGATTTTTATTCGTTTAATCGTGACAGGCGTTCGGAGTAAACCGACCCTCACGATGCACGTTGTTTCGCATAAGCCGAAGCAAGGCTATTCAATTTCCACGCTTTCCTAACAGGGAAGAACCTACTTTTGCCAAAGAATTTCCTCGTTCTGTAAAACGCGATCGACCAAACGACACGTTTAACGTGCAGCTGCAACTTTGCACGATGAAATTCCTACTTTGCGACGGTTTCGCCAAAACGAATCGGCAAATTGAACGGCGAGCAGTTATCAGTCGACGCAACGACTGTAATTTCCCAACTGCGCGCGTACTTTCTCGCTTCGTGGAAAATGTACTTCGATTTTCCCTCGGCCGTGTAATACCAACGTGGAAGAATTGCTCGTTTGTTTGCAGAGGCGGGCAAGGGTGGTCGCACAGGCAACTTTTACGTCTCGCGTTCTACAATATCCGCCTTTGCTTCTATCCCACGTAATCGTTCGAGAGACGCGGCTCTCTCATTTCGCAATGGAAAAGCATGGCTAGTCGAACGGTACGCCCCGCGTGTGAATAGGAAAATAATAATCGGCGGCCAAAAACGATCGCTTTCGCACCCCTCTGGCTTCGCGACAAATCCCAATGATTTTCCTACGATCGTTCTATGAACAAGGGGCGTGTACAGACACCAGTAATATACGAGGACATGTGTTTGCTTTCGATCGGTCTCTCTTAAGGCAATCCAACTGTCCTTTGTAGTTCGTTACGCTAAACGAAAATATGGATAAAACGCGAGGACCGAAATCGCTTTTTTTCTAACAAATATACGCTCTGTTCGAATCAGAACGTATACGTATTCTAACGTGTAATTTTTATTTCACCGTTTTCCTATGGAAACGCCACCCATAATCTTTTGTAATAATTTTGTATTTCGGATATTCATCGTTTGGTTGAGAATTTTTACGTAGACAATATAATTATGGAAATTAAAATTGTTTTACTCAGCTACTGGGTACTAAATATTATAGAAGATACTATACTCCGGATGTTTCATACTGTCTTGCAAATTACTTGGACTTTGCACTTTGTATTTCTGCACTTTCAAATTTCTCGTAAACGCATAATATCCGCAGTCTACTTGTGACTTCTTGTAAAAAGCCAAGTATGTACTTACTTGGTATTATACCAGAAGAGGAAACTTTTAGGCGAGGACACTTGCCGAAGAGGTTCGTCGCTAAGCCCGAGAGTATTCACGCAACGAATTTGTTTGGGTCTTCCTATTGGCCTCTTTTATTTCTAGACCCACCGGGTCGACTTTCGAGAATACTTGTGTGGTCACAAAGATGCGGTCGCATCCTGAATGGTGGTCGCGTTACAAACCTACCGAGAACGACGTCTTTCTACGTTTGTTGAAAGTCGATAACGACTTTACCCAGATTCGTTCTATGCTTTGTTCGACAATGCGCGTGAAATATCGTGCGGCTGGATGCACGAAACGAGCACAAGCCTGAATCCATCCTATCTCGTCGTGTAAATCGTTCTTAAGGTTTCGGATGCCACGATTGTGCCATCGAACGACATCGTTAAGAAGACGGATTTTCTACGAACAGATTGCAAACTTCTATACATTTGTACGCGTACGATCGGAAATTATCGTTACGTGTCGTTTATTTTACTCTTAAAATTCGATTAAAACTTAACACGAACGAATTTCCATCGCTCCTAGTTCTGGTCAGCGGCGTAAATATCGCAAACGAGAAGATGCAGTTCGAGGAAGAAAAAGATCGGATCGATTCAGATCGTTCATTTTGCAGCATCGTTGTCAGGGACCGTACAGCAGTTGATGGACGACGCGAGAAACGTTTCCTGCTCTCGGTTTTAATCGGGAAAACGAGCTGTTTCGTATTTTCCCGCGGTGGGTTCCTACCGGTGCCTGTGTCGGTCCTAGGAGGTTGAAATGAAAACGCGCGTGGAAGCGGGCAAGCGAATCGTTCACGACATCCGAAGCACTGCAGCGCAACGTGTCATTCCGGTAATGCGGCGCAAAGTACGAGCGTAACAATGCCGCGCATATAGACGTTTAATTATCATAGAGTAATGCGTCTAATGACATACATTAGTCCGCGAGTCGCCATATGGGGACCCTTTTGTTCGCCACTATATACGGTATATAATAATAGTCGCTCACGGAAAGAGTTGTGCACGCGCATGCGTGGCGAGGAGACCAGCCTCCTCTTCCCTTTGCAGGTCTTTCGGTCTTTCCTCTTTCCTTCCATCGCGTTTCCATCGTTTTCTCGTTTCCTCCCTTTCCCATCTAGTCAAGCCGACCTCTCGCTTTCTCGCTCGAGGCGCGTCCTTATGCCACTGTGAATCATTCCGCGTGCGACTGCGTGCCACTGATTACCGTAATCAGTCCGTTCCTGTTCCGGTATATCGGCCACTAATTATAATCATCGATTCGCCCGACGTCACTTCCTCGTTTTCGAGCTGACCGCGGTGCCTAGCTCCTCTCTCGCTCTCTCGCGGATATACGGCCAAACGGATTCAACGGAAAGCCTGTCATTCGTCCACGTCCACGTTCATGACTCGACCGTGTACGCCGGAACTGCGAAACTAAGTTTGCAAACCGACTTGGGGCTCGTCCGACGGTTTAAACGTGGAATTTTCTATGAGCGTGACGCATATCAGATTCATAAATTCGTAACGCAATCAGCCACGATCCTGTTGCGACGTACGTAGTTATTAGATACATTCGCAGCAATCGAATCGTTTCGCGTAGAAGAATTGAAAAGTACCGAACAGATGTTTAAAGATCTTTTGCTTGTTCTAGAAAAACACTGTTTTCCCTACCAGCCTTTTAATTGTCGTTTAAACGCCACGCAATTATCTCGTGATAACGTCCGCTTCTAATGTAATTCGTCGTATAAACGCAGTTCTTCCGCGACATAGTTAGACGTATGTCGCAGCAATTACGTAATTTCACGAATATCTCGACTCGAAAGAAATTGAATGAGAAACGCGAAGGGCAAAAATGGCCATATATAACGTGAAATATCGGACGAAGAATAACATTTGTTTGGACTTTCCGATAAATATCCGATGTCTGGATATCCTCGGTCAAAATACTTATAACCGGAATGTATGTCGCGTTTGACTGGAGACGCTCAAATTTTGGGGCAAATACGAACGATACGAAAAGATACTTCGAATTTAATCCGTCCGAAAATTGTAACGTCGACTTTACACGCCGTCTCGACTACGCCACACAACTTTCGTCCGCAATGCTTTTTCCTATCATTTTTCCGGATATTTGAGTTATGGACGCGTATATGTACGTGCTACGTCGAGACGATGGAACGCAAGGCGCAGAGGAACGACGTCGAATTCAAGGAAGAACTTTAATTCCTGGGCTTTGTGCATCGTGGAAAAGTTCGCGACGATTCGTCCGGATTGTTCGCGACGGGAAAGTCGTCGGAGTGGTTCTAGCCGACAATAGCCGTGGAACTTTTCGTTCGTTTTGGTCGAGCCGTGGTTAAACGAGGTCAAAAACTTTCGCGAATGTGCAAAGTTCTCGGAGCCCGCGAACAGAAGAGAGGCGGGCACGAAGAAATCTGTTGTGCCTGAACGACAAAGAACCGCGCAATTATAATGCTATTGTCGGCGGTCCTATTTTGCATTAAATGCGTTCTTTCGTTGGAACCACCGGGGACAATGCATCGGTCGAACGGATCGCTCGAATCTAAGAGATGAAAGAAATTCGCAAGGGAAATGAGGTGAAACTGGCGCGGAACGTCACGGCAGCATTGAAACGGAAGGCAGATCGGCGGTTATCCAACTTCTTTTCTGCTTCTCGAATTCTGGAGCGAACCGGCGCAACTGGGTCATATGCGACTAAATACAGGATGCAGCAGCAGATCTCGCACGCTCTGCGGTCGCGCATATGTGTATCAATTGGTCAACTTTCGCTGGTGCCGCGGTTCTTCGTACTTTTTTCCATATCCTTTTACTAACCTTTTCTACTCTTATCGACCGGTTGTACGGCCTGTCGGTCGGGTGGCCTGAATGGTCGCGCGATTCGCGACTCGCCGCATCTGCAGCGTCGTCTGCCGCGAAACCGCAACGTTCGTCGCATCTGTTTCCTCGAGGTCTGGCAATCTCGCGATGCATAAACTGCACGAGAAACACGTACCCCCTCCGATAATTGCGATCGTATCCCAGAAACGTAACCATCCCTTTCTCCTTTAAGCTTTATTTAACAGATCGTAGTCGACCCAGTTTCGATTATTTATTCGCTCGTTTTTAATATCTATAGCCGTGTACGTATCAGTGCATCTGCCTGACGACCCCTGTGCGACACGGGGTACGACACGAGTGAATATTAGGGCACGTAGATCGGGGCGTGTCCGATGGTGTCGTTTCCTACGTGGCATTGTACGTCCCGGGACGAGACGCACCTGGGAGTGAACCTACCACGCCTCTGAACTATGGCCATGTAAGAGGTCTCCGTCGATGTACCCATAAAGGTACGCATACACATATCACGTACACGAGTGCACGCGTGCATTCATACCGTACGTGTAGCTAGAATGCATTCACGAGACACGATTCTCTAGACACGATTTCCCCGTGAGCGTGCTCGTACATTCGACGACTCGCGCCTATGACATACGGGATCGTGCGAGAGCTACGCGAGGAGACACAATACGGGCTGGTCATTACGCGCCCGTAGGCATTGTTCGGGATATATAACGCCGAATACGCGGAGATCGAGGAAAAGTAATGGCGCCTCGAACCAGTCGCCGATGTCTAGCCTTTCGTATCTACGCAGCACGTTACGCGTAATACGGTTTTCGGTGATTCGGCGTTCCGTGGAAACGAGAGGGAAGTTAGAAAGGGGATGGGATTACGATATATCGTCGCGTCTTGTTGCTAAACGAGTCGAACGATATCCTGCGGTACCGTGCAGCGTTCGCACGACCCGAATACGCCCGGGGGCGGCTAGGGCGGAGGCGATTCCGCCCCCAGGTGGGTCAGGGTGGCACCCGGCACATCTCGTTCCACTTGTGCATAAATAACGCGACTAGGAGGATATCGGCCGCGTCGTAAATCGTACGCTTAAATAAGGAAACGTTGCTCGTGTTTGTCGGCCTGCTTATTGCATATCCTTTTTACGTCTCTCTTGTTTTTCAACATGGGTACTCATTAGTACACACGCTTGCAAATAGCGTTTGCGTACAGTGTACGTAACATGTTTGCGTACATTTTACGATCACTCTACTATTTTCTCAGCAACTCGCGGACGGTCAAAGTCTCTGCGAACTGTACGCGAACACGAGCAAAGACGTAGTTTTAGAAATCGGATCGAAGAAACGTCGGAAGCGGATGACAAAAGATACCTTATGGCGTTTCCGCACCGCTGTTTACGAACAATTCGTTACGTGTTCGCAACTTGTTTGCATATTGTTCGCGAAAACGATCGTTCGACGAGCCGTTCTTTCTTCCCAACATTCGAAATTCCTTACTCGAAAAGTGTCGATTACACGATCAACATGCGCGATATCTCGAGGTATACTCGTACCCTAATAAAGCGAAATTTCGCGAGGATGTCGTTGATATCGCGTGTCTTCGCTACGTATCGATCGTGTACGCGTATACGACCAGTTCAGTCGGAGAATCGCACTCCTCTGACTTCCTCTTCGTTCGTGTATCTTGCGAGAAGGTTTTTGTTCGCCGTCAGGCAACAATAAGGTAACTGTAATTCTCGGAGGGCAGCGCAGGCGACGCAATGGCAACAGATGGGGAAACGCGTTCGGCGTCCAATGTCTTCGGAAGCGTTTCCTTTGAATAGCTGTCACACATATGCCTGAAGGAATAATAGCACGACCGGTCGATGGAAAGAGAGTTATACACGCATGCAACCGCAGATAGGCCTTTGCGACTCGGAATCCTCCTTCCGCTTGCGAATTGCGCGTATCGTCCTGGCGTGTTCGCGCGACGGAGCCAGTCGACCGTCCCACGGATTTAATAATCGACGTAGAACGATCGTAAAAAGTCGAAAAGATTAGTCTGGTCGCGTTGTACTAACGACCACGGACAGATGGTCCTCGGCTACAGCTATAATCCAAAGATGTATTTCATTAAGCGATCGTTAAACGTAAATGATCTCGCGGTAGTAAAGATGAAATATAATACCTGGAACACACAGGTAGACGTGTAATTTGCGAGGATGTGTGCGTTATTCGTTGAGCGAAATGTATCGATACGAACGTACGAAGACGGTACACGAAGGGGACGAATCGTCTTTACGTGCAATTAATCGGCGTCGTTTTGTTCAGGATTGAAGGAAACTGGCGAACGATCATCGATTGTAAGACGATCGGTTGGTCCGTTGCACGTGCTACGCGGCATTTAACAAGCGGATCGTAAAGCGCTGTTTACAAGGCGACGCCGATAATAGATGACAAATATTGGCAGATGCTCGAGCGGAGAGCCGCGAGGATGCCCCCGAGCGTCTAACTTCGTCCTTTATTGCCGCCACCAAACGGGGGTACCAAAACGCCGCACCCCAAAATAGAGGATGACATTTCCGTGGTTTCTTTTTCGGCTCGGTGTATTGTCGGACTGCTGGTTGGTTTCTCCAGCCCGGACCGGAATGCATAAATCAAACTGAATCGGTGCGAAATGCCGAGCAACAATGTTCGACGCGGATCGCTCTCCCTTTCGAACACACAGAGAGGATAGAAATTCCTGACCGCGGTATTTTCGTGGCGTAGAGGCGCGACCATAATGCGCTATGATGACAAATGGTATCCCTACGATAGTTCGGGCTGGAAAACCTGCAAACGGCGTACCTTTCGTTCGCGTCCTCGTAGGAAAGAGAACACGACATGGTTGGCCATTGACGAGTCGAGAAATCTTTCGAGTAGCCGAACAATGCAGCCCCTTTTCACGCGGCTACACCGTGTCCTTCTCATGCTGTTGCGGTAATCTAGCACGCTGTATACAGTGAATAGCAGCGAGGAAGAATCGAGAGAAAAGAAGAAAGAAGAAATCGAGAGAAAAATCGATCGACGCTTCTACTACGTTGCATCGCGGTATTTCGGCAGAGTCGTTCGTCAAATCGTGGCCAACATACCGAACGCATTCCCTATTGGCGTATAATCGTGTGTTCAAGCACGTGAGAAGCCTCGGACGATCTGGAAGCTTGCGTGGCTCGCACCGTTGCCGAAAATAACCGATCGGGCGTCTCCGAAATCACGTAAAAATGTCTCGAAATGGGTAGAGGCTCGGTACGGTGTCGCTGGTGTGAAGAACTGCTCGTAAGAGTTACGAGTTCACCGGGCGATAAAGTTGGCCCTCCGTAACGCCTCGGCCAGACCCAACCAACGGATTTCTGTCTACGCTAGGCTTATTTTATGAGTCGGTCGGCAGACCGTCAGGAGGAAGCGCGTCCTTCTTTCTGGTCCATCTGCGCTTTACGATCCTTTAAGGAATTCGACGCTGAAAAGACCGATGACGAATTACTCGCTACGCTATTGTCAAAAACACACGGCGATCTTCGAAAACAGCGTAATCCGCAAAATTTTCCAACAAAGAAAGACCGTGTCTCCAGTTAGGAGAATCTAATTCCGATCCGAACGTTCCGATGGCGATACGCGTTGGCTTTTGAGAATCGGCTCGGTCGAAGGGGGTTGGACGTCGTGCAGAAAGAAACACACGGCGTCGAGGTCAGGTGT
This sequence comes from Bombus vosnesenskii, assembly GCF_011952255.1. Classification (NCBI taxonomy): domain Eukaryota; kingdom Metazoa; phylum Arthropoda; class Insecta; order Hymenoptera; family Apidae; genus Bombus; species Bombus vosnesenskii. Next base: position 277,276 of record NW_022883036.1, read on the forward strand.
CAAACAGCTCGACACCGTGGAGAATTCGTCGGACAAGGTTCGCAGGCAAACGCGATGGTAGCGATGGATTTCTGGCGATCCGAGAACGGGGTTTACGGCCTCGTCGAGGCCCAAGAAGAAGCTTAAGAAGATTCCTGGAGGAGAAGAGGGGGGCCGTAGGTGTCTCCGACAGCATGTGCTCTGGGCGTGGACCAACGCGAAAGAGATATACTGCTTCGCCCGAGTATTTATGGCATATCCGCACTTCGTCCGATATATATACATCGGGAGCAGCGCGGAATGCGCGAACAGCCATCCCGAATAATTGTTTCTGGAAGTGCGAACTGCCGAGCTTATTAACGACAGAACCATCGCGTTTCCCTTCGTCGTCGTGTTGGCGACAAAGCGCGCGAACCGAGCTTGACAACACCTCGGAACGTTTATCGAAAGTAAACAAGGATATTCTTCTTTCGAGGGACGATAGGATCGCTGTGTGATTTAAAGAAGCGTTCTTTCCCAGGCAGGATCTGTTCAACGAACGAATATCTGTTTTGGCGAGGACAGAATGCAATTAACGGCTGGGGCGGAGTAAAGATAAACGCGTACCGCGATTCTTTCAAAGTGACTGTGCAGTATAAAGCCGTGCACGTTCCGTGCTGTTCGTCCGTTGCGCCACGCTACCGCTCTCTCGCTTCAGCCAGTATTTTTTCCTGTTCTTTCTTTCCCCCGCGTCCTGTCGTCTGACTTCTTCATCCAAAGGACGATAAATCATCCGGGAATATATGCTTCTTTACACGCAATCCCGTATATAGTACGTTATGCACGTAACAAATAACGTCGGAGCATGCATCTCGCGAGCTGCGATTTCGACTCGCTCGCCGTGCGCCGGTGTGCTTTATCGGCTCCCTCATCTGCGAAATGATCATTAAATTGCACACTGGCGACAGAGGAATCGCCCAAGGATGCACGGACAACCTACAAAAACCAGCCATTCCATCGACGATTTTTATCTCTACACGCACGGTGCTTTCGTTCGGGAATTCTCTACTGGAAACTGGACGATTACCACATTTGTCTGACTCTACGCTATACATACAAACACCATTGTGTACGATATTGTTGCGTCGTTGACGTTTTCATGTTTTTATTGATAATTACGTTCCGATGATACGATATTTCTACGTCCACGAATTCTATACGGATTGAGCAATCGTTGGTTCAGCGATCGTAGCGGCGTAGATCAAAGTCTCAAGAATTTACAGTATACAAATTTGAATAGCATATTACGCGCTTCAATTTCAGATGGACGCATCAAAATCAGACTATTCATGGATCGACGTGACGCTTATCCGTACGATATGGAACTCGTACGTGACACGTTCATTACAGATAGTTTAATAGCCCACTTAGGTTCAGCCCCTTCGTGTAATCACGACTTCTTGCTTCGCTGATACTACTATAACTAATACTCGTTCGAGCAGACTCGCCACGCGTACGTTTCTACCGTAATCTGCCATATAATAATCACGATCCGTGCAATTAGCTATCAAAGCTATTTTTATATATCCGAAGGTAAAATAGGTTACGCAAACGTAACCCTGAAAAGATTGGATGGATAAAAGGCGGAGAAGGGCAATTAGTATCGAATGTCGATATGTGGCGATACGTATAGCGACCCGTAAGAATTGGGACTACGGGTTTCTCAGCGGGACGCAACCTGTGCGACTCGCAAGGATCGAAAAAGAGCGACCGTTCATTCATCTGACCAAGCAGGACGCTAATAGCTCACCTTCGGTTCATTCAGAACGAACCGCCGGGGATCCGATTCATAGGAAACCAAAGGGATTAAGCCGCGTTTTTTGACGCATTGCGGTCTCCGACAATCATCCTCTGAAAATTATCTCCGCTAAGAAGACGCGAGATTCTTCGTGGTCGTAAATAAAAATTGGGCAACCTTTCCCATTCGAAGGTATCGACTTTGCCCGGGAAAAAGAAGTGTTTTTCACGGTCGTAAAAAAATCATGGATCGTTGCGAGCCGTTTACATTTTCCCTGCGGTTTTCCTCACGGATAAACGTCCGTACTATTTTCACTTTATGACCACTCTGTGGATATTATTTATCGAGAGGCACAGACGCGCGTGGACCACCCTTGGGATTCGACCAGACTTCAGATTTGCCCGCACGATAAATATCATTCGTTCCGATACTCGAGGACCCCTCGGGTCTCGCTCGAGTTCTCTGTGTAACTAAACAGAATGCCTGTTTATCACCATGTGTTTCCTTCCTTCCAATGTAGGCGTATTTTCGAGGCATGTACGAGAGAAACGATATGAATATCGTTGCAGATACGTCGATATACACCGTAGGTTCACGAAACGTTGTACTAACATTACCAAACAACCCTGCGTATTCACCTCCGCGTATACTCCTTTCAACCTGAAACGTTTCATACCTGTCAGCTCTGTCCTACGACTCCAAAGTATCGAGTTGTATTTATTATACCATTCGCGTGCCGATTAATTAGATCAACACGAATCAAAGTTCGTATCATTCGGTAATAATCCCTCTCGTACGACTACAAATATTTGATATGGCGAAAATGAAATGTAGAACCCGATAGGAAAAATAATTCCAATCTTAAGCTTGATCGACGATCAACAGTGTGTGTCGATGGTTTTCGTAGCCATTGTATTTCCTGTTTATTAGCTCGTCTCGTAACAAACACGATTGCAAACCGATAGAATAGTCGTTGCTCGATAAACGATCAAATCCAGCAAACGCTTCTCTGACCAGTGCAAGTAGGTCGATTCAAAGGTCGCTACAACGAGAGAAGCGTTCGTTACGATCTCTTGCGCAAACCTTCTACTTGAGTCCGCTTTTACGACCGCCTACCTCACCCCTTTCCATTCGGTAGAAAGTATCCTTTGGTCAGGATAAACGTAACGATTGCCGAAGTCGGGAGGGTCGAATCCCTCGTACTCGGCCGACCCTCGGCAACTCGTTTCCATCATTAGGGAGCGGCTAAGTGGCCACTACTGCCCAAGGCCGTGGCAACCGGGTACTCGAGGTGGACGCTCCAGAAAATGGCTGACGATAAACTGGACATTCTGGATCAACCCTGATCTTACCAAGCTCCGAACTATTTCCTGTTTGCTCCAGGGCCGACCACGCCGCATATCTTTTCACCATAAGGCTAATACGTCCGCAGGGGTCGTGAGTAGGGTGTCGCGCGACCTACGAATCACCGATTCATCCCTTGCCCTTCTCCCTGTTCCGTACGTGGCTCTCCTTTCACTCTATTGTCGAACAGTACGGATATGGTTGAAAGTTTCTGACAAATCGGCCACGTGCCGACGACACATGCACGTCGATTTCCATCCACGAATGATACTTAAAACGGAAGGAAGCTGTAACCAGGAGACGATAAAACTTAGGATAAATGGAAGTCTGTTCGAAAGGACACGCGTGTTTGGTGAAAATTCGCTTGAGACGTTGTTACGCGGCACATTGACGATACAGAACCCCAAATGTTTCGAAATTATCAGATCGTGAAATATACATGTTCGTTCTGTTTTTACGAATATTTAGATAAAGGTTAATCGCGATTGGTAAGCTGTAGCACGTTTTGCGAAATTGCAAAAATATCGGAAAATAAAGAACGTTTGCATCGTACGATTCGCTTCTCCATTATGGTAACAGCAAAAAAAAAAAAAAAAAACGTCTAAAAATATTAGGGAAATCGTGTCAGACAGAATCTAAGTTTCACGAATCTGCGCAAAGAACTTTCCTATGCCTTCCGTTTGAATTATCACGACGAAACGTTAATAGCGAATCGACAACGACGCGAGAATTCGTTTCCTGGAAACGAAACTGACGTTCATTGAAAAGAAAAGACGGCGTAACGACGGTTAAGACCACGAAGAAGTCCAGCGATCCGCGGAAACGTTGAACGCGTTCCGAGGGGAGAAAGATCGGGTTCGTCGTTCGGTCATAAAGATAAATAGTTAGCCGGCAAATTTACACAATTTGTAGCGAACGACGGCCACAGCGAATCGACGAAGAAAAGAAAGCGAGGCAAGATCGAGAGCGAAGAGGGGGACGGACAGCAATCTACGGAAATTGGCAAGAACGACGAACCAATTTCCGAAAGAGGCCCGCAAATACTGGCCCAGGGGTCAGTCAGGGTGAGGGTTAATCGCCGATGAAACGATCCTCGTTAACGCGTTCGACCGATACGCAACAAGGTTGTGAAAACGATGGGCATTGCTCTCGCTACATTTTTTCATCTCCACGTTACTGTTCCAATATCGCTTGAAACATGGTGTTCGTAATGGACACGAAAAGCGGGAAACGGGGAAAATCAGCAGCGAACATTCGCCAAAAGGATAACTCGAAGATGCGCAATGATACGCAACAAGGTTGCAAGGATGATGGCTGATGCTCGCGCTATATCTTTTCATCTTCCACGTTATTGTTCCAATATCGAAATATGGTGTTCGTAGTGGACAGTAGAAATGAGAGGAGGAAGAAATCGGAGCGGACATTGGCGAAAAGGATAAGTCGAAGATGCGCAATGATTCGCAACAATGTTGCAAGGATGATGGCTGATGCTCGCGCTATATCTTTTCATCTTCTACGCTACTGCTTTCCAATATCGAAATATGGTGTTCGTAATGGACACGAGAAGCGGGAAACGGGGAAAATCAGCAGCGAACATTCGCCAAAAGGATAACTCGAAGATGCGCAATGATACGCAACAAGGTTGCAAGGATGACGGCTGTTGCTCGCGCTATATCTTTTCATCTTCCACGTTATTGTTCCAATATCGAAATATGGTGTTCGTAGTGGACAGTAGAAATGAGAGGAGGAAGAAATCGGAGCGGACATTGGCGAAAAGGATAACTCGAAGATGCGCAATGATTCGCAACAAGGTTGCAAGGATGATGGCTGTTGCTCCCGCTATATCTTTTCATCTTCCACGTTACTGTTCCAATATCGAAATATGGTGTTCGTAGTGGACAGGAGAAATGAGAGGAGGAAGAAATCGGAGCGAACATTGGCGAAAAGGATAACTCGAAGATGCGCAATGATTCGCAACAAGGTTGCAAGGATGATGGCTGTTGCTCGCGCTATATCTTTTCATCTTCTACGCTACTGTTTTCCAATATCGAAATATGGTGTTCGTAGTGGACAGTAGAAATAAGAGAAGGAAGAAATCGGAGCGGACATTGGCGAAAAGGATAAGTCGAAGATGCGCAATGATTCGCAACAATGTTGCAAGTATGACGGCTGTTGCTCGCGCTATATTTTTTCATCTTCCACGTTGCTGTTCCAATATCGAAATATGGTGTTCGTAGTGGACAGTAGAAATAAGAGAAGGAAGAAATCGGAGCGGACATTGGCGAAAAGGATAACTTCGAGATGCGTAATGATACGCAAGAACCCTGTAAAAACGTTGGCATTGCTCACGCTACGCTTTTTTATCTTCCGTGCTACTTCTTCTAATATCGCTTGGAAGTAGACATTATATTTCTTACTAAACGGAAGAAATCATCGACAAACATGCACGCAATGGATGATTTTAAGATACGTAATGATACGCAACGAGATTGCGAAGACGATAGAAAGGAAAACTGCTACGTTTTTTTCATTTTTCATGGCATTGTTCTAACATCGCTTGAAGGTAGACATTATATTCTACAGTAGATAGAAGAAAAAAGAAAGAAACGGAGGAGGTCGTCGGCGAACATTCGCGAAAAGAATGACAATGTAACGAGTGTTTTTGCGCGCTTCGTACGCTCGAAAATTGAAAACGTAAAGTCGATCTCGCGGACCACCGGCTGACTCGAGGATTCTCGACGATTAACATTCCCAAAGCAATTGCACCCACGACGACCAGGGCAGCCAATTTCTTTTCTCCGGCTCTCCGATTACTCGAATCTCGCAGCTACGGTTCGAACGCGCAGTTGAGAGATGGCAGCACCGCTCGAAAGCCGCATCTGCACGCGAGATCATCCCCGAAGATATTGTAGGGTCCCATCGAGTAAAATGCGAAGGGCGAGGGAAACGATAAGACGACGAATAATTGAAAATTCCAATTTTTCCCAAAGAATCGTTTGCCATTTCGCGTTAAAGTCTCAGACTGGCAAGTTTGAAATGCGGTTTTTAAAAAGAAAAAGAGAAGCGAGAGGGAAAGAAAATTGTGCTTACAGGGGTCGAAGGGAAGAGAAGCTATCAACGTTGCTTCTTCTTGGAGGACACGGTCGTTTGCCAAGCCTTCAACCTTGATTCGCGCAGACATTTTTGTCCTCGAGTGTCGCGATCGAGCGGCCTCATCACGCGAATTACAGGCTTCGCTCGTGTTCGTGGGTGCCTTCGAGAGTCGCGTGGATAGGCGGAGAAGCCTGCAAGAGTACAACTGCTTCGGATGAATTGGCAGGCAACCTCCGAGAACCTCAACCTGGACTGCCTTTCAGAGAAAGTTCGTCTTACGTCTCAATCGGGCGCCACGAACGATTCGTCGTATTTCCTTTTACCATGTAAGGCCGCCTTTCTCTATATCTATATATTTTTTTACAGAAAAATTTACAGAATCGTTTGCAATTCGATCGATTGGCGAAAGTATAGAAGTAAATCGTTCGTTCAGCAATGAAACAATGTTGCCGTCCTTGCCAAGTATCCCAGGCGACCGAGAACGAAGAATCGCATCGAGTGTGCGGCACGTCGCACGAAATGAGGAGCGGCAATGGCAAATAAATCGCTTGGCTCGCGTCACGTCTCGATCCGCGCCGAGAGACCGAAGGCTCGCGAAAGCTTATGATGGACTCGCACGAATCGTTGCCGCGGCCTTTGATGTTGCCGCCTTGCTCGTGAGCCACCTCGGGTGACAGAATCTGATCTTTCCACCCACGCTACGCCCGTCTTCCATGCACCGAAACGTCTATCTCGCGATCCAAGTCAGCCGATATATCCATGGAATATCGTCTCCTCTGACTGAAACCGGATGCGGTTTGATGCGCGATAAACCGAGGATCTCGGTAATGATTCGTTTTCCTGTTTTGCATAGATTAGCCGCTCGTTGCACAACTATGAGTAATCATTTTCTATCACGCAACAGTTTCGAAGAACGCTCCTCTTCCTTTTTTTCTTTTTTTTTTTTTTTTCTCCCTCCGGTGTAGAATTGCATAAAACGCGGCGGCGGCGGTCCGATCCTTTTTTTCCTCCGTTCCGCGAGAAGAGATTTCGCTTTATCACGATCTTATCGAACGAGTGGATGGTGTGCGGTTGCTCGTAGAAAATCGGTCGACGCGGCCCGATAATTCCCCCGGGAACGAAAGAACCGCGCGCAAGTACGCTGTGCACCGTAATTGAAATTTGCTCAGCAGCGGTGCACAGCGTAATCGCCGTATACGTTTCACCAACATAATTGATTATCGACCTGAGCCGCTTCGATTCACCCTCGACTTCGCGAGCAATTCGAGAACGAGTTCGCTCGTTACGGTAGTTCGTTGCCGAGGCTCGCGTTCCTCCAACGAACGATCGTCATCGCTCGGCGATCGTTCTTCTTCCCGCGTTTTACATGAATTTCGTCAAATCGAGCGGCCGCCTCGTCTGGAAACCGCTTTATCGGTCTCCTTTAGGCTAGGTTCCGCAATTATTTCGCAATTAAGGAACGTTAACGATGCCTCCTCGACGGTCGTTAAAACCTACCTTCGCCGCTTCTCCGTTGAACGGAGGTCTGACTCGCGAACGCTTACTCGCTTTTTCACGACAACGATCGAATACCGTGGCTGGAAAAGTTACGTTCAAAGTCACGCCGGCGTCGCGTGTTGTCGCAAAAGCGCGATCAAATGCGATCCGTTCTTTTTCCGAGCACGCTACTTCCCCTCCATCTCCGGCATCGTCATTACGTCCTTTCGCAACGAAATTATCGAGCTGTTATTACCCCGGTGGCGAATCTAATAAAAGACCATACGCGCACTCTAATTCATGTGATGCGCGTATCCGTTGGAACGCCGCGCCGGCAACGTTCGCCGGTCCTTCGAACAACGACTCTGCTACCGATCGTGATGTTTATATAAAAGGTGTCTCCGAGAATAATCGTGGAAACCAACCTCTTCTCTATTTTCACTCTCGTACGATAATATCTTTCCTGGACGCGTGAACACGATCGATTCGACGACCGATCTTCGCCTACGCGACCGTCGATAGCTATTATCGATTGACTCGAAATGTTCCAATATGATTTGGGCAAGAAATTGCAAAATCAATACGTAATTAACTCGTTACTCTTCTATACATAATTTCTACAAACGATATGTAGATTTTCGATTGTCATCTTACACGAATGCAAAATTCCGATCGATAACCAAGTTTCGTACGAGACTAACATGCGTTTTAATCGTTACGCATTACGTTAACGAACGTTGTAAGCGTTAAAACACTCGTTACACTTGTTGGAAAAGATTACAGCAATTTTTACTGCGAAGCACACAGGTACGATACGTGTGAAGCGCTAAGCGACGATAAGATATCTAAAAAAGGAAAGTATTTAATTGGTAGGAAATGTCAGGAAGTGTCTTGATACCTACGAGTACATCGATGCGCATCGTTGACACGAAACTGTGCGTAGCTCGCGTACATCTCGGTGAGAAAGTAACCAAGTTACCGAGCAGATGTTTGCGGAGAATGTAATGGTATAGTGGCACTCGAGTAAAGCGCAGTGCCTATGCAGGCGGATATAGCTACATTTTTGGCATTTCGCCTCGACCTGCCTCTCCCAAGGAATTCGACCTTTTTTCCTCTCCTTCGTTCAGCCTTCCGCGGTCTATAATCGTGTATGCAAATCGTCACACAGCGGCAGGGTGAAGCAATCGTCCCGCAATCGTGTCTTATTAAGTCGTTCCGCTGATTTTCTGTATTCGATCGGCGGGAACCCATTGGCGAAGGCCTACCTTGACCCCGAAGCAGCAGGTCGCCGAGATCATCCGTGATCCGGAGCCACTGCATCCAGCTAGCCGACCGATGCGCGTAAAAGTCTCGTAGACGGAAGCTATCGTTCGTTCGATCAGCCGAGAATTATATCGATCGTTTCTCACAAACTGGTTTCCTGCGTCAACGATACCGAGACATTCGTCGTTTAAATACCGGACATACGTGCATACAGTTACGAAAATACAAGTCGCTAACGGAATTCGGTATCCAGTTATTCTACTTTTACCGCGAGGGTCTTAACGATACGGTAAACCTATGCAGGCCACGCGGACGAATTTAGCCGCGCTCGGAAATGAGCTGAAGACAAGTTTCTGGTTCGCTGTTTCGATAACAACTCTATCCCTCGATCGTACAAGAGTAACGTTTACCGGACTTCGTAAAGTACCTAGCGATTTTCACGTTGTCCGTACTTGAGCTGAACGATGGATTCCTTTCAACCATACGGCAAAGAACACATTTCGCCTCTATGTTTCAAACGAGCCACCTGCTTCCGCAAATTACCGTTTACGATTCGGATTAACCGCACTGAAAACATCAGCACCGCTCTCGATACGAAGGAAAAAACTCGATTCCTAGGCAACGACTCCTTCTCGCAGTTATTCGCAGTTCCCTTCTTCTCTTCTTAACTTTTGCTTCTATCTCGCGATAGAGGTAGCCGCTTCCATCATAAAACTTTAATTATCTTTAATCACGCGCGCAACTACAGCGACTGATTTCGAGGAGACTGAATCTACGCGCTTAATCTACTAAACTTGACGCTAACGATGCAACGTTATTACGTTAATGCGATACGTTCGAAGCCAGCGCCTCGTCCTTTCCTCTCATTATCGTGCAATCTTCTCCTAGTAAAATATTTTAGCGAAATGTTTTAGTAGGATGATCTAACGACCGGCGAATCAAAGCGAGAAACGTTTTTAGGCATTGCCTTCCCCCTTTAATAAGGCTAATTTAGCTTCGTCGAGCTTGGCAGTCAGACCAGGCGATTTTTTGTTGGGAAATCGAACGCCGGCCTCGCAAGATTAGCCCGATGCAATTCGACACCGCTCTTATTTCTATTGCGTAGAATCTACAAAACGGAAAAACCTACATCGGAGGAGCTCTAATAAGCTGTAATCGGAGAAACTCGTAGCCGCTGTGCTACGAGCCTGTTCCTTTTATTCGGATTTCGGTCGGGAAATTTTTTAATACGTCCAGGCTAAATGAATTATTACGTCACGTTGGTGAAACGTTCCATAACTAACTATTTACCATTTCAGATTTTGGAAAATCATCGAATCTAGGAAACGCTGTCGAAGCAAAGCTGTTACAGATTCCTTCAAAATAATGTACGCGTTGAAAGATTATTATCGCGTATTATCGTAAAGGACGAGACTTTTTAATCGACAAAGGACAAAGCTTATCGACTACCCTGACAAATTCGAACTTTGAAGAAACGTTTCGTACGCAGCCTCGCGATAAATTCTGGCGGTGAATTTCCATGGATTCAGCGGAGTAAACGACGTCGCTTTTACCAGGAGGATTTGATCGTGAATTAAAGGAGACGGGGTGTTTATCGTGATGCTGCACCCTTCCAACGTGGGAACCCGGGAAGAGCAGGCCTATGGGGAGCCTATGAATCCGGGCACCCCCAAGCTAATCGCCCGGTCGCCTCTCGGCGTTGACAAATTTGCGAGACGGTGATGGATGTTATTGACTACTACGCGCGGTATACGCGGTATACTCTGTTGATCATCGAATGATCGAGCACCGATAACTTCCTATTGAAAATTTCCAGCCTGATCCGTTAATAATTCACCGCCATAGGTCCTGGCTACCCCAAACTCTCTTAATCTGCTACTTAATTAATAGCCCGAAGACTTTTATAAATAGGTCCAAAGAAATGGGATCTAAATAGAAATTCTTTCATCTACCGAATATTATAACGAGTATCGTGATTTATATTATAAATTCATATTTTTTTCTTATTGAAAGCGTAATTAGATATTTGATATATTTTTGCCTAGATATTAATTACGTTCTATACGTTATCGCGATACATTATTGCAGCTTTAAATACCCCATAAGTGCACGATCATCCTCGGTCTATCAATTAATACCGCGGCCATTCGATTACTTATGAAAGTCGTATGCCTGTCGGATTACACCTTTGGAATTTTAACCGCAAAGACGCGAACCTCTGCTACGGAAACGCGTCCCAAGTAACAACGAGGAGAGTCGCGAGAGTCTGAAACGATTCTCTAAACGCGCTATGGCTTAACGGATTGGCGCAGGGTGGCTGTAGGGTGCGAGAGACCGTCACTTTGATATGTAAATACACGCACTACAGGGTGTATGCGTACCACCCGTTGCACACAGACGAATTGGCGCGGTGTGCACGTATACACGAGCGACCAAGTATCGAAGCTTACGTATGAACGCGACAGTCCCATCCAAGAGCAGCCGATGTGCATTTGCTCCACCGAACATGCCACAATGGCGCTCTGACTATAAAGGCAAATCTAGCGAAACAGGGGGTAAAAGAGCGACGCAAGGGGCGAAGAGATTCGTCCCGTTTCTCGAATCCGCCGGAAACATCCAATATCTCCGTTATCCCTGTTCTGCATACGTCAATATTGACTGGAAGCGAGTTCTTCTTCGTTGGAACACACCTTTGACTCGTGCACGATTTTCACGAGTTTCCAGAGGAAGCTAGAGAATTCTAAAGGACTTTGCGCATAAAGAATCGATCGTTGGCGTTGGTTGCTTTTTCCCTTTTTAAAGACAGCCAAGTTCTCTTTGATCGGCGGAATGTGTAATCAGCGGTGAAAACGCCGCAACACGGATCGGAAATCGAGCAGCACGAGGTGGAAGGTAGGCGGCGGCTATTGGGAAAACGATCGCTAATACACAGCTAAAGCCGGGATCTCGCCTCCGCGCTCGATATTAGGCGAAACCACGGTGGCGATGGCAAATAATTACCGTATGCTGGTCTAGTACACGCACCGTGAAAGGATAGGCGAGCTAATGGCGTTGTATTGTGCGGTAATCTCAAAGTAATCGGTTCTCGTTTTCTTTTTTTAAATTACACCCCGAGTCACACCCTTTTCGAATGGAACGGCTCGAAATGATAGCGCGGTCGAAGCGACTTCTATCGTCGCATGCCAAACAGCAATGTCGTGGAGAGACGTGGTGCGCCTCAGAGACGCCGACGTATCTACGTGCACGTTCCGAGCTACGAACGTTCGTTTCTACGCCGCACCGGCACCCCTGGGAGTCGTAACCGGCTTGTTGCACATGCACGCGACTGTTGATCCGAGCGTGTATTGGTAGCCGCGCATAATGGTACCCATTTAATGTTAACGACGCCATTTTCTGAATATGGATATCAACTGCCTTTGACTTCAGGCGCTCATGAATTTTCATACACGTTAGGGTTCCACGCGTTCCTCCGCGCCACGAAACCTTCGCTGAATCAACAGCCATTCCCTTTAATTCTCCAGCTACGCACCGTCCTTCTTTCTCCATCGACGAACCGATCAATTTTCTTTCGGGAAAAGTCGTGAAACTGGTATCGATTTCACTCCACGTCGCTAAGTTACGTACGCTGGTTTACACGTTGCGGTAACATCGTGCAGCTACTTTGTCCCTTAATATACGTAGCAACGATCGACGCGATCTATCGATGCATGACAGAAAAATGTCACAAGACGAGACAGTGTCTCCGACAACGTTTACCTGGCAGGAGTAGCGTGACTTTTGTGACGTCAGTGCCTGGTAAGTCTTGCCCCCACTATGAAACGCGTTAGTTGCAGGTGAGCAGGCGTGGTCTTTTCTCAACCAATGGTGTTCACGGGGCAGGACGATACCTGAACAACCTGATAGCTCACCTGAGACGCGCGCACCTCTTACTCTTGTCGAATCGCATTCACGATGAATCGCGACACGCGATTGCACCGCCAGTTTTATTAATTTCGTAACGCTAATTATCGTCCGTTCTCGCCACCATATTGGCGGATTGCTCGCCGAGTAAATAAATTTTAGCTTCAGCCTTCGACAAAGAGAGGAGGAAAGTAACGAACAAGATTCTCGCTGATATTTGAGATATGTTGGGGGAAACGCGAACGCGTTATCGGTAACGGCGAGGTTTATACGCGTAGGAAAGAAACGACAGCGAATTTTCTCGAGGAACAATATGTAAATACGTCGGTAGAAATTCATCGTTATTCGACAGGGATCGTATTCGACGTATAGCGTTTACGATGATATAGCGCATCGTCGCAACGTTACTGTACGTAATAGGAAAATGGCAAGGTAGAGAATGTATAGCCGATGTGCAATCATTTCGAGATATCTTGGAAAACATACAATCATACGCGGTAAATACGACAAATAATGGCAGAGGGAATTCACGTAAAAACGAGCTATCGAAAAATGCTTGTCCCCTCTGTAAGTTATCCACCGAGTGGCGCACGGTACTCGCGTACAAACAATTTCGATGATAATCGAAAGGCCGGCCGCGATCGAATCGCGGCTTCTTACTCGTCGCGTGTAACTCGTTTTCATTTCGAACAATCAAGATAATTATACGTCGCTGGATATGGCGTAAACGCGTGGAATCGTTTTCGAGACGTAAAACGTATTTAACAGACGCGAGGCGTGACAACGGTGTCTTCCACGTTCACGACGTAATCTCAATTATAGACGACTTAAATAATAATACAAATTAGAAGAATGGACCTCCTGAGAAGATAATTTCGCGGTAGCGGCCGATATTAGATACGGCTGAAGCGAGGAGAGTAGCAGGACCTCCCAGCTATCCTCCCACTGCGCGCAGATTACAATAATTACCATTCTTATTTACCTTCTCTGGCTCTGCGGGGCCCTCGGCCTTTCTCCGCGTCAATTACATCCGTCAAAGTTTCTCGCTTTAATCTCCAGATTAATCGCGGCCCTCAAACTGCGCGCAATTGCAGTTTCGGCACGTGGATGCGAAATCCAACGCGAAAAGATTATTTTCGTCGCCGATCGTTAACACAGCCGATGCGAATCTGTTGTGTCTCGAGCGTTGCGCCATGAATTTCTAGAATCGGCAGGATTCGACTCATGGAGAATCTTTATCGACTTCTGTCGTGCACAGACGTTATTGTTCCGGATCTGTGATTTTATGGTTCGCGATTTCCACTCGCTGATTCCGACACGCGATTTCGTTCCATAATATGGTTTGGTTAGGTTGTTGCGAAACAAAGTTATACACTGTAAGCTTTCTAATCTATTAATTCGTTAATCTTCCTTCTCGGCCTATTTAGCTACCTACACGAATTGAATTCTATTTGTCGACACTGTGGATTAACGCGAGTGGACAAGCTTCTTTCGATATACTAACTTTGATTCGTTATTTTTCTTCTTCTTAATTTCTACCACATATTCCGGATCGTTATCGCAGGTACGTACTTCTGATCCGATTATTACATTCCATGCGACTAGAAGGTGTCCCGATTTCCACCAACGCCAATGTATATACGCACTCACCGAGTCAGGTTCTCGCGTACCTGATCCGCTAACGACTCGAAGCTTCGCCGCGTACATAGGATCGTATATAGGGGAATAGTATAGACGGGAATGCAGGAACGAGACGCGTCGGTCGACGTAGCAAGGTGTGAACGGGGCGCTAGTAAACCGAGCAAACAACGAAGACAATAAGTTGGCGAGTCTCACGGTGGGACGTAGGCAGGCGGTCGCACGTGCTGAGAGGAAACTCGAGACACCAGCAATCATCGCGGCGTCCACCGTTAAGGGAAGAGAGAAGCGAAACGAGTGAAAGAGAAGGGACAGTTCGGTGCGGCACCTCCTGGGACGATAATTCGATGTAGGGGCACCCTGAAGTACCCGGCGTGCCCCATCGGCAGGAGGTCACCGGTTACGCCCCTGAGATATGCGCAAGAACTGTACGCGGCCACCCTTTGCTGCTTTGCGGACCCGCTACAAGCGTTTTCCTCTCGCGCGCTCTTTTCCCTTTCTCTTTGTGCCTCTTCTTTATTTCTTTCCACTCTTTTTTCTTTTCTTTTTTTTTTTCATTTCTTTTCTTTTACCATGGGACGTCTGCAACTACGCAGCGGAGGGTTGCGCGCGTTGCATTTCGGCCGGTACCGAAAGAATCGCGAACCCGTTTTCACGTGAACGCCCACCGGAAACAGCTGAACTGGCGCCTGAATGGTCCGTCGATAGAAGATATAAAAGTACTCGGATCCGATTACGAGGACACGCGGTACGTTGGGTGACCGTTTCTCATTGAACGCGTGTCAAATCCTTTTGAGACTTTCTCGCTCGGCCTTCTTTATTAATCGAAGTACGATAGTCGATCGACTATGCCCGCGGCTCCAACGATCGGCAGCCGTTCCCTCTTTCGATATTTGTTTTCTATGCATCGTGCGAGGGCCAGACAGAGATTAAACGATTCGTTACGGCGCTTAACGAATGGAAGAAATATTGCATTTCGAGACGGGGTTCCTTTTCGGACCACGTTTCGACCAAACGGATGTCGGTAGAACAAAGGAAAATCCTTCGCGGTATCCTCGCTGGATGAAACTCCGCCTACTCTACCCTTATTACGACTTCTTTTCCGTTGCTTTTGTCGGCGAACTAAAATTCCTCAGGAAGCTATCGCGATCCCAGGAATAATCAGACTTTTATCTCGAGCGCAAATATAAGATTGGGCGACGGTACTCGCGTTGAGATTTGAATCGAAGAACGAAAGGTGTCGTGTTAAACACGTGTTAACACATGGTGCCTCGATTTCCCGTGTCACGACGACAGACCGCAAAGGAGCGGTCCTCCAGATGTTGGAGATACGGTCACTTCGTTATATTTTCTGTGGAAGACGAGCATCGTCATCTGGGAGGCAACAGTTGGTCGCAAAAGCACGGTTTTCAAAACCTCAAGTAAAACGGTTCGTTATAGTCTGGACCAACGATCAATGCGTTGCTCGAAACGATCGATCAACGAACAGTAAGTTCGATAGATCCTAGTCGGTACGCGAAATAAGGTTGAAAGCACACGGAAGCATCGACTCGTTGGAACGTCCCATCTACCATTCTGATGTCCAAGGAAGCTAAAGTTTAATCCTTTTCAGCGTGCAATTTAACGCGAACCTTACCAGAACCGGTGATATAAAATTATATAAAGCGACATAAGAATTTACATAAAGTTCGACGAACAAAAGGAATAACGATGAATATACGACTGTAAATTAAATTCTGAAACCGGTCGTCTCACCGGACCTGATAAGATTAATGACGAAATACTTGGTCATTACTTCCTGATAGTCTGTACAACATAAATCTACTTAAAAGATAGAAAGCGAGGAAACTTCGAACGTTTCAAAGAATCTTGAAAAACGAAACGATGTTAAATAGGACACGCGATGTGTCCTCGTTCCTTTTCGTTACCATGCTACAGAAACTGATATCTTATAACACGCAACAAACTTGATCATCCCGTGCCAAGATCAGGATAGAATTTTAAGACGTCGAAGCTAAATGTCTGAAATCCTAAGTCCGGCTTGCTACGTTATAAATAAAGAGAGCAGAACGAAGTGTTTCCTCGTTCGATCTGCGTTGAATGTCGAAGGGCAGTCCAGGGGCACGCCCTCGCCCCTGCGAGCATAATTCCGATTTTGGCTGGTACATGCGCTTCGTAGAGCGACGGGTGCAATCTTTATCCACGAGTGAATGACGCGTGTAGAGCTACCGGCTCCAGGGAAGTTCTTACAGCACGCGCAGGGGCGTATCAAGGACGCCTCGTACCAACGCCCCTGTCGACCCCTAGGTGGTCCAGGGCGTCACTGGGTGGTACGCTTTAATTCCAGACCAGCGAGTTCTTCCTTTTCACTCGTTGAGAGCCCATTCCATCTCGGTTCTATAGATTCTCCGTTGCCGTCGTAAATATTATTTTCCATCGAGATGAACGCTACGATTTTAATAACTGACCGCGATGTTAATCGTAATTCGTTAGACGGTAGAGGTCGCATCACGAGGAACGAGTCGACCGCTTCTTTGATGCGGCCTTCTTTTTTCTTTTTTTTTTTTAGAATGAATTTGTATCAAATGGTATTTAATAAATTCCAATTAACGATGGGACAGGGACCAGCAGGATCCGGTAGTCGAATCGCAAATCGTATAAACACACACACGTCTCATTAGCCACAGGGAACAGGATCGGTTACCTTTTATAGTCGAAGGTGGCAGAAGACACCGCCTTCTACAGCAGGAGAAAGAGCGCAGGTTTACGACAGGGCATAAAGTCTATAGGCATCGGTCGAAGGAATATCTTCCCTGTGGTCCTTCGTTCTTTTTTCCCCTCTTTTATTCCGACTATGATTTTCACGACGATACGCCACGCGGGCTCGTTATCATTTTGCGATTCCAAAAAGATAAACCACGCAAGAATACGGCTTCCGTGATCATAGAAAGCTACGGTTTTTGTTAAAAGTTTCCATATAAACGCAAATAGGACAACGACGTGGATCATGGTGGTGGACGAACGGCGCAGAGTGTATTTTTGCGTTAGTCGCGAATAACCGGCGAACCGAAAGTAGCTGGATTCCTGTGACGAAGAAAACGAGGCGGAGTGTTTCGAGAAACTGAGATCAAATTTCAGAAGCGTATAGTATTCGCAAAAACGAGCAAAAAACGAGAGTAATGTTCAATTTGTGTAGTAGATTCGGTCGATGAATCGTGGTAAGTATCGCTGTAATTTTAATTTTCCGTAGAGACAAGAACGGTGACTGCACCGGTTGACAAGTTTGGTAAGATCGATACACTTTGAAAGGGCTGATAATGGGAAAACCGATGTGGTCTGAGCGTACCTTCACGGCGATAATGATACGCTTACGTTTACAACTCCTCAACGTGGGGATCTGCCACTTCCTTGTGTATACGATTCGTAAGCCTTGGCCCGTGAGTAATAACAGACTGACAATAAGTAGTATCGATTGCGAGTACAGATGTTCAACTAGAAAAAGGTTTTTTCTTTTTCTTTCTTTCCCCTCTATCAACCAATTATCAACACGGAAGAAGTCTACATATGTACGTGGCATCTTGAAAAATCCACGTCGAATATAAACTCGTAACGAGTCTTTTTTTCTATCCCCTTCGCCTTTCCTCGATAATTATCCTTGATTTCCAAGTAAACGCAATGATATGATACATAACGGTGAAAATGGCGCCGCAAGTGAATTTATGCGTATCGAGCCTGGCACGCGAACAGAATCGAGAATAATACAAGGAGGGTTGTTAAACAGAGTTGAGATAATTGAAGCACCGAGTCGTCCCATTTTCGATTCCCATTTTCTGCGGCCGGTAGCAAGTGAATTCTAGTTTGCAAGGGAGGGCTGTGATGATTCTCTACGGTACCTGCGAATCACGAACGCGCGCAAGATAACTGATAGAAAGACAGAGTAACGGTAACGGCAATTCAGAAATCGAGGAACGGGTTGTAATTAGCTGGCATGGAGCAGAAAGCAAAGGGCGTCGAGCCAGCGTCGGCGGTGGCGTAGCGGCAATTGCGCGTTTGTAATTAATTAAATAACGATATAATTGGCTCATAGAGCAATTAGTTGATTGATACGCGAGACTCTGACGAGCGAGGGAAGAGAGAGGTGGCGTATAGACGGGACAAGCGAAACGGAGAAAGAGAGGAACAGGGAGCGATGCGAAGCCAGAGGGAAATTGTTTCACAGAAGTTGCATGCCAGTCAAACGATGAATAGGGGTGTAATTTATTTGTAATTTGCATTCGATTTACGTGTGAAATTTATCGCGATTCAGTCTGCCTCGGGGCAATAAATTAATCGTAAATTAAACGTAAGGCTACAAAAAGTATCTTGTATATAATTCATCATTCCGCGAATTCCGCTAGGAACTGAAAGAAACTAACGATCGTTGTTCCCGAGCGCTAATAGTCTGAGAAAAAACGATTAATTGAGATCGAAGATAAGTCAAGTGTGAGAAGGCAAGCCAAGAGTGAAAATAACCTAACAGTGGTAAACACGAAGAATTCTATCTGTAAGCGATCAATTTGTCGCAGAAGAGATCGTCCCTTCGATACGCGACAATTCTTTCACACTCTGTACCCTTCTTGGCATTCGCCGACTTATCTCCGTCGGAGGGAATTTTCCGTGCGAAACAAAGGAATAACAACGTGTAAAGTCCGATGTAAGTCATCGTGTAAGACGTCGACGTGGTTCTTCGGTGAACGCAGGCGGCGCCAACGAATCCTTTGATGGTTCGCCGCATGGTCGCTTTTTCAGGTAGCCACAGACGCATTAGTCACTCTTCTCGTTCTCTTCGCTTGTCTCTCTTCAAGGGAGAGGATGCTGAGCACACAGGTATCTAAATGAGCTGCTCAGAATTGTTAATAGGCGCTACAGCCGCGAACAACGCGTGTCTCATCGACGTGGATATTTCCTTTTCATACCCGTATCATCCCCAACCGTGTCACGTTCTTTCAATTAAGAACAGTCGTGCCACGTCGCCGGTCAAAGAATATCGCCAAGTACCAACGGTCGAAAGTTTCGCGAAGCTCGTGTAACAAAATGTCGAGGGGGAAAAAAGAGCAACGCGACAGGGACGTATCGTTTTATTTTTCACCGAAAAAGTGGTTCATTCAAGGTCCAGCGTCTTTGTTCTTTAGGAAATCAAGTATGAAGCCATCAAGCTGCCAGTAAATCGCGAGCCGCGGCACAGCCTCTGTTTTTCTGTACCTCCAATCTCGGCGCCAGTCAGAAAGCCAAATCATGGCCTCATTATAAAGTAATTAAAACCCATTACTAATGCTATCCTTTATCGAGAGAAGCAAAGGGCAGAAGCCGACACAATGAAACGGCAGTCAGACCCTCGTCTTCTCGCCGCGGCTCGTATCTAGAACCTCGATTTTGGCTGCATAATCCAATAGTAATACGAAGCACGACAGGACACCTCAAAGTCGGACCCTTCGATCCGTCAATATCCGTCCTACGATGAACTTCCAATAGGGTTTTCGCATGTTTTAATAGAATTTGCTCGCCGATGAACGACGAACGAGAAACGTCCGTTGCTGTGGTGGACAAGCTTCTCGATGTACTTTCATTTTTTCCTATTGCACGACGATGACTAAAGAGTTCGAATCTTCTCACAGCGTAGCACGACTCGTTTCGTTGGACCGTTGCGAAACTGTATTTCGCGAATGTAAGAAGGACAATTTTACGAGATACACGAGAACAAACATAAGCATAGTTAGTACTAAGAAACTGGAAGCAAAACTTGCACTGCGATTTACTCGATCGTCCGTCTCGTCCTACGGAAGCCCATTTTTCAAAAAATCCCACGATTATCATCGAATTTGAATTTTCGTTCGTTCTGAATTTTCCGCGATCTTGTCACGCTGTCGAAGAATTAGTTCGCTGCATAGTCACCTTTCGTACACGCGGAACGTCGACGTAATTAGAAAAATCGGCCAATCGGCTTTCAGGAAGCGACGGCGACAAAAAGTGAGCTGGAAGAAATAAAACTATGACGAAGCCAGTGGCGCCAGGGCTCCTCCAACTCATTACTCGATTCTCCTCGCTAACCCTTCATCAAGTTTCCAAACTGAGTTTCAAAATTTACTTCGTGCGCTAGTTAATATATCGTACGACGAAAAAAAAAAGATTGTTTTTTAGAAGACCGTAAATGTCGCTATTAGGCGACGCATACCGATCGAAACGATTCGAAACGAGTGGAAATCCGAACGGCGTTACTAATTCGTTCTCGATCGAGGGAAAGCGGCGATTTTAAATGGGATAACCTCGCGTTTGACCATGGCGAACGAAACGGAAAGAAGGATAAACAAACGGGAAGGTGTTCATCGATCATCTTAACGAAGGGAACGAATTCAGGTACCTTAAGGGCCGGTAGAATGGTCCGAACAATCGAATTCCAAGTCTTTAAACATTTCCCGAGAAGACTGATAATTCGCAAAAGGCATTCATCTCGTCCGTTAAAATTTCCTCCTCTGGAACGAACCTTCATTTTCTCCGACTGGTGAGATGGTTTGTGATTAGAGAGGTGCGACATTTTCGCGATCTTATCAGCGAGTTAAGTTTCGTAGCCCGACAAAGCCGGCTTGGCAAAGGTACTTGCGATGATGGGTGTAGATACAAATTGGGGTCGAGAGAGTAAAGGTCCAATCAACCAGCGAGAGAGATCTTATCCGTCTAATGGACAAAAGCCACCGCAGGCAAAATCAAGAGTCGCTTAGTTCAAGATGTACGCGCGAACTAGTCGCTTTCTGAAATTGAAATTCTTTTAATCGCCTGGCTACGTTCCCTGTGAGCTTCGTCCTTACGAACGTGGAAAACAAAGGAAGAGAACGTGGAGTGGCTGACACAGGAGGATCAAAAGACAGTTAATTCGATTCGAACCGTCACCTTTTACCATTTACGTTCGTCTCGTTAATCCGTAAAAAGAAATAGAAGCTGTCAGGGAACACAATGGCATCGAGAACGGAGAGGTGACTAGTGGGAACTTTGGCCGACCAACGTTTCCATCATCCGATCGATTTCGAAATACGTGAGTTAATTAGCCACTTTGCTGGCCAAGTACCATTCATGTTCTAAACCGAAAGAGGATCGTTAGCCACTTGTACAAAATACTTTCTGTTCGATGCCACTGATTTCCAATGATTATATACCATCTGCTGGAGACTCGAAACGGCACTTCTCTGAAAATCTAAAATTCTCTTTCGGTGACGACGAGAAAGCGAAGAAAATAGTAAGAATCCGGCTTTGCCTGGAGATTATCGTGTAACGTAGATAAAAGAAGCGCGGAAGATGAATCGGTGTGCAAGAGAAATGCCTTGGTCCTTTATAGATTTACTCACGCCCCCGGAACCTTGTTTACGTGGCCGTAACCATCCGTCGCTAAACATTTATCGTCTCCTTGAACAAAACCTCGATAACGTTATTATTACCATTATACTGTACCCGAGGCGTTCCCTAAGTGCTTTTCGCTCTGAAGTATCGAAAGTGCTTTTTAAGATGAGATCGCGCCTGGATCGAGAAGCATCTCCCGTTGCATCCGGGATCGTCCGAACGCGGTAATGCTGCAACCGTAAATTGATGGACGTTCACCGTACAGTAATTGAAACTCTTGAACTTAGCAAATGAAATCTCGGACCGGTGATTGGTATTATTATTCCGGACAAACGTTCTGGCGAAATTATAAGCCTCGTACGCGTAACTTTATCGAAACTCTTGTAAAATTCACGGTCCCCTCTACGCATATGTAATTGCACGTATTTCTGCGTCCTTTTATTTGCCTTTCCACCATGTTTCGCTTAATAAAGGCGTATTCTATAAAACGCGAACCGTCGTATCGTAAAGTTAGCGCAACCATAATCCCTGCCGTTGTCCAGGTTGTTCGTCGTTGACGAGGTGTTAAGAAACCATCGTTCCTCGCGTGGCTATTTACGCGGACCGTGATTTACAGCATCGTATTCAACGTCGCGCCGTTTCTAAAGACTCGTGGATCCCGTTGACCGAGAGTAGAAGTTTGAAACATCCTCGAGTTTCACGTTCCGCGTTCTACCACGTTTCCCTTTGGAGTACGCGCGGCCGCCACCACTTTCAACTTCCACGTCCCGATCTTTTATAGGACGAGAGAATCGATGCTGTTTGGTGGACCCTCGTAAATTGTACGCAGGCTGGCGCGTATTGTGCTCGGTGATTTACCGGTGCAAGTCCATTAGTCGTAAAGCAACGCTCCTCTCGCCATTGCTAGATGACGGACGATAAGACAAACTGCGTTTCCAGCGTATAATACCTAGCGGCGGTCGCTCTATGCAGCAACGACGCGATCGCTAGTGCCAGCAACGGTTCCAACTTCTCTTTCATCGACAGTCGAAGCTTCGCTCTTTTTCTCCGCCGATCTCCGTTCCACTCGCCGCCGTAATTTACGATCTTGGCCTCGTCATTACGAGTCGAATGGCTCGACCTTCGTTACCGCTCTTCGCAGATAGGCAAAGATAAAACCGACGAACCCCTCTCTGCTCGGTAATGCGCGTTATAACCCTCCTATAACGAGCTGTAGTATACTAGGAATCGTTGAAACAACATAATCCATGCTACCTGTCTGTGTTTGTTCCTCGAACGTTTCGTGATTCGTAGATTTCGCTTAATAAGAGTATCATACAGCGAGAATTATTTATCAAGCAAATACGAGTTCGTTTAAAACATGCCGCGTGCAAGAAAAGTTTGTAATCTTCGCTAATAGAGACAACAGCGATAAAAACAGATGATTCGGTTCTTTTGATAGATACCGCGGCGACGACGTTTAATCACGCGAGCGCGGAATATTATTCGCATTCTGCGATCACCATCTTTCCTGTAAGCGAGATTTTAATTAAACTCCGAGCCCTATCCGCTGCGTTGTAACGCGCAACGAAAATTTACAACAGCCCGTTTTGTTTGCCATTTCGATCGTCGCTCGGTATAATTATCCGCGTAAGACGTGGATAGCATATACCGGCGATTCTAATGATAGCCCGCGATAGACCGCTTTCGTAGCAAGATTTAAACACATTTTACAACGTGACGCGGCAAGAAAACGCTCGAGTTCTTTCCACCCTTGCCGCGCATATCTTATGAGAAGGCAGGGTTCATCTGGACGATGAGGCAGATAACAAGGCTCCTGCACGCGTACACGGTAACCTCGATACAAAATCCTCATTACGCTCCGTGGAACTCTATTTTTGTTCGACAAATAATGGTAATTACGTTGGTAGCGAGCGATTAAAGACGCAAATGAGGCAGGATACGCGGGCATCGCGCAGTTTCGCCAACGTTCCACCGTGCAAAATCGCGTCCGCGGAAAAACTGGACGATAGGCGAACGCTCGTCCTACGTGTAATAATTGCCACCCCGCAAGAAACCTAACGAGATGGGCATTAATGTACCCGTTGCACGCGCATACCAGAAAGGATGTCTACGATTTTATGAGATTTTGCACGCAGCGCGAGATAACGTTCGATGCTGATACGTAAAACCAGCATGGGCATAGTACTCGCGATTTTAGTTCGATATACGCGAAACACCTAACATCGAAGTAGGCGAAATACGCGAAATGCACGATTGTCCGTGTTCGTGGGCGGTTTAACGTAATAAGAGTATGATAGACGATGTTCCCGTAAATGAGCGACAGAGATCTATTATGTGTATTATACATCCTTCCTGTGTGGTTAATTATAGGCACGATTGCGTCACGGCGCAGGGAAACAATGAATGCCACGAAACGACGGTCTTATTATTCAGAAAGGATGTTCATTTACGTACGTTTGTTGGTAAAATCGACGTTATCGAACTGGACTCGCTATACCGGAAAATAAGGGTGAAGCAGGTTTATCCAAGTCAGCTAAGATTAGATATCTCGAAAGCCGGTCTGTAACTTTGCACGGAATAATCGAACTCGTTGTATCGCGTATTTCCAAACGATCTGCGTCGACTGCAAGAAATATTTGCACGTCGTTGTAACATTTATATACCGATTGGGTGCGAGTTTGTTAAATATCGTCTTTGACACGCTCTCGTGTCGTATTTAGCGACTACGAAAAGCTTGCCACTACGAAAATGAGATGTAGGATCTGGTGAAAAAGTCGTCAAACTCGGCTAATCTCGACAAACCTATATAGATAGATATATTTCTCGTAATTGAATTTAACGAATTACGAGATGACGCGAGTACCAAAGAAATACTTCGTAGCTTTGGAAATCGGCGTCTCGAGAAATTCAAAGGAAATGTAACAGTACTCTGGAATCGCAGCTAGCGAATATATTTACTAGTCTGGTTTTCTTTGTGATGCTGCATTTCCGTGACAAGCGACGGGTCCCGTTCTTATTGTATCGATTTTCCTAGTCGGTTTCCTAGATCAGAAAAAGTCCTAACAGGATCGCGACACAATCGTACCTGGTCCGAGAAACATAATAAAACTGTAAAACGTATCGGACAGGAAGCGTCCGTGGGCGTATCAAAATTTGTATACCGTGGAAAATATATATCGTTTTACGAGAAGCAAAGGTGGACATCGAATTCTCTACCTAAATGACTAAATCGGACAGATTTCGCGGTAATTTTTACCTCTGTTTCTTGCAGTTGTGATTTAAAGATACGCGCGAAGTTTCTATCGAAGGATGGAAAGTTACCAAGTGCCAATTGCTTTCTACGATTATCAGAGATACACGTGGCTTTTTCGGGACATCAGCTGCCGAAGGATACCGAATGGTACACACGTACACGCTTTAGAAAACAACATGCTTATTTCGTGATTCGATCAGATACCATTGTATCGTTGCCGATGATTGCAGTCATTACGTGCCCGATGCCGCATTAGAATTCGTACCGGTAGAAGAACGATTATTCGGCATCGAAACGTACACGGTCGGCAACAGATTTGTAGGAAATTTGATCGGATGTATCGAAACAGAAGCGAAAGACCAACTACTGTTTTACGAACTATCGTTATTCTCGGTTATTTAATAAATGGCAATAAACTTTCACTAGGATAAAAATAGCATAAATCGCAATGGTCGAGGGAAACTTGAATAATTTGAACTCGAGACGTCGATAATACGATCGAAACAGCTTTCGTTGTTCCAGCAAAGAATCGTATATCTTAAAATTCTTATTTAACTTTTTGTTTGATAGAAGGAAAGTAAGATATACGAAAGGTGTACTGTTCGAATAATTACGAACCGCGCTGTTGGCTTTTCAAAATATTGAAAGAGTTGGTAAATGAATTCCCAACGTTATACGTATAGACGATTAACAGGATCAGAGATAAAATACTAAGAATTATAGCGATGTGAAAGACAGATTGTGATTTAAGCAGTCTACAGGGGCATGAGAATTAATTAATCTTCGAGGTATCATTAATCAGTTTCAACGAGAAAAACAGGTTAGTAACAGTTCTTCGAGATTCGAAAGATTCCAGGTTAAATCCGTTCATTGGATTGTAATTAGTAGATTGCGGATATTTATGCAAATTTATATTTTTATGAATAAAACTGAACCAGTGTAACCTAAATGGAGATTTCTTTCGCCATTTAAATATTACTTTAGTTGAACATTTGGTATACTTCAAGTACGCTTTTGCATGTTTAAATTCCCCACAAATCAGTGAATAATAACGAATAAACGTTCCACAGTAAGGAATAAATGATCACAGTGTAATAATCATGATCGACAACTGTCATTTTTCCCTTCCGATTTGCGGGTAGCGAGCCTACGACGTTTACATCGCATTTTCTCTATCCATTATAATTATGATAAAAACAATTGTAATATACCGTATAATTTGAAACGTTTTCTTTTCTCTTTTTCTTTTCTTTTTGAATAGCGATTAACATACTAGATATTTGATTACAATTTGAGAGTACAGTTATCGTTGCCAAATTTTACGACAATTCGTGGAAGCAAAGGAGCTTGACAAAGTTCCATGAAAGGAGCGCAAAGCTCAAAGACGGCTAAATTTCCTCAAAGGAGCCGGAAGTCTCCTGAAAACGGAGAACACACTTTCTCGTTTCGTTCTTCCTGTCACTCGAGACCCTTTTACCGGCACCCTAAAAACCCGCTCCTCCCTCCGACGCACGTTAATAGCTGATTCTTTACCTAATGGGGTTGCTGCTGGTCGGCATTCGTCATTCTTCTTTCGACGCTCGCTGTCGGATGGAAGCGCTTATTATTTGGCAACAGGACCATCGGTTCTAGTGGGAGTCGACGGTCATGCCCATCGCACGAGTCTCGATACATTGTATTTTTAGGGCGTGCACGCTTCGAACCTTAACCTCTGTTTGTCAATTTGTACGTACGTGTCACTGCGCCATCATCGATGATCGTACACTATCGCTGAAAAGTACGCGGACACTTGCTTGCTTCTCCATAGAACGTAATTTAGTTAGAAAATCGCGAATAGAAATATCCGAAACGATCTTATCCTTTGTCAGAGCTATCGTAGATTATTTATTTATTTCCTTGTTCGATCAACGAGTTACACTCTTTGATACGATTCGTACGGTAATATAAAATACACGCGAACACAGACCTACGACTCGACGAAATTTATCTTTAAATGCTACTGCATAAGAAAATGATCGTTGTCTGTAAGAAATTTAGGAGAAAGCGGCAATTAACGCTTTCGATCGTTAGCTTTGATCGCTGGTATTAATTCGTTCGTTTCAGTAACATTAGCGTACGGTTAATGTATCGGGTTGGCAACAAAGTGATTGCAGATTTTATCATTAGGTGGTAATGAGAAAATCCGCAATCACTTAGTTGCCAACCCGATAGATCCATCAAAGTAACAGCACGCGAGAATCGATCGTACCACGAATACAGTTAGTAAAATCGGGTGAACAGTCTCCCTTTGCCACGAACCAAAGAGAAACCTCGAATTTCCGCACAAACTACGTCGTATCCATATAAAATTCTACTCATTACGCAAATTAATAAATATTTCTCGTTCACACTTCTCTGGGCGTTACACGGGTCCGGTATAGAAGACGCGTGCAAAGCATGAGTGTGCAGCTGCAACTATCACGCCCCCGACACACCCCTAGGGATGCAGGGGGTAGCACGCGTTATTCGTTTTCGAATAACAGTGTATTCACGCGAACGCGTGCTCCCTTAGCACTCCCTCGTCTTCTATGCAAACGAAATACACGGTCGACGCGACACCTTCGAATTCCAAACACAGACTGGCTAAAATTTCACAAATAGGATCACCTTAGCTCCGAAGCCACCGATACCTGTCATCGAGGACAACCTTGAAGATATATAGGATTATTCTCTCGCTAACGTATACAAAGTTACACGTCGAACCTCGTGTATACTTAAAAATTGCCATTTTCATAACCCGATATTTTTCTACTCTGTTATTTCAATTCGAATGATTCCCTTTACTTTTTCTCGCTACGGTGACAACTTATGAAGCGTTAAAAATTATCGACGTCGGATTATACGTCACTGAAAGTCTAGCAAGTTTGACCCGATGCTTCTTTTCATAGAATTTCATTCGTTCCATTTCATACAGATTATATGGGTCAGACCTGGAACTGATCTGAAAATAGAACGTGGAAGACACAAACGATTTACCGCAAATATATATTTGATAGATAGTACACGGTATGAATAGCCACCTTAAAGTATAACATTGAAAATATTGAAACTTATTAATCGTTTAAATGCTTTCGCGATCTCTTCCCAATGTAGCTTCGTAGCTTCTACGTGCGATTTCGAATTTGTTTCAAGCTTTACCGATAAAACTACGATGCGACTAGGATATTCCATTTCGTTACAGTGTTATTCTAATGAAATTTCCGAATGCTTCGTACTACGTATAAAAGATACGTACAAATGTTGGAATATTTTCACCAGCAACAACTGTATAGATACATCGACGAAACATCGAAGAAGAAATGGTACGATCATTGACGATGTTAGAGTTTTCCAGTGAGTCTTCTCTATCCAGCAGTGTGGTAGATCATGAATGGGTGGGGAACCCTAAGGGTCCGCCTTTCGAGTAAACTACTACAACTACCAATATCGGTACCAGCACTACCACCTCCACCGACGCCGTGGCTGCCACCCCCGGGGGCAGTAATCTCGCATGGAGATCCGGCTTAAACGATAGGCCCTGTTTCCAGCGCCGCCCTCGTACGCGAGACTCTTAATTTCCAAGCAAAACGAGTACGCCGCAGCCACCACCCGATCGCTCGGTTTCCACGAAAATACTTTGCGTCCAGTTCTTCGTCGCCGTTTACCGAAAGAACCGCTCGATGCCATGTTATTATACGTGGCTTGGATATTTCCATATCGCGCGACTAGGCGAGGTTAATGCTACCATCAGAACCGAGCCAACCCCTTTTTCGAAGATGGCGCGCTATTAAAGAGATTCCCTTTTTCTTTCTTCCTCTGGAGAAAATGGTCCCATGTCCCTAGCACCGAGTTGCCAAGCTACATAGTATGGCTACATGCTGGTTATGTTGCAAATTCGAGCGACTCGATGCACGTATCGCTTAATCGTCCATGTTACGCACACGGTGCATCGTTGCCTGGCCGATCCCTCGATATCGACACGAACGAGACGACGATTCGTTCCATGGCACGCAACGCGCCAGAATTCCTTTTGTTCTGTAATTAGCGGAGGAAAGATTGTCAAAAGTATATACACTGTAGATCGTAGAGCGAAGGATGAGGTTAAACGCGATCGCGTGGAGGGAAAGAAGCATCCGTTTACACAGAGAAGAAGAGCGAAATTGCGAGCGAGGTGGAGGGAAGGAAAGGCAGAAAGGGACGCAGAAAAGTAGACGGCCATGATGGTTTGATATAGCCTGAAGGAATATAAAACGAGGAGAGATATCATCGCGCCGGTGAGTCGGAATAAAACTATAAACCGGAGGAAACAATTACCCTGACTGCTCGGTAGAAGATGCGGCTAATGATAAGTGGTTGGCTGCTCTCGGGCCCTTCCATAGTCGCCGTATTGCCTTTGGTCGTCTCTTCCAGCGCCATTTTCACCGCGCCGATAGAAACCGTCCTCGCCTCTTTCTTTCTCCGTTTTCTCTTCTTTGTTTTTCCCGATTCGCGTAATCATTGCGCAAGATCGTTGCAACGACGCGAGCAATTATTTTATCAAGACAGCCGACCTACCGGTCGACCGTCTCGCCGAAAGCCGGCGTAACATTTTTCCGTTTTTATACGCGCCGAGATCGACCGGCAAATCCCGGTCATTTTCAAGATTACACGGACAGGTGACACGTAGGTATGTAAAAAGTAAGTAAAGGGCGGCCGCATGAAAAATTCATGTCCACGTCCGAGATGGAAAGCAACGTTTCAACCGCGACTAAGTCGTAAACGAGCCTATCCGCGATTACATCGATTACGCTCGATGTTTTCCGTTTATTCCACTTTACCGAAGGAAATCCACGGTGAGCGGTTGATACGAACACGCGCAAAAATCCTCCGACGATGGAATCCTCTGCTCTATCCGCGCGTTTATGGTTTCCTTTCGGCCGCTCGTATACCAACGTGAAATCGGAAGAAAAAGAAACTCGCGATCGGTAGAACACGGTGCTCGCGAGAGCACGAGCAAAGCGATTTTCGTATTTCAATTTCCTTGTCTGACCGGGCAAAGTATGCATCTTCTAAAAAGACTCGGGAGCTTTGCACACGGTCGTTTTCTTTCGCGTGGCGAAGATCACAGTGTTCACAGAAGGCATCTAATTGCCAACCTCTCGCATCTCGCGCTCCCCCATAAACTTAACGACCGGCTTAACGGTTGGCCCTGCCGGTATGCTAAAGAGCGTTTCTTCGGCTATTTCGCGAAGTACCCTGTTAAAGACTCCGATGGGCCGTTGTAACGTTTGAACGGTGCAAAAGACCGCGTTCTATGCGAGACGCCCGTTCATTTGGCCAATGCGGAATCGTAAAATCGTGAAATTAATACGTAACGGACTCATTAACGCAACGACCTATCGTTTTGTCCCGGTGTTTCGCGCACGAAACAGGCGAACGCGGTCAAACAAAGACACCTTTCGTCCAAGGTTTCTTCGCTACGCGACGTTTCCACGGGCGCGAAAGTCGACGGATAAGTCGCGGATGCCGGCCGTTCGCTGCGTCTTCCAACCAGAGCTGACGTTATTCGATTTTTGCAACAGTTTGCATGATTCTGATTCGAGCGATTGAGAAAAAGTGTAGGGTTTGGAGGGGGGGTGCAGACGGCGGAGGGTCCGTGATTGGCGGGACATTAGTGTAATGAGAGTCTTGAGTTAAGGGGTAAAACGTGGTAGCAGCTACCGCGGCGTGTATCCGCCATGATTAGAGCCTCTGCTGCATTTTCGCCGATATCGTGAGTTCGCGAAATCGCTCCTGCAATTTTAATCCGGTCTCGAGACTCTTCTTTCGTCCAAAGGGGAAAAAGGAATGTCGGTGGTGTACGATGGACTCGTACAAGCCGGAAAAAAATAAAAAGAAAGGCTGACCGAACGGAAGGCAGATCCAATCTTGCCAATCGACAGGTAGAGTTATATACCGATGGATATTCGTACGCGCATCTATCAAAGTACATTAATCACCAACACATTCACCGCGCGCAATGTGTGTGAACGATGAAAACGTTGTACGTTGCTATCAATATGATTTATGACTCGACGTAACGATGTACTCCTGGCGTCGCAACACGCGCTACGCGTTTGCTGCCGTGTCACGTTAACGGAGAACGCCGCAATTTCTGTATCATTGTATCTTTCCGAGTCTATCTTCTCGTGAATATTTTACTAAGGTTCTACGTCGTTTCCTAGTTCCCGTGTATTGCAATTTGCCAACCTCGTACAATCCACTTTTGCCGTACGACTTTTTCTCCAGCCGATTCCTACACGTACTTACACGCACGCATGCCTTAGCGGTTGCCTGCATTTAGGGGCACACGGTTCTCGCGAACTTTACGCTTTGTCCCGTAAAACTATTTTTACCCCATTATCCTTTCCTCTTTGCGATAGTCGTATGCAAACGATAAGCAATGGCAAAAAATTCGGAACCTTCGAGGCTATCGGCGCTAACCATGGGATCGTAGTCGAACACGATAAGCAGCGTAAATTTTGTAACAATGTTTCCTTCGCAGAAGAGGTTGTACCGAGGCACGATAGTCGTTGTAAGTTACAGAGTTACCCTCTAATCATAAACGCGAGTCTGACTGCAGTCCGGATGCAAGGAAGCACGTGTTGTGTCGGTTCCGCCAGCAGGTCGGCCAGTCTCGTCCATGAGCATTACGTATTCAGTGGCCAGCGCCATTTTGCCTCAACCATTTTTGCCGATCAAATCTTAATTGTTGGCTGGCGGCTGTCTAAGGAGGCGTGGCCACTGGTTGGTTCAGTTTCTGCCACGCGATGCACGAACGCGTTGCTTTTCTTCTTCTTCTTCTTCTTCTTCTTCTACTACTACTTCTTCTTATAGCTGTACAAGGAGCGCGATACATCGCGACTTTCGAATCGTTTTTGATCCGCTGCTGTTCACTGGTTAAAACTGCTCAGCCCGTGCTCCAATCAGACCGGATCGTTCCAGCTATGCAAAATCAAAGACCGATGCCTCATCTTCATTCTCGCGTAATACTCGCGCAACGATGCACAAGCAACAAAACTGTACCATCGCGAACGCGCACCATGCCTACCAATGTCGAAGACGTTACGTAGCGTCAAATATGTCGCTTTCTTTTAACCTGTCTAACTCGTCAGCACGAGTCGTCTCTTGGGTAAAATCGTTTCTTTTCTTTATCAATCCTCTACTTTCTGCTGCGTTCTTTCATTTTTTAATTCAAATTAAATTACACTAATAACGTTACTTGTAAATGTTACTATTCGAAATTGGTTTGTCTGCGTTAATATTGAATTTCGTAACTATGAAAATTTCTGTTTCTTCTTTTTATTTCTTTTTTACTGTGTGTACGTATATCGCTTTGTAATAAGTTAGCTGACAGAGCGTAAAACGAATGTTGGAAAATGTCGATTATCCTGAAAGAATCGCGGACATCGTTTGCGCGAATTTGCAACAAATCTGCAGGCATAGAAAATCTCGGAGCAACGATAGGCGGAGAACACTATCGCAGACTGAAACACCGGATTTCTGCGCTGTAAAACTCACTGTTGCGCCATCGTATGCCCTGTGTTAATTAATTTTCAACAAATTGTCCGTTGAACAGCGACAGTTAAAAGCGCGTTAAGAAACGAATTTTCTCTGTGTCTCACTAATTAATTTTAATCATTGCGCGCGTCCAGATATAATAACAGGTGTATACGACTTGCGCGCGTTATAATAACGCGAGATAATATTTTTATAGTTTGTTCTAATTAATAGCATCAACAGCCTTGAGATATTATTAACACCTTATCGATTAATCCCAGAGCTGTAGGATATTATTATATCTACGTTGCTGATGGGACAAAGCAACGTATCACACTCGCTTACCGCGTTAACTATTAACGCGATATGGCGATCGTTCGTGATACTTCGACGAGCAAAGCATCGACAAAAAATAATTAACGAAATTGTAAAACGTATTCGTTGTGTTGGAGTTCACGCGCGTAGAATGCGAACAACGTGATTACCCGTTGATAATTATCCAAATTAACATTGTTATCGGGGCAATCTGTTCCGTAGGTACATGACAGAATGATGGTTGTGCGTATTGCTGCTAACCTTCTCGCTATAATGACACGTATTACTCTGATTGGTAACAATTGGTAACAATTGACGGGCGGAACCGAGCCTCGGAGGTTCCGCTACTTTGCCCGTGTTGTTTACGACCAGAACTTCGAAACGTTACACCTTAATTGCGTGGCTACATGCTCGAAGAATTATCAAGGCTTCTTTACGCCCCTATGCAATTAGTTATTAGGGATGTTCTTCTAGTCTATCTCGATACAGTGTTTATAATCTGTTTCATCCTGAACGTGTATAATTTGAAAGTTCTGTAGGATAAAAATCCGATGATTTCCACATTAACGTGCCGTTTTTCGATTTTATTTCGCGTTTCCTTCCTCACCGAAAGCATAAAAGCACAGCAACGTATCCTAAATTAGAAGATAACGTTACTTCTTAACAAAGAAGTAGTCGAAGGCGCAGTATTTCCACGATTCTAACATTTGTTAGACAATCTCCGACGACTCGTTACCTAACAAATTCTTTCTAATCGCTGCGTATCTTCCTGCGTAATTTTCCTTTTCCTACGGCCAGTCATATGCCGAATATGGTTATGCAAAGGAAGAAAGGAAACGGCGAGTTATAATGCTCCTAAACGATGCAGCAACAGCTGAGAAAAGCGAGAGCGGTCATTCTATAATCTTCAATTTGCCTCGTAAAAACATGAAACAGCGGATGCAACGTGGAAGCAGCATCGTATTTTATGAGCTCGTAATGCAGCCAATGAACCGTTTCTAGCGTTTATCCGACTTGCTGGCGAGTTATTACAACATCGTTATCTTACAGCAACATTTTTTTCAATTTTATTCGCGTTAAGTGGACCGAGTCGCTGGTTAATATCGAGTTATTGAATGCACTTATACGCATGATTCTTGAAGCATCATGTGCGATCATGTGTACAATGATAGGTACACCAAAGGCTTTCCATCCAACTTAAATCAAGTTGAAAGTAAAATTACCATTTTATACATATAATACGTGGCGCGTAAAACAAAATGGGATAATTTTCCAGTTGCTTATCGTTACGCTTTAATAATTTTATGTCTGTAATTATCATGGTTCAGAAAGCGTCAATGCACCCGGTAGATCTAACAATTAAAGTTTCGCACCAATTACGTATCAATTTACTTGTTCAAATACCATGCGCGTGTAAAGTTTGACATTTGACCGATTTTACGACCTTCCTATATCATAGAGATTATCATACCTGTCGACGGTAACTCGCTTCTTGCCATAAATCATCTTATAAATGTCTTTTCTCTCTACCTCGTTTCCGATAGCGATACGAAAGAGACGAGAAACTCGAGAATACGAACGTCGAATTTAAAGCTAATTGATAGTTTCGTGCACCTACTTTTCTAGTTTCGAATGTTAAGTAAGGATATCAATTAACGTAGACGTCGATTAAGTCATCTTTAACGATGATTGCAGTGCGCGTATTATAGCGGGATACGAAACAAAAATTTTATGCGCCGTCTAATTGGCCCACGCTCGATAGTTTCGATGTTATTTCCTCGTAAAGACGAGTCCTGCATGTTTCTCATTAAACGATCGTTTTCTACATTTATTATCTACCAATGCAAACTCTGTTCTTATTTCTCGCACCCTGTTATTCGGTGCTCCATTTACGGTCCGTCTTCTATTTTTTCTAGTAATAAAAACACCCGGTATATTCGAGAACAACGCGACCAAACGACTCACTGCTCGAATGTTACGATGTGCAATCGCTTTTAAGTAATTGACAGCCCGTAAGGTGTGTACTATTTGAACAGATATTAAATGCCCTTTCTTTCTTCGATCTTTCCGCTTGGAAACATGCTTTCTTCGAGAGACTGCTACCTTGAACGCTGCTTCGAACGAGCAAGTTACTTATTATTTACCATAGTATCGATTTTATTGCATTTCTTTGCCGTTTGCTTCGTAACTTTGCCATTTACATTTGCTCGTACCTCTCGATTAACTGAAAAACCTAATAAATATTGAATGTTCCGAATGCTTCTGATTCAATGGCCAGGTATCGCGGTTCGAACAAGTTACGATTCGCTTTCTTCGTATTCGCGTCTTTCAGAACACGGTTTAACGCGAACACGATTCGGATAGAAATTTCTTACGCAACTACGTCACAACTAACAAGATTATTCTTTCGTTGCAATCCGGTGGTGCATCGTGGTCAAATAAATCTTCGAGCAACGAGCAGCGCGTCGGCGTTTTCGCCGGAATTAGTAACGCAATCCTTCAATTCGGCGCATATCTAATCTGCCGAAATTCCTATAATTCGCCGCGCTTTAATATGCTTTTCATCGAAATTGTCGAAGCAATAAGAAAGGGCAGAAGGAAGAAGAGTTTCGATCGTGCGCTACGCTGGCAAGATGCTCCAGTGCACCAGTGACGTCAGCGAGTTTGCGGTCTTCAAATTACAATATCACGAAAACGAGCGAGTTGAGATGGTACGGACTACGGGGCCGAACAGAGGTAGGAGAAAGGTCCTTTCCGCCAGCCGTACGCTCGTGGAATAATAGCCTCCTGATTATATGCATTATATGGGCCGAGATTGATACGGTTCGTAATAAAATAATTGAAATAATCATACGGCACAAGGTCGACACAATGTTAGAAATCTGTTCGCCAAATGAAACATCGGTTAACGCAATATCGTGCTCGCAAGAAATATGTCTGTGACGTAATTGAAATCTCACGAAGTTATGCAAATTACATAATACGTTCGGCTTCCACGGTGAACGTTATGCGTTCTTGCAATTAAAGGGAAATTAAGCAATTTTGGAAATTAAGAGAGCAGCACGAGGAAAACTCTTCTCGTGTAACGACCATTTTCCTGTCCAAGGTAGGAAACCAATTTCTCGTTGAAATACAACGTCGGTGTCAACGATCGTCGCATCCTTCCCTGATCCAGTCTCACGGCGCCAGACATAAAGGCACGAATACACGCGAACGCGTCTGCATACTCGGTTATCCTTTTTTCTCCATTCCGAGGCAATCTTAATATTATCCTTCGAATTACGGCCCTCCGGTGATCAACGGCGTGCGTTCCCATCACATACGCACACCGTCCAATTAGACTCCGATAATCGCGGTCGTATTTCGGAGCACAACACTCCTCGTTGCATGGATGTTGCGTTACGTAACGAATCACAACTAAGTCAACGTTAGAAAATTATTGATCTCGCGAAAGCGAAGAACAAACCATATGGCATTTGCAGCGTTAGTTGCATCAACGATAAGGTTTAAAAGGCGTTTTTATTCCGCTTGAACGAAATCACAGTTTTACGCTATGATTTCAATCGCGAGTATTTTTTAACGTTGAAGTGGTTTTGCACATTTGTTTGGGGAGGAGCGTGCGTGTTTATGGTTTCCACGAAAGCATTGCAATCAACCCTCTCTGATGGCCCCTTTTTCTCCCACGGATTAAAGGTAGCGTTTCATTCCACGAAGCTATTCCTAGAATCATAATGAACTTGTTTGCGAATAGATACTTCAGGATCAGATCATCGAGACGAACGAAGAAATCGTTTCAGAAAAAGCAAGAAGTAATTAAATATCAAAACAGCGGATAATAATATATAATAATGAAAAAAAAAACAAATGAAAAGAATACGATACTATTGTTCGAGATATCATTGAAAACGTATTTGATTACTCATTTTTTGTTTTAATTTGTAGCTTCGTTGTTCTTTTTTCCTTTATTTAATCTTCGTTTATCCAATCGACAAAACTCTCGACTGGTAATATAGATATCTGTTTCGCTACTAAAGGCCGGTCGAACGTGAGACGTCGACGTCAGTGCAGTGCTGTGTTCCTATCTTTGCCACGAGTTGTGCAGTGATATTTACCTAGGAACAATACGAAAAATACTCGAGGTATTTAATCGATACTTAATTATCTAATCATCTCTGTAGCGGCTGAGAACAGCGTTATTCTCGTAGATTTTCATATAATTTCCACACAAGCAGGTAACGTACGTGCATGCAAAAATGATGCAACGTTTGTTGTGCTGATAGAAACATACACATGGCTCTTACGTACGAACGAACGACTCGAGCATACCGTAAGAATGTTAAAAAACAAATAACTGGAAATTGTTAAAGCTAGCAATCTATAAATAACTCGCTCTCCTTCTAAAGTAAGGTTAAGATCTGGTGTGCATCTTGCATTTGGTTCGAGAATCTAGTGCTACGTGGCAGCACTGTACAATACACCTAAAGCTCGAAGCACCCCCAATCCAGCCGATACGGTACTAAATATTGGCGCCTCTTTCGAATTTCAAATTTCGAAATTTATATCACGTACGTTTTACTCGATTCGTTTTAACTCGAGAAACTATCGCCTTTAATAAAGTATTGTTATATTTCCATCGAGGTAAAGGTAGAGGAGGTAGAAGAAGCGATCGATAAAGCGGAGGCAACGATGGCGAGACAATGTCGTAAAAGCAGAGGCGACGGTGATACCACGGCGCCAGAGCGGCTGTTGAGTAGCATCGCGGGCGGGTCCTTTCTTCTCTTCCATTATCGTAATCTGCAAATTTCGTGGGTACCGTGATGAAGAACGGTTGGAGGTGGCGCGGTTTCGAGTTAAACTGTTCGAGAGAGTAGATAGTTTCGGGGATAGACGGAGAGGAAGAGGAAAGCCAGTCGGGATGGCTGATCGTGTGAAAAGGAACGAGAAAGGAAGGGTAGAGAGAGAGGGATCCGAAAGACGAGACAGAGGAAGAGGAATCGCAAAGTCGGTGGCGGATTGGCGGCCTAAGGCGCGGTTGCAGATTCCCGGCGTGATGCCGGTGATTCGCGGCTTTGGTGCCCAGTAATCGTCGGTCCCCTTACCCGACGTATTCCTCCTCCCTCGCATCTTTGCTCAGGAGAATCCACCTCGTCCCTTCTTCTTTCTCGTCGAATTCGCTTCTCCGCACTTTCGTTCGCCTCCCTTTGCTTCCCTTGGCCTTCCCCGGGTCTCTCCCTTCGCCTCCCGTAGGCGTCTCGTACCTGTTTCATCCTTTTGATATGGCGCGGGCCCCGTTGTACAGCGAGCGAAGGATGAAAAGAAAGAAGGGGGGCAATCTTGCGGTAAATACAGCAATCGCTTGATGTGCCGTCCGCATTAATATAATTAGTCACCCCGAGCGCTCGAAAGCGACCCGATGTTTGAGAAGCCGACTCTCTCGACTCTGCTCTCTCGCTTCATTCTACTCCGCTCTGTCCGCCGTGCCTTGATTCTGTTCGAAGTATCAAGAGGCCGGGGGGCACTGCGTGCATAGGTAGGTGAAACATGGTGGACTGTTAAAGATTCCGAGGGTTGGAGGAACAAGGGCGTGGCCCATGTTGGATCATTTTCATTTCTGTCCATGCAAACTGATATATCCCCCCCCCCCCCCCTCTCTCCCTATAAATATGCAGACGCGGTCATTTTTGCATGCTGCGTTAGTACGTAGACAAAGACGAATCGGTAAACCTGGCCATTGCGAAGCGAATAGTGTCGCTGTGGAAATGAATGGAACTTCTCGAATCGAAGCGAACCTTCGACAAACGTGTTACAAGATTTGATTCTAATCAGTGTTGGATTCTTGAAATCGCGATACGGTTTCATATGAATGTGTGCAATGACGATAGATTTATATTTCTGTCATAGAATGGCGCCAAAGAAAATCGAAGAACCTGAAAGGAAGCCGCTTATTGGCCGCGTAGGTACCAATTTGAAAGTTGGTATAGTAGGTATACCTAACGTAGGAAAATCAACCTTCTTCAACGTTCTCACGAAAAGCCAGGCTGCTGCTGAGAACTTTCCCTTCTGCACCATCGATCCCAATGAAAATAAGTATTCATATTTTTTTCTTATGCATGTTTATTATAGACTGCGGACTTCTGTGCAAATTTGTATTTCTGCGAGTAAAGAACAAAAAGAAAGTAAAGAAATGGAACTTGGCTGGAGACTCGTTTCGCTTACTAAAAGTTACGACGAGCACTTCGCTTTGGAAACTTTCTGTATACTTCTATATTACATTAACTTTACCTTTAAATTTCATCTATGTTTGCATATACATTCGCAGTCTAATAATCATAATAGCGATATCGTGTTGTACGTCATAGAAAATATTTTCTACAGCACATGATATAATCGAATTGAAATTTCATTCAATTTTTACTATACAAAGCAACATTTTTTAGATGCTCCGACCTAATAACGTTAATCGTAGTTCGCGTCTGCCACTGCAAATATTTAACCTGATATTAAATCGCATGTCGTTTGTTTGCAACTCTGTGTAAAAGATTTATATAGTAACCTAAAAATGAGATATATCCAACGATGTGTGATAAAACATCGCGTCCCAAGATAAAAGAAGAGCACGAAGACGAGCACGAGAAGTTTTACGCAGATGCATCGTTTATTATAAAAAAGAGTTTCTTCCGATTCATCAAAGGATATCCTCGCCAGAAGTATTCTCCTTCCTGGCCCGAAGCTCATCAATGTGTGTATCCAAAAGCTAACTCTTACTACGTCTTCCACGAAGATACAAATCCATTTACTAGATTTCCCGTCAAATGCGAGTCGAGAGAGTATGGAAACGTCCGAGCACACTTTGAACCCTCTCAGGAACCTCACGAGATTCGAGATCCCTATGACGAAACCGAAGCGAGAAACAAATATCTGGCAAGCGAACCAACTTGTTTCGTCGTTCTGGGCAAACCTGACTTGAACACTACGAAACTTGCGACTATGATCGCGGACTCTTGGAATTGCGTGTTGATTTCTCCGTTATCGCTTATGAAACAGGAGATCCAGCAAAACAGCGAAAAAGGTAAATTCATGGCAGACGTGTTGAAAACAGGTGAATGTTTAGGTACAGAAATTATCATGAATTTGATAGCGAGTCGTCTTAATAAAAGGGACGTGTTTCACAAAGGGTACGTTGTAGAAGGATTGCCGTTAATTCCAAACGAGACACTCGATTATTCTTCTTACCCAAATATTTCCACCGAGAAGCTGGATCCAGAAAATTTTATGAAGATTTTTAACACGTCGGTTCCTAGAACCTGCGATACAGCGAACGAAGAAGCGATCAAACATCACGATGTGTCGGATAATAGCAAAGATATTTCGACTTCTCGCGAACAAAAGGTAGAGAATCAAGCATGTGTCATACTGGAAAATCCACGTTACGAAGATTTTATTTCAAGTCAGATCGAAGATATTTTCGCAACGTGGTCCATAAAACCATCGATAATCGTTTACGTAATGTGTCCTGACGCGGACGCGACGATAAAGCGTGCACATTTTCGTATAGATCCGACAACTGGTCGCACCGTAGACACGAGTTTCGCTGGTATGAGCAGACATATTGAGATGTTATTTTCTCATAACAAAATGCAGAATAACATGAACGTTTCCTTTGAATTGTATCAAGAGTTGACGAAGGAAGAACGAGTTTTAGACGAGAACCAGGGGAAATACTTACTGAAACGACCTTCTGACGAAAGATCCAACGTGGAATCGCAGTGTGCAATGTACAAACGCGTGGCACTGCCTACGATCGAGAAATGGATCTTGCTATACAACCCACAGAACATAATTCGCGTGGATGGTCGTACACCTGTATCGCTAATGTTTCAAATTTTTATCTCACGGCTACGCACATTGCCAGTGCCGCGTGTAATTCTTCCGCGAAGATTCGCGAATCACGCTGCGTTAGAATTCGAGGGTGAATCGCCAGTGATACCCGTAACTGGCGACGAATTCGAAGATAAGTCGAACGAAGAAGCGTTTCAAGATCTGAGAAACAGAGAAACCGTTTCGCCTCTATTCCCTTGGAGACTGTCGTCCTGGAATTTTCTTTGTCCCGTCGAATTAACAAAGGGAAGGACCGTGGAAGGATTAGCGAAACACGCCGTTCGATTTATGAACAAAGTCTTCTTTCTTTCGTCGAACGAGGCTGCTGATTTATTTATCGAAAATCCAAGAACTTTTATTTCTCCTTTGTCTCCGCGACCGACTTGTAAAATCGTAGTATTTGGACCTGACTATTCTGGCAAATCTGATCTCTGCGACGAATTGGCACGAGTGTTAAGAGGTACGATAATAAACGCGAAGGAAATTGGAAAATATTCGGCGAACGTTAACTCGTATATTTATTCGTCGGATCATGCGATTGTGGAGGCTATACAGAGCGTGCCGAGAGAAGAAATCGATATTGAAATATGGAGAGACGGAGGTTACATCGTAGATGGTATGTATCCCAATATCGATTCTTGGAAAACAATCGTGGAAGATTCGGAGATTATCTTCGAGGATGCGATTCTTTTGTTCGACGAGGATCCTTACGATTATTTGATATCAAAATGGCGAAAAATTCGTGGCATCGAAAAGGATGGGCAATTCGAGGAAAGCTTCGAAGACCTTGGAGATGAAGAGGGCGAGGAAGAGGCGCAAGGTCTGGTCGAATATATTAGACACATTCAGAGGTTTGAATCGGATTGGGAAGCGATACGAGAAAGAGCGATGGATACTTGCAGAAATCTTATTACCTGCGATGTTGGTAAAATCACCGATGTCTCGAAATACGTTATGGATCGAATTAAGGATCGTTATATGGATAAAGCAAGAGTTATGACTGACGAGGAGAAGGAAAGAGAAAGAGATCTTGCAGAATATATCGGCATGACCGATGACACGGAAAATATCGAAGAAGAAGAAGAAGAAGAAAAGGAAGGTGAAAGAGAAACGGCGGAATTACCTTCTAAGGAAGATAATCGTCGCTTTGGAGACACTAATTACTACTGTCCAGTGGCGTTATTAAGATATAATATATTTTGGAGAGGCAAAGAAGAGTTCAGCGCTATTTTTATGGATAAGATATATCATCTATCTAGTCTCACAGCTCTCGAGGAATTTTTACGTGGCCCGCAAAAATTAGGTCTTCCATTGAAAAGGCCTTTATCTTTAATTCCACCCCTTCGTATGAGTATCGTTGGTCCATCAGGAAGTGGGAAAAGCACGTTGTCAGACGCGATATCTCGAGAATACGGTCTGCTTCATATAGATTACTTTAATTGTTTCACTACGTACATGGGATCCCGTGGAATGCGACCATTATCCCACAGAGATGTTCTTGTTTTATCAAACGAACTTCCCGATGAGGTAGAATTGCCAGCAGATCCGAGCGACGAGAGATACAACAGCGACTCTAATACAATTCTGACATTTATTCGAAGTTATTGGAGAGACGGCAGTGTGCTTCTTCCTGAAAGAATGCACGACGAATGTTTAACGCGATTTTTCAAAGGACTTTACGGCGAACCCGGTGCCGTGTTCGATCAGTTTCCAAGCTGTCCGCAAGACGTAGAAACTGCTATAAGAGAGTACACGGTGCCCGAGATAATAATAGAACTTCGTTGCGGTAGAGAGACGGTATCGGACAGAGTAATACCGAAATTACTCGCATCGTGGGAACAGAATTTGGAAGAGAAGAAACGCATCGAACAATTACGATACGCTACACAGCTTGAAGATTATCGAAGAGATCGAGATATTTGGGTGAAAAGAATGCTGGATGAGATGATCGGTCAACGATATATCGGGGAAGAAGAAGATAACGCGGAGCACGAATACAAGGACGAAGACGACATACTCACGGAGGAATACATGCTGAGCGATGACACGGATTTGGAAGAAATGGAAGTGAGAAGGTTTGAGTTAGAAGAAACGTGGTATCGAGAGAATCCTGAGCCTGTGCTGTTCACCGACTGGGAAGATTTTGAAACAGCGAGACGAAGAATCGAGCAAGAATTTTTCAGCAAGTACGAAACTGATTCTCAAAAGATAGCTGCTATTCGCAGCCTTCTAGAAAATGAATCGATACCGTATATCGTAGTGGATGCCGAAGCAGATGTAAAAAACGTTTTACTGCGAATTATGAGAATTCTCGAGCCCTACGTTCGTCGAGATATTTCTATCCTGGAGAAGATCTATACCATCGATCTTGAAACAGCCGACACT
This sequence comes from Bombus vosnesenskii, assembly GCF_011952255.1. NCBI lineage: Eukaryota > Metazoa > Arthropoda > Insecta > Hymenoptera > Apidae > Bombus > Bombus vosnesenskii. The sequence goes on from NW_022883036.1 coordinate 320,484, forward strand.
CTGCTTGATTGCGGCTATTATCTTTTAAGTTCCTTTGGACGCTGGTGTCCTGTGCAGTTGCGTCAAAATAACGTTCCTCTGCAAATGTTCCTGCCACTGGAATCTGTGCAGGAGATTTATCCCGTCATACACAGACAATTCGTCTACTTCTTCGGCGGCAAAGACGCGCAGACCGCATTTTTAGAGAGTCCGTTCGAGTATCTCGAACGAGATTCTTGCGCACCTATTATTCCATTCCGGCTCTCTATCATTGGCCCACCGAAATCCGGGAAAACGACTCTTGCACAACGATTTGCCAACAAATATGGCGTAAAAGTGATAACGCGAGGAGCCGCTCTACGTTACATCGTCAAATATTTTCCTTGGACAGAGTGGGCGCAATTGACAGAATCTTCTCTTCGTGCAGGTCGAACGGTTCCAACGGAATGCGTAAACCGTGCCGTTGAAATGTATTCCATCGATCCTAATGTGATTTCTCAAGGTTTCGTGCTCGATGGTCTTCCCTTAAACCGCAAAGAATACGAGCAACTGACGTTTCTAGGTCTTCAACCAATGATCACTCTCGACCTGAAAGCGAATCTAGCTTTTTGTCTCGATCGTTTGTCTCGCGCATTCGACGATCGAACGATAAAACCACCTACCTTCTCGAATAGCTTTTTATCTCATCGCTATGCCGTTTGGGAAGTCGATCAGGAACACTTTCGAACTTGGTTAAAAAGTTTCACCCAGAACGTAATAGAATTAGACGCGACTAAATGTATGTGGTATGTGTGGAGCCAAGCTGATCGACGCGTATGTTCCAGATACACGATCATCAGATCGTACTTTCGTGAAAGTGACTACGATAAAATTCACAGCTTGAAATATATGAGCGTCTCGCCGTACGAATTTAGGAAACGACAAAGCCGGTTCGAGTCCTATTGTCCTCTTTGCTTGTACTACGAGAACACGATGAAGACATCGGGACCTCCGGATCATCGAGGCACGATTCAGTTTAGGGAACACTTCTACTGGATTTGTTCGCAACATACCAATGAATTTATTCAACACCCGCAAAAATATCTTCCACCGGTGAACAATGCGTATCCACCGGAAGATCGTCCGCGAATTTTAACCGAAACGATCGACTTGGAACATTCGTGTTGGGCCAAACGTTTGCAAGTCAGAGGATTTTGCTTAGTAACGTACTTCGATGGATTACCAAGTCGAAAACTTGTACCTGGAAAAATAGTTACAGCAGTTTTGTACAAAGACAATTTATACCTGTTCTGTACGGAAGATTGTCGCGATAAATTTTTAGCGCAACCCGATAAATACGCGAACGTTCAAATGAAATTTTTATATACGATGCCAACGATCGACGTAAAATCTCTGCCAAATGTTGGTTTCCTGGAACAAACGGTTTCCAAGTTAATAATCAAAGCTGTAAACGAAATCAGCGTAGATCGGCCGAAATTACCAGGTTTATCGCCTTCGGCTACCGCCGCCGTTTACATCGGTGTATACTTAAAGGCTCGTAACACATGTTGCGGCTTAAAAGAAACTGAGTTGTACAAAACAATTAGCAGAAGAATGTACAGTCGTGAAATGATCATCAAAGCAGCGACCCGAACGATGAAGAAAAGAATAAACCCTTTCATACATGCACCTGTATATAAAGATCAGGCTAATCCTACTCACAGATACACTCGACAATCGTCTATGTTATCTCGTATATACGTACCTAAGTCTACTTCAATTACGTTTCGTCGAACATCACCGACACAAATTTTAGCCGATCCCGACGATAAAAAATCGACAATAATAATAAACACATTGTGAATAGATAATTTGTCCTATTATTTTCTATTACAGATTTTATCGAATCCCGACGACGAATAAATTAGATATTTTGTACTTTAATCGTGTCTAAATATTATTATAAAACTATATATCTCAGTGTAATAAACACTTTGTAAATAGACAATAAACAACGTATACATAATCTACTATCTGACTGGAATTTCTTTTTCCAATATCCTATTATTTTTTTATTCCCCATGTGAATATATGACGCGTGTTATTTGTTAAGAAAAATTTGTTATTGAATGTTATTTGTCGTCTAACTAGATTTTATCTTTCAGCACGTCGCGTACCCGTTCCTGACGCAAGATTCGATTACCTGTGCGAATATTTTAAGCCAGCTAGGTACGTATCAAACCAGCTACTACATACCGGTGAAAATATTGTTCGATCGTAACGACAAATAACTGATACGCGTTATTGTATTATCGAACAAAAGTGACGAGTCTACCAGAAAATGCGCCCTCGCAATGGGAAACGAGTTGGAATAACCATTGACATTTCCATACTCCTTTGCTTTTATTTTCACAAGGCAGGGATAGGGAGGAGAGAAAGCGGTACGTGATCTGCAATGCAGATTCGACAAAATTCGTCTACGCGACGTATAACTCACGTTGAATACCAGCCGACTTCACGTACGTTTTTCTTTTACTCGCTCGTGGCATACTATTATTTAAGATAACATTTCGTAAGATATTTCTAAAACTTAGATTTATATGCGATATTGACTGGATTATTTTGCGTTAGAAAGATCAATGTATGCCCTCCGGGGGGAGGCTAGAAAAGATTAATTAAAATTTCACGTGACACTCGAAACTAATCAAACGCGATGAAAGTTCCACCGAAACACATGGAAACCGTTATACGTGCTGTGGTATGCATCAACTTGTCGATGAAAGCCGTGTTTACCGTGCCTCGCGTTATCACGCTGGCTCGTTCACACGACGAGATTGAATGTACAGAGCAGCAGGAAGATTGGAAAGCAAAGCGTATGTTCGGTCCACGGTAAAATATTCTTCGACGCTGTTGTCGCTGGTAAACAGTTAAACTTAACCATGGCAGAGCGCAAAAGAGAAAGAGAGAGAGAGAGCGAGAGAGAGGGAGCGGCATAGAATCGATGAACTTCAAAGTATAGCGAAGTAACGAAAAATTATCGAGTGAAAGACGAATCGAGTTTGCTTTGCGACACGTGCTTTCCTCGGAATTCAACTAATTTGAAGAGATTAAAACTCGCTACCGTGTTAGATCAAAGAGCGTGTCTTGCATCCTGGTCACCCTGGCACCCAACTCCGAAACACTGTCGCCAACGGCCAACGACACTGCAAAGTCCGAATGGCTGTCACGTGTCAGATGATTCAACGATCCCTAATGAAAGCCACCTAACATGGCACTCCCCTTCTTGCTCATTTTACTAACGCCTCTCTTCAAAGGCTAATTGTTTAATGATGCTACTTGCATTAGCATTTAAATACAGCTCGTTGTCACTGCGACGCCCTCCTTTAAATTCTAGGCGCGTGCATGTTACAGTGTAAATACATCATCAGTCGTATTCTATTCGTACTTACAAAAAAAAAGTCGCGAATGCTCCCGGCTTCGATTTGGATGAAACTTTTTAGGAAGGAGGAACAGCCGAATGTAGTAGATATATCTATATATATGTGTGTATATCTTTTAGCCGCGGTGACTCAGGTTCGAAGGCTGAAACCACCCTCCGAAGTTCGAACTCTTAAGAGCAACAGAGTTCGCGACTTTTGCTTCTTGAACGAATCGAGAATCGCGATGAGACGCGTCCTTATTTACGGTTTCAGCAAAGTTCCAGCTTTCTTAAATGTCGTGGACATCGCTGGCTTGGTCAAAGGTGCCGCGGAGGGACAAGGCCTGGGAAACAATTTCTTATCGCACATCAACGCTTGCGATGGGATTTTTCATCTTTGCCGTAAGTCCAGCATAAACATTCGATTCGATACGAAGCTCTTTATATAGGAGCAAGCGACGACGTTGCTGTCCCAGATGAACAATAACTGATAAAATCGATTACGTTAAAGGGAAGGTAGCGTTGCCGATGAGATCGAGAGATTAGTTTATCATCGTGTTTGCTCCTTCCGTGCATTGCACATGCAATCATGGACACGAGTTTATCTTGCAACACGCACGAGTAGCTTATAGACGTAAGAGTACTATACCGTTATAGCTTTCGTTAACAGTTTTCATAGAACTGCATCGATTCTAGAAAATAAATTTGCCAAACTAAGCGGATTAATATCGTATTTTATTCGTAGGAGCGTTCGACGACGACGACGTTACTCACGTGGAAGGAGACGTGAATCCCGTGAGAGATCTCGAGATAATTAGCGAGGAATTACGGTTGAAAGATATCGAGTTTTTAAATGGTCATCTGGAGAAGCTGGAGAAGCTCGTTGTCCGAGGAAACGACAAGAAACTAAAGCCTGAATACGTAAGTAGTAATTTATGTTTGAAGATTTGATGCGTTTTAACGTCGTTAACCCTGCACATCGAAAGAAATACATTAGGACGTTTAAAGAAACTCGTTCTCTTTTGACGTTCGGATTGAGAAACGAAAGAAATCATTGTAAATGTAGGCATATCGTAGAGCCTGAACGAAATTACCGAGGAAATTAAGAGAGCGCGGTCGGTACACTACTTCCTAGAACGAATCAATCGAATTACCCTCTTTCCGTGGATTGACCCACGGCAATTTCCGATCTCTCCCCTCGTTCTAGACTTTGCAATTTGCTAAAACTTTTCGAGAGTTCCAAGCTACCTCCTCGTCTTCTCTCTCGGTCAAAGTAATAGAGAGGCGTTTCGTTAGTGTACAATCCTCTAATCACAGTTCGATCTCGGGATTATTCCACTTGGTAGCGTACTTACTTACGAACTTATTCGTCTGGCCGACTATTATCGTTAGCGGAACACTGATCTTTTTCGAATCCAGTATTTTCGCACGGTAGTGGTAAAAAATACAATCTGTTGGAGAAAGCTAACGCTTACAGATATAATCGAGTGCTTTTCTGTGCAGGATACGTTATTGAAAGTGAAAGGTATAATGGTGGATGAAAAGAGGCATATCAGGTTTGCCGACTGGAGTGCTACTGACGTAAGTTAATCGTATCGCTTTGCAAATGAAAAATTTTAATGCTATTCCAATGTTATTCTGGTCGGTCGTGTTTTTAGATCGAGGCTCTCAATAAATATTTATTCCTCACGTCAAAGCCAGTCATTTATTTAGTTAATCTGTCCGAAAAGGATTACATACGTAAGAAGAATAAATGGTATGTATATATCGTTTATTATCTGGGATCTATATGTATATTATCGTTATTTGACGCTTTAAACAAACGACAATCGATCATTAATATATTAATTAACATACGAATTTTTCTTATGTCTTAACACTCACATGTCAATTTCAGGTTAATCAAAATCAAAGAATGGGTTGATAAGAACGATCCAGGAGCTATTTTAATCCCATTCAGTGGAACTTTCGAAAATAAACTTTTCGATATGGATGACGCAGAACGTGCGAAATATCAAGAAGAGAACAAAGTTACGAGGTGAGTAACGGTGTCTATAATTCGTTACATAGCTCTATCTGTATCTTTTAAATGAACGCCAAACTATCTTTATACTTGCAAATGAAACGACCGCCAAAATAAGCAGTGTGTTGCGTGAATTTAAAAGAAAAGAAAAAAAGAGAGAGAGTGAAAGGAAGGGAGAAGAACGAACGTAAAAATCGTAAAATTCGTAAAACCTAATCCTCCCCTGCTTTAAAACCTAAGAAAGTCAGGTTCCCATATTTAGCTATGCACCAGGTTATCTACTAATGGTAATAACAATGGAGGGCTCGGTTTAAGCGTCTAGACTAGCCCTACTTTCATGTAGGGTGACCAATAAAAACTGCGGCATCTTTACTGTGGCGCATTATATTTTTACGAACGGCTATTCAAATTCTTGCAAAATTGCATAAAAACCCCTCCTATCCTCCCGGGCACACCGGTATAACCAGGGAGACGAGTGGAATGAGGATCAACCGGTTCAGTTGGCTAGTGGGTCATTCGCGAACAAACTCAACCCGTGTTATGCACGGTAAACTCGATCAAGTTCGCGTACGTTTTCAACATTGTTATACTGTAACATACTGTATGTTATACCGATAAAAGTAATCGACGTACAGAACTATAATGCGTTGGATAAAGAAAAACTTTGTTCGTTATATAAATTTATGTTGCAATTATTTTGGACCGAAGGGGATTGCATAATTATAGCTAGCGTGGAAAATATAAAATCGTTACCAATGATACCTATAATCTGGCATTGATGGTTAGAAATCTAAATTCTTCGGCAAATTTTGTCGATCCCTCGAAATGATCGCATAAGATAGGTTCTCTTGGTAATCACAGGGGACAAACGAAAGATTTCTAGATACCGCGATTTTATTTCGAGACCGCAGATAACCAAGGCGCCGAAGTAGATCTCGGACAGAGTTAGAGTGATAAAATTGCGGTATTAAGTCGTTCAGCTTTATGTGTATTCTCTGAAGTCTCGAAGTTCGTCGGGCTCACGGAACAGGATGGCTTCCCTTCTTGTACCCTGTCATTAGACGATATTCGGTTCGAGACAATCATATTCCACAGTCCTGTTTTTTGGCCACCCCTTCTTTGAACCAAGAATTCATTTTTTTCTGCCCCCCCCCCTCGTCTTCTTTTTTCTAATACGAGTTGAAAATTTGCTGTTTCATCTTACGAATCGTTTTTAGCGCGCTTGACAAGATTATCGTTCAAGGATACAAAGCGTTGCAATTGCAGTACTTCTTTACAGCGGGACACGATGAAGTGAAAGCATGGACGATCCAGGTAAATCAAAGTGATCCTTTTCAATGTTCTTTCATGATCTTATCCGGGAATCTTTCGTTACTTTAGAAAGGTACAAAAGCACCTCAAGCTGCTGGCAAGATTCACACAGATTTCGAGAAGGGATTCATCATGGCTGAAGTCATGAAATTCGACGATTTTAAAAACGAAGGATCGGAAGCAGCGGTAAAGGTGAGTATCGTACTGTATGATATTTAACACCAATCGAATGCTTTTCATTGTTTTTATTTTCCAGTTGTTCTATGTAAATGTGGCTATATTAATCTTCTTTTTTTCTTTTTACTATAGGCCGCCGGAAAATATAGGCAACAAGGACGAAACTACGTCGTCGAAGACGGAGACATCGTTTTCTTCAAGTTTAACGCTGGTGCTGGATTAAAAGATGCAAAGAAAAAGTGATGGCACGTTTTACTCATGTTGTTGCTCGTTCATCTGTACATCAACATGATCGCCATGTTTTGTTGCACGCGCGATTTGCGCATGAAACGATCAAAATCGCTTTCTGATACTCCTTAATTTCATTTTTCCTTCAATTTAAGATCGTATAATATCATAGTTGGTATCGATAGTAACGTTTTTATAGCAAGATTTCGAATTGTACTCAAATAGATATTTTTATATGTTCTATTACGCTATAAAGATAAAATATCCTATGCTTATACGATCAACGTAATTTGTCAATTCAATGCTTTTTCTTTTATTTTATACAAGATCAAAATATCGGTAACTTGCATTTTTAAACAACAATAAATGTAAATAGGTGATAAGAGCTTGATGATATAATACGCTGATTTTTACCACTCGGAACAACCAGTAAACCACAAAACGATCATTGTACGTTTTCTAATGTTTCTTTGTATATTTCCATATTTATTCTAAATATATTTCTTTAAAAGATAATTATCTAATACCTTCTCCCTTGAGAATAGTAAAACCGTGTTTGAAGCTTGCTTTGTACATTTAAAATATTACGATTATAAATATAACTATCTAATCCAGCTATAATATAGGTATTTTATCGGATTTTGCGTCGTACGAACTGAATATCAACGAAATATCCTCTTTATATCATGCCTAAAGGGGAAAAAAGGCTTAGATTCTTATACTTTTAATTATATGCTAATAAATGTAATTAATATCAAGTTTAAACAAATTATTATAGATTATTGTATATTACAATAACAAAAATTACGTATTTGGAACTTCACATGACACAATTTTTGTACGTGCTGTGATTATTCCCAATCGATGATCACTGCTCAATAAAAGTTTCGATTGTTGTCTACCCTATGAGTATTATCAGAGAGAAAATTTCTACCAATGCATCGAAAGACAACGAGGATACTTTAACGTAGTTTACACGTTGAAAACAGCTATTATAGAAACATAAGTGTAACACTGACATGGAAAACGTATAAATTATTGCTACCGTTACAATAAATTTATAATAAAAATGTAAAAATTAATAAATTATAAACTATGAAGATTGAAAAGTAGTTTCTTCTGTATATCCTATATTTTCTAGGAATTCTCACTAAACAAGAGGAGTCGATTCTAAGCAAATGAGATGCATATCGTTCCTGTGCAGTATTCTAAATTTACAGGAACTAAAATCCTGAAAAAAATCAAATATTTTGTTGCGCTCTGCACAATTTAGAACAGTACGATACATCTATACCATATTAAAATAACAATACATTATACCATAGTAAAAATACAAAAGGGAAAAATCCGTGATCATACCTTTCTTCCTAAAAAAATTTTTAATCAAATTTATTTCTCTATAAAATCATTATTATTGGAATATTTAATATCTTTGGTATATTTTGAAACTAAACACTTATCATCGTGTAAATTTCATGGCTTTAATCAATGTCGATCAATGTTTCGTTCAAAAGTCGATATTTTAACCATTGATAAAATTCTATCTCATCCTCAAGAAGCTTAAATAAAATATCTCTTTCTCGTGCTCTTAGCGTAAGTGTTGGATCAGAAAAGTGTCTTTTTCTCGGCTCTAAATGAAACGAATCGAAACTAGATTGAATCTGAAATCTTACCGCCTAATTATACTTAATTATAATTACTTACGAATCTTTCTGTAACTACGTTTAGCACCTCGAAAGAAATATGGAAATTTGTACTCCAGTACATCTATGGATTGTTCCATGTAATTTAATATACCGACAACAGGGTACCATTCAACGATATTTGCCTTTGCTCGTTCTAACGCCCATTTGTTATTTATCTTTCTACAATTGATACGCAATGCAGGGAAATAAAAAAGTTACCATGTGCTACAAAAATGTAATATATTAAATACTCACGCGCATCGAGGATCTTGACCGCAGAACGTAGGTATGGCTCTATGAAGCATGTCACTTCGCCTTTCACGATATCTGAAAAGTAACAAATGCATCTTTAAGTATAATTAATAGTTGTGCACCACGTTCATTCATATTTACATTTATAATATGCCAGTAACGATTAGTAAAATACAAATAAAACGAAAAATTCTACCAAAAAGAAATTTGATTTTTACCTCCGCAAATTATGCGCACACATAGGATTTCTCACTAGGGAAATAAACGTCGGAGACTCTCTTCCGAACTTGGAGAAGTTCAGAAATCTAACATCTCCGTCGAAACTCAAAGGAATCGCTTCCTGTCTAATGATATTAGTAATTTCTTCTACTAACAGTTCCTACAAAATAGTTAACCAAAGTTATTTATAAACTGAGAAACGCTGAACAACCGGCTTCTCCTGTATCGTCTAAAACTGCAAACTAAAAATGTCACGATGATTATTTACCATACTGAAAATACATCGAATCTTTTAACATTTATCAACTTTCCTATCGTATTTCGCGCAGTCGCGCCACCTCTATCTGGCTTTAGCTAGACTTGCTCCAAATAGGTATTTCCGACACGGCTACTTTAATTGAAAAGATGAAAGTGGCACAACTTCGATTGCAACACTGAAAACCGACTCTGACATGAGCGTAAAGTGCAACAACCACTACATGGTACTATGATTAAATTTTCCCAAGATTTATGCGGCCAATGAATCAGCAGCTGATTCATATTTCTTACGTTATTGTTCGGCATTCGATCTATGCAGTTGCCATTTGAAATAGTACTACCATTATTTCGCGTTATTGAACGAGCATTAATATCGAGAACGGTAATTCAAAAACTATCTTATGAACGTCGTGTACGAGATTATACCTCTTGCAGAGTTGATAGAAGCCCATGATCACCAGGTGGTAATCGTATATGTTTAAACGCATTGTAACCCTGCAGACGTTGTAGGATCAAGACTAACAATTCAGCTCCAGCATCGGGTACACGCGTCAGCATTAAAACATGCTGGTTCATTTTAGGCAAACTTCCACGAGCACCCAATTCAGCAAGAGAAGGTGTAACGTATCGATACGTCTGCACAGTAAATCATATTAATAATCGTTGTATCATAGCGGCTGCAACAAGCTAATAGTTTAAATTAATAAATAAACTGGCAGATTGCGATGAATTTATACATGCAAATTCAAGTTTACACGAAGACGGCTAAAAGAGTAGAAGCTAGACAATGATTTGTTTTACTTAATTTTTATGCATTTTTCCATCTTTTCCCGCGAACGTATAAGAATCTCTAGTCCATTAATAAAATCAACAAAATGTGTAAAGTATTATACGTAATCAGGAAACTCTCCAATTCTCTATCATACGCAATAAACTCGTTTGTAAATCGTAAAAGGGAAAGATCGCTTTCCAATAATTACATCGTTCACAGACGCACTTTCACTGCACTACAATCTAAACGCGACCAGTATCCTATTGGAAAAAAAACAATTCTCAAACAGTACCATATCAAATTGTATGAAAAGTCGAAAATATTTCATAGAAAATGAAAGATTTCACCGTATACATACTTTGAAATATCTAGTTTACCTTCGTCTGAATCGTTTAATTGGATACAATTTACCTGACCTTTATGGACTTCCTGTTCTCCAGCGTAAGGCTTTTCTATGCTACTTCCTGTATCGTTTACAGTTTCCACTGTTGATTTCGAATTTAAAACAATGAAGAAAACTGTCAAGCAAACAGCAACACTAGTTAGCAAGCCACGATTTCGCCGCATCTCAAAACGAGACTCGACTGATTGTGATCCTTCAAGATGACGGCTATCTTTCTTCTTCAGATACTATTTTGTTAATAATCCTGATCACGAACATCGAAAGTCTGAGTCACGAATTATCAGCGTTTGTTTCTACCAAGTAACTAAAGAGAATGTCAGTGGGTCAGAGACTTCGTACTGCTTGATCCCCACATCTTCACCTAAACTCCCACCAATAGTGGATCTCACGAAAAGCGAAACTTAGCTTTTCCAGATGCATTTATCGCGTTCACTGCATGCATAAACCGCTGTTTCCAACTAAACATCTGAGAGATTTAACCTACTCGAGATATCAACAGAATAGACTAGAATACAGGTGTTTATGCATTTTGATATCCTTATGGGCATAACGAAGGAACTGCGAGCTAAATACAAATTCGTTTCATCCGCTAAGTATTATAGAAAGTACTTTACATTGGCTATATTATACATTTTTGGTTCTTATATGCATTAAACTTTTGTACCTTTCAATTCTCGGGAATTGCGAGATAACAAATCATTTCCATACGACATTTAGAATATAGGTCTATTCCTGTTCAACTAGGTTGGATCCTTCGTTTCTGTTACAAATTTTGTAGTGCATCCATCGACATACATATTCATAAAGCGAGATAGCAAAAACGGTGAAAGGCAGCGCAACTCTTTCATGCTAAATGATGATTCTACTTCTTTGCTATTCGATGCTTCTATCGACCTTCGTAACGCCGTTAATGTTTGTTCGATACGCCGGCATTTGCTTAAGCAGCAAAAGAGGATGTTCGACTGAAAATTGGAAACGTTGAAATTAAACAGATTCATACGATATTCCAACGTGATACTGTCTCTCCCAGTGAAAAAAGGTAAAGTGTCTTGTCAGAGGTCAGAAAAAAGGTTTTGTTTTAACGGTAAATATAAAAAGGACAGAGATACATAGCGCTAAAGTAGAGAATACTAGAAAAAAGTGGCGCGAGCGCCATTAGACGTTTCGAAGTTCCGTGTTTGACCGCTATTCAACCGGCCGGCGTAGTGGCGCAACCGTCCACGTGGTACAACGGTTCGCGATCATTCTACTGCGACTTTATTTGTAAACACTATTGGGCTGAAAGATGGACGCTTACGACATACATAGGAAAAATTGGGAGGATTTAGACGTGACCAAAGAAGAGCTGAAAAATTTGACCGAGTGCTTGAAAAAGGAGGAGTTCCGCAAGATGTTGATCGAATACGTGGAAGAGGTGACTGATCCGAAAAATATGGAGGTCTATCAAAAAGAAATTACGTTGTTAGAGAAGAAACGGGGCGTCGACGTTACATTCGTCGCCCCACAGCCCAGTTACGTCATAAAAACCAGCATAAACGGAGACAAAAAATGTTTTCTAAATATTTGCACGAGCGAACTTACAGATCCGCCGAGCAGTCAACCTTCCTTCGAACAAGGTCATCATGGACAACAATGGTCTATTCCTTACTTGTTAACACCACCTCGTGATGACCTTGACAAAAAAAATGTACGTTGCAAAGTCTTCGATGTGATATTTCATCCTGATACCATTTTCCTATCGACGAAACACGCAGAACTTCGCAAAATCGTTAACAGCACGGCTATAGACGGTGTCGAAAATAATTTTAATGTAAGTACCACTATTTTCTTCATCATTTTTCAGATCATTATACAAAGTTACTTATCTGTTCGTCCTTATCATTTGATTTTTACTGAACGTGTTAGGTCAAATTGGATAGGAAAAATATAAAGTTTCCACAAATAAGATACAAAGGGATATGTCATCCAACTGTGATCAGAAAACCATCCAAGAGTCAGCCTGAAGAGGAATTGGACATAGAACCAGAAATCTATCAGAAGCTAATGGCCAGTTACGACAAGAGCAGACAACCAAGACCCAAGCGTATGGAGAAAGTGCCAAAGCGGTCACCTTCTACCAAATATTATAACAAGAAAGCAAATAAAAGTACAGACACAGATAACAAATTTACGACACCAAAATTTTCTATAAAACACCAATCCGACGTAGAGCTGGAAGATTTTAGCACGAACAGAAATGCAAAAATGAATGCTACGGTACCTAAGAGATTAATCATCACTATAGATCTACCCCTACTAAAAACTGCCACCGATGCTTCTCTAGATGTACAAGAACGTTATCTCAGCATAAAGAGCATAAAACCTGCAAAATATTTATTGGAGCTTCCTCTACCTTATCGTGTGGATGCAGACAGGGGTAATGCTAAGTTTGATGCAAAACACAAGAAGCTTGTTGTTACGCTACCAGTTATACAACCAGTGGTATCGGTATCTAATACCAAAGAGGACAGTGGAGTAAATAGTGATCCTTGTAACTTTGGTAATACTGTGCCGCTACTACTAGAAGATACCATGGAAGATTCTTCTAGTCAGAGTCATGAGAGTAACTGTACACCAAAATTAGTTGAAGAATGTGAAACAGTGCTTGCAACTACAAAAACGGAATATGAGAGCGAAAATGTAGAAGATTCTCCTAGTCAGAGTCATGAGAGTAACTGTACACCAAAATTAGTTGAAGAATGTGAAACAGTGCTTGCAACTACAAAAACGGAATATGAGAGCGAAAATGTAGAAGATTCTAGTGATACGACATTACGGACTAGCAAAAAAAATATAAGCACATTTTTAGATCCTAGCATTAAGTATTCACTGCCAACATTTATTTGTAATTTATGTAAGAATCAATTAACGATTACTGTGAATCTAAAAAATGTCAATCCAGATTCTATTCGCTATAGAATTTTACAAAATAATTTAGGGATACACGCTTTACTAACATCTGTAGGTACAGGATTTTTTCCACAGCACTATTCGTTATGTTTAAAAATAACCGAGAATTCTGTAAATCCCGATTCGGTCACGGTCGAACCGTGGGATAACAATGTTGTATTTACTATTGTGTTAAAAGATATGGAAAATTTAGAACAGTACTACGTTGGTATAGACGAAGAGTTCATGGAACAGAAACATTTTTCTAACGTTGCGTGTTTCGAGAATCAACTAGAAAAATTAACGGTAAGTATTTTAAATATCTATAAAAATTGAAGCGAAAGATTATCTTGTACTCATCGACTCGTGCTTTACAGACTAAAGACGATGACGAGGCGAGTCAAGGAATCGAGGTACAAACAGAGGATGGTGGCTCCGTTATAAATATTAGCCCAAGCCATTTAGATACGGACGATGAAGCTGAACGACACAGTACAACATCGATGGAAGAACGACCAAATCTTTGTCATACTGTAACAAAGACTAGATCTGTTTCAGAGAGCAGCGGAGATGAGTTGATAAGTAATAATATAACAGGTACATTCCCAAAAAGTATATTAAGATCGCAACGCAATCATAATCTTTCGCGTTCAGTATCCGAATCGAGTGCCGATGAAATTGGAACGGCTGCATCGTCTATAGATTGTCCTTACGATTCGATACCGGATCTAAATTCTGAATTAGATTGTTCCAGCTTAAAAAAGACAGTACGATTCAACGACGTAGTATCGCGACAACTATTCAGGTACTATCACAATGGCGATTGTATCGATACTTTCTTTTTTAATAATCATATATATCGATCAACTTGTTTAATTTTTTAGATCGAATTCCAGCATTCTTGGCCAACGTAAAAAGAACCAACGTAAATTACGAAATAAAAGGCGTGCCTATGAACGTAAAATGAGCGAAAGCGAAATTTCCGAAACGGAGGACCGTGATAAGTACAAAGGAAATCAAAAAAATACAGAAGTCTCTGAGACTGTAACGAGTATCAAAGAAGAAATGAATGAAATTCGTTCGAACAACTCGGATGACACTGCCAAGGACGAGGTTAAAGCACAATTCAAGAACGACTTGATATTCGACCTTGATATGTAGATTTTGTTAGTTCACCAACGGAGGCGTTTTGTAATGTGTATGTGATAATCTTTTTAAAGCGAATTTGAAAACTTTGAAAGCTTTTAAAGCGAATTAAGATGGTTTATTGACCGTCTTCGAGGAATTAGATAAAAATATGGAATCTACTTAGAATTATGTGATAATTTGGTGAAATTGTATATTCGTACTAATGTAGAAGGTTCTCAAAGAAACAATCCTAGATAGAATTTTTTCGTTCGATAGTTCAAAAACATCGACCTTACTCTATATAATATTTTATCTTCTATATTTATAAAATATAATGTGAAAATAAGAATCTTTTGAATGTTTCTCGCGCGATCTATTTTGAATTTTAACTATTTCGTATAGAAGAAGTAGAAGGATCATGTTTTTTAAAATTTTTTGGGAGGAAATCTATTTTATAAAATGGAATGGAACGTAACGAGTACACCTTTGCAACAATCACGATATAATCTACGTCACGATTACAACATGTAACTCCATTGTCGGAGTAAATAATGCACTTGCTTTCTTAGTGAAGCGTTTGCCATATCAGCATGCACGTAACACAATACTAGCATATTCTACTCAACAGAGAAATGGGAATAAAACTTCACGATACGATCGACTTTAATTCATCGTTTCTATGAAATTTGATTCCAAAATTCTCAGACCGTACTATCATTATGAGAAACGTTTACAATATATTTTAAACAAATAACTAGTTGATTTTATTCACCCTATTTATATACCAAGTTATTTCCAACAGTGAATTTTCAAATTTTAATGAAACATCCGATGATTTTCTGTGTTTGAGAATCCTTGCCTCGTTGCTAGGCATTGTTTGTCGCGGCAGAACCGTTTCTATTCGAAACAGTACAAGTTCGCTTATCGTCGACAAGCAGTGGCCGTAAGGTGCGAAACAACGTTACATCGTAGTAGTAAAATGCGACAGAAAAGTGGGACAGCCAACACGGTGGAGGAAGTTGGCCCGCGGTAGGAGCTGCGGATGTGAGGTTGCTCGCAGTTGAAGCCCATCGATCCCGCTACCTGCGGGGGTGTAAGGTCGTTACACTCGCGTCTACCTATGTGCGAGCTACATCGCATAGTTCCTCGTATTATTCCTATTGATGCCCCGCCACGGGAGCGAGACAGCGACGACCCTCACGAATGCAACGTTCTAATTTCGCGGCACAGCCCCCTCTGCGACCACTACCACAGAACCATCGTGGTTCGCGACGACGGAGACGGGGTCGCGGCCTAATTCGCAAACACTCTAAGAGACGACCTAGAAGGACAAGGGCCTCTCGTCAAACACTACGAAGGTACTACCCTCTCTTGGGAATGAGAGCTAAAGAGTAGAACACATATCGCAAATCTGTCGACATCTCCAAGATTTTTTTATCTTCTCTCCGTTTCATCTTAGCATCGATAGCATACCTTATGATATAATTAAAAGGATTCGGTTACGAAAATATTGTAGATACGATCTGCAACGAATGAAATAAAAATTAACCATTATCGCGGAGGATCGTTCTGTTTCGCGTTTCCTCGGTCAACTCGATTTCAAATTGATTTAAGTTTGATAAAACTCACGCGATCAAATCGTGTAATAAATTTCGTGATTGAACCTGCTGACGAGATAAAGGTGGTAGGCCTGACTAGCACCAGGTCGATAAGTCGTCCACCTCTAGAGAGAGTCAGAGGTTGGCGTAGGTACACGAGGGTACACGTACCCCATGTACCGTAGTTACTGTAGACACGACATCGGCAATGCGGCAGCCGTTACGTCGTTATACCGTCCGGCCATCGCACCTGGCACCACTGGAAAACACAGACCAGGCCGACCGGTATCTAAAAGAGAATTACAGATGTTAAACGTCAGCGAGTTATTTGCCACAGCGGAGATTTTAGCAACCTCGTTCACCGGTAGAGATATTCGCACACCAGGATCACGTGGAACCAAAGAACTTATTGATAGATATTTATAACATAATCCCCCAGCGTGGGTGGTAGAATCACAATCGAATTCAATATAATAGTACCGGAGCTATCGGCTTCAAAGACTTATTAAAAATTTCTAATGTCTCAGACGTTTAAGTAATAGGAAATTTCTGTCTGCAACGATCGCGTTGTTTGTACAAAGATGTAATAACTCCTTTGAGCTTTCAAGAGGTCGGCTAACCTCGGAATAACTTCCCTGCGACCCAAAAGCGCATCCAGAAAGCTGCCATACATTCCGTGCTTAAACTAAAATAAACGTTTTGAGCATGTACCTTTATTATAGCGTATACATTTATATAATATACATTTATTCTGAGCACAATTCTTCGCGCAAGTCTTTTCTCGCTGCGAGAAAACTACGGTGCAGGAATATGTCAGTTTCTCGTTCAAAGGTAAAAGAAAAGTAAGGGTTGAATAGAACGGGAGGTAAGACGACGGAAAATGGACTCGTTAATTTTACCATCGTTCATGGTGAAATTGTTCGTACGACTTTTTGTTGTTTCGAACATTCCTTGGGGAAGCAAGGAAGATCCTTCAGTAAACCGGGAGGGAAAAGAATGGTAAGTATCCTTAGAACCTCCTTGCCTCTTTTTTATCTCAATCCGTCTCCTTTTCTCCATCCCTCCCTACGGAGTCAGGTATTCGAAGTAGTGGAGTATCGATTATATGGACCCTGCTTCGTGACCACGCGCCGTCTATACGCCGTGCTGCCCGGATAACCCACTGACACTGACAATTTTCGTGCTACACAGGCATTTTTCTATAGATTATTTTTTCTTCAGCCTATCAATATCGCGTTTTTTGCTACACATTATTCGGCGTTACGTTCCCATCTTATATAAGCAGAAAACATTCATTCGCTTGTATCATGAGTTGATATTTCTTTGGACATGGTGAACAATTGTAAATTCGTGTTTGAAATTCCACGTTCGTATCCGTTGTAGCGTGTACGATAGAAAAATAAATATATTTTCCACTTCGTGAAAGATTTTAGTCTCGCGCACCTTATAGAGACCTTCTGGCTAAGGGAACCCTACTTGGATTATTATAGAAAATGTATCGAACACCATTGTGGCAGACGAAGTGGGGTTCTATAAAGTAGGTGAAATCCACTTAAGAAGAAAGCTGAGAAAAAAATTCGAGAAGAGATCGAAATAGATTTTCGCGAAAGTATCGAAGGAATTGACGTATTGAAATTTTTTCTATGAAATGGGGGATTACCAACTGATTGCAAGCTGATATGTTACCTCCAAGCGCTACTCTCGCAAGTGCATTGACGTCGCTGCTGAATTCGTGCCTGAAAATAGGCCGACATGTCGGATTTGCCTTTTACGTACATCACGTTTGAAGAAACTCTTTTTCGTTCGAGCAAAGAATATTTAACTTGCAAAGATGACAAACGAACGGGAAAATTTTATTACAGACGCTTGACAAAATGTATACGTACAAATAACGGAAATTAATATAAAAATGAAAATGATACGAGGACGATACTCTAATAAGACACCATTGATTCTTCATTGGTCTGAATCTCCTGACTCCTGCCGCGTCTGCTATGTCACATACCGGTTCTACTGTCCATGTTTCGCTAAACCCATAGACTATAGAATTAAACAGTCGAAGGGGATTTTCTTTTTACAACGATCTATATCAGAGACGCCTACAGATTGCATGCTCTGTTCACGATGGACTAACACGCAAATACAGTCATCGACCCTCTTCGGTGCGGCCATATTATACAATACTACGAAACTGACCTAAGTTAACGTTTCATTCAATATATACTCATACGTACAATCACCACAAATACATATATCGTGTTGAGGGAAAAGTCGATGAAACGGTGCATGAAATCACAACGATGGTAATTTTCTGAGTTCCCGATCTATGATCGCGTTTCATTTATTACGGTACTTTCTACTCGCATATATTCCGTGGAAACAGGTTGATTGGAAAAGAAATAACTTTGATCTAAATAAACACGGATATATAATATAGTGGCGGCATAAATAGGTACAATAATAAGTACAAGTTCTTCTGATAATTTAACTGAAATTATTTATTTTCGTTTATACGTTTCAGCCTGAAAATTATGTGTTCTTTAAGTGTCCGCTATAATTGCGAATAGATAGTTCTGTTCCTATTTATGCATTTAGAATTGTACATCGTGTTGCGATTAGCCGATAAACGACAAAATCTTCGTACCAAAACTATCGAAGTAAATTTAAATTTCTCTGTCGACGGAAAATCGTTGGAAAATTCACGATACGGTGATAAGAAGCAAATTCATATATAGTCTATCTAACATGGGCTTTAAAGGAACAATGAATACCTTTATAGGAGCAATATGCATATGTGACTATAGAATATCCTACTCACTAGAGGCGGGTATCATACATGCTACGATATTACCATTTTCATAACGTTTAGGATATTATGTATATGATATTTAATGCTATCAGCGCGTTGATTTGTTGCGTCTTCTTAGAACGAAAGCTAACAAAATAAAAATCTTGCCTCCTTGCAAATCCTAAACGAAGACACGAGACATTCTAAGTTATTTAAGATAATTCTAAGCAAAGCACGTTCACATAACGAGAAGAAAAATTCGCTGAAATAAACGGGACGTTTTCAAAGTCGTTGGGAATCTTTCGAGCATCTTTTTCTTTTCAATAATTCGTTTTTTCTATAAAACAGTATTAGGTTAATTCCTACAATAATCTTTTACAAAAGTTTACTTCTGTTCAAGAAACTAATACTACGCGATGACACTATTTTTTTATCCTGTCTGCTCTACAAAACAGAATAACAGTTTAATTAGTTTCTTCGCATATGAAGAGGTCAAATGTTTTTACACATTGCGTTTCGCGTCGAAGTTAGGTATAAAATATTAGATTTCCGCAATTTCATTCCGTAAGTTACATTCGAGAATTAATCTAATTTTACCTCGACGAGATCCTTTAATCTTTTAACGTATCACGAGGAAAAATTCCAGGCCGTGTTTCTATCGTTTAACCGTTACGATCTTCGAGTTTCTACGTCTCACTTTCGTTTCTACCAAAGAAAGGACTTCTAAGAAAATCCTTAACATTATATTGAAACGAGAGATCGCGCAATGACGATTCTACCGATAGGAAAGTACGATCCTAAAATGGCTCAAAGACCGCGCGAGGCTTCTTAATTTCTTATTCAATACATCGTAGCCGATAAATCATACCATTAAGTAAGATGTATTTGAGGTTTCGAACGTGATCAAAAAGCTCGTATTTACATCAACGATCGTTCGATTGTTTTCTCGAACAGGACACGAGCTATCAATCATGCTGCCTGAGATAATCATCAAAGACTGTGCAACCAACATGTTTGATCCTCGGTTGAAATCTTGACCCTGTTTTATGGCTCGCGGTACACACGCGTTTGGAAACGATCAACGCGCGTGCGTGTGCAGGTTACACAGTTTCGCATTAGTGTACTTATCAGAGTACACGTACGAACCTGCTTGCATGTACAGAGTGGAATAAGTGTATGGGTGTATACCTTCAACGGTTTACCACATGTTGCGCTTAGGTGCGCGGAGCGCAAGTCAGCCAGGAGCCCGGGCCATCAGGATAGAGAGAATTTCTCCCCTCGGCTCGGTCAGTTATGCGAGTACCAGCAAACGTTCCGCGTGTTTCCCGATTTCTTCTGTAATGTCGCGATAAAGCCTCGAATCAGTCGTAACGGGACGAATACGTGATTCTCCTGGAACGTGTTCAGTGCACATTAGTGGGACATCTAAAGCAGAGGATACAAAAATAGGTGTAGTGTTTACGATACAATGCCTAATATGTTCTGCCACTGAGGTAGAACTTTTTTCTCGATAAGGTCTGTATCTGTCACTGATTCTACTTGCTAATTTCAATACTCGACTATTTGCATGCAAATTGAACAACAAGATGCAATCTTTTCCGCATACATAAACGTCATTTTAAACGAATCACTGCTTACCCTAGATTCCTTTATCATAATTCTATAAGACCGTGTTTTGTGTCTAAAGACTAAAATGAGCTTCGTAAAACTGTACCTAGTAGCTTGAAAATGTTGAAACGATGGCAGTGTTGTTCGATCTATTAGGTAGCAATCGGTAGATACGTGTCGTAACCGATGTAAACGGTGATCCTTGAACAAAGAATCCTTAGAAAGTAGATATTTTTTAGAATGTTTCGAATCAATTCTTTTAAAACATTACGCTCAATTTTTTTGTAATGAAGTGAGTGACTGAACAGAGTCGTTTGGCAAATGAGTCTATTTTGCACAAGAGGATAAACACGTAATGAATATATCCTATACCGCATCCTCTTCTCACACCTGTTACATTGCCCGAATCGCTATACGGATATATAGATTTGCTTTATAAATCAATCACACCTGTTTTGCGAATAAATGAAATGCTAGCGTTCCATCTTTTTTTTTAATTTTCTCGCAAAAAGAAGCAAATAAATTAAATCGCACGTTAATCTTTAGACGGGTTATTTTATACAAAGCCGTAGGTTAATTGCACTTGCTGGCAAGCAAGTCAAAATGAATGTTTCCACGCTGAATAATGACAAAAAGCGCAGAAACGAACATTAATGCTTAATTGGTTTGCTATGCGTTTTTAATATAATTCATATATATATATATATATATATATATATATATATCGTGTTTCATTTTAATTCTTCATTCGCGAATCATATTATTGTTTATTTACAAATAAATAACTCACCATTAAAAATTGACATCCCCTCTCCTTTTGATTTATCCTCGTTGAATGGAATGAACATTATTTCCAGCGTTCTCAGAAATAATCGAAGAGTTATATCGAACCTGTAACCAAATTTTAACTCAGTATGTAGAATATGTTTCGATGGTAGCCGCGTTTAAGATACAATGTTATGATACGGTGACATGGTATCGCGATAATGTAAATACGAGATTCCCCGTAAACTACATTACTATAATTATAAATTAACGACCCGTATCCATGGATAATTCGAATGAAAGAAAAGTATAACTTCAGTTGGATTAATTCCAGAAATCACAAATACCATTGAAGAACGTGAGTAACAATAGAACTGTCCAATAATGAAAAGCTATGAATATCACCGACTTCCACGCTTTTCAACGAGATCCCTGTTGCTGCAAATGCATTTCTGCGTCTACTCATAAAATTACACGAACGAGGAACGTGTGTGGAATTTCCTGTCAAAAAATATACGACTATTTCACGGCTTTCAAAAACATAATTTGCGCGTATATATCTGAAACGAAAGAAAAGATTAAAGTCACGCTGAAAAGAACCACAGAGAATCGCAAAGATCGACGTGTAAAAATAGAATAAGAAAAAGATCGAAGTACATATTCTGTACAAGCTGTGTGGCCGCTTTCGGAACGTGTTAAATTAAAACTCTTGTCTAAAAATAACTTCATTCTAGTTTGCTTAAACCGCAATCATCTATCACTGCAACTACCGCACTACACGCAATCCTTTATTTTCATTGGACCACTGACCTACCTATCGAAGACTCAGACCTTTTTTCCTCATGCATATATTCCTAAGCTTTAGGCACGCTTATGCATAAAGCACAAACGATCTCAAGCTTTATATCCGAATATGCGCATTTACATTTTACGTATGTATAAGTGTGTGCATACGTGTCGAGCGCATAATTGGTGCAAGAATATCGCATGACTTGGACTGAAACAAAATTCTCTTCGCTATTTTACAGATTCGAGCGCCTGACAGCGCGGCGGGGCGGCCCCAATGCCGGTCAGGAAGGGCCTCCTCGCCCCACAAAATACTTTCTTAGATACTATCGCCACTCGTTTCGATGGAACCCGTAAGTATATTCAACAAAATCATCTGATCAAATCAGCTTATTCAATTATTTAGAAAATAGACGAATTGAAAAGCTTCAGTTACTCGTACACGAGTTATGCAAGTTGTCAGTGTTAATAGACGTGTTTGCTTCTTGATACACGTAACGAGTTTAATTGAAAAGTAAATTTCAGAAATCACAAGTTACGCGATTATGCCATTTCACAAAAAAGATTATGAAATTTCAGAGAGATGTAACTTAACGCCGTTTACTTATTCACCCGTATCTCGCACGCAATCGAACTAATATCATTCGCGGAATTTTATATGTCACGAATCACGGGCATTAATTAACTATATATAATTCTGTAAACAAAACAAAAGATAAAAATCTGATTATAAAGTTTCATACGAAACATATCTTAGATCCACGTTTATGATATCACGTAGTCCAAATACCGACGCATGGTAGTATATATAGAAAATATCTATATTAAAAGTATGAAGATATGTCTCGGACAAGATGGATTGACCCGAGCATAGCTGCAGGAAAATATTATATAATAGAATTCCAACCACGTAACAGAAGCACATACACATAAGCTTTTTAGGGGTGCAGAGGAACGAACGTAACATCGTACCATTCGATTAGGCTCAATCCTAACGCTCCAAGACGACCCTCGTTTACGCGTCGTTGGATTAAAACGAAACGATTTGTCAATATAAAAAGTCTTGAGCGGGTCTGGTGGTTTGCGAAAAGGAACGCAACGCGTGATCGATTACCTGTGTACTGTCATTCGATCAGACATGTATATATATACACATATCTATCTTTCATCGAGACGTTTCGTTTGAAGAAAGAATTTGAAATTTAAAACAATCTCGAACTATATCTGTTTATATAAAGTTTCATAGGTTACAACGTGTTTGCCTTTGTCTTATCGCTTCCGCTTTCCGACACGGTGTTTAATAAGTTCAGACTATCGGCACGTGTCGCTATTTACCAAACGCTCGATCAAGCTGCAAATTAATACAGAAGAGTCTCTCGGCACATATTTGCCGCGCCTATTGACGTTGTCGTCGTTAATTCGTATATCGATATTATGCCTAGCAATGTTAATGACGCGCGAAACCGAATTGTCTCTGGTGTATTGGAGCCCTTGTAAACTTTCATCGTGATAACCGTCACGTGAGAGTGCGCACAGTTTGACAGCAATTCGCAAAATAGTAGAAAGAAGGAATCGAACGAGATCATCTTTCGTAACATTGGCTATTCCGTAGCTTCCCCTGAGACACCAACTTGATTATCTTCGACCTCTCCCTTTGTCGTACAAAGATAAAGTTCTTGGGTATAAGAGAAAAGTAATCTAAACTGAACGTGTCGTCAGTGCCTTGACGCGATCCCTTCTCTTTAACTTCCGACTTTCGATAAAACAAACGAGTGCTTACGAGTCGCTTGCGACAGAGTGGTAGACCAATAAGGATTAAAAGCTACGCGTTTACGGTTGCTGTTATCGAAAAACACGTGGACGATTAACGTGGTGAAAAGAGCCGCGTACGCTGAATTTGACGCACGATCGCATATTTGAACAATAGCATCCTGCAATCTTCTGGAACGAGTTTCGCATTTAAGATCAATCGCTTAGGCTCCCTAGAGGCATTTCTTGGGAAAAGATTCGTGCAATGGATACGAAATTAGAAGCCCGCCGATATACTGATAGAAACTTCGGGCCTACGAGCCAAGGAAAACTAATTACGAGAAAGGAGCTACGAATCGTCGTCATCATCTTCGTAAGAGAATTACAGGAAAGTTACGTCCTAGGAAAGTAATGGAATCGCATCTTTTCCCTCTTTCGAGATGCTGACGAAATTGCATTTCTATCTATCTAACTAATCCTCGGCGGTGCAGTTTGATTTAATTGAGGGGTTTAAATCGGCGACATTTACTTTCGACCAGATAGTGTACATATTACATACACGTATTTGCATAAGCCGTTATTTCCAAGTCTTAAAACGTGCCCCACTCTTCCATACATCGCAACACTTGCGTAATATTGTACTAGCATCTGCGTAAGAATTAATTTTACGGTAACACACAGTCCCTAGGTCTAAGACGATTAAAACTACTTAACGTATTAAAACAGGAAACTCCATTTTCATTCTGGCACTTGTGAACCATAAGTTGGAGCCGTGGATGTTCATACACTCGTGGAAAATTTTAAAGTGTAGATACATATAATATAGGTATAAAAATTAGATCCGTATAATATGCATATGATATACAGAATAAATGAGTAATATTTAAAACAGCTGCGAGTACGAAACGTTCAGCGTAACAACAAAGTTTCTTACGTTATTTCAACCCGTTCGTTTCAGTGTGTTTAATACAGCTTTTTCGAATAAAATGATCCTACAAACTCACATTCAGAAAAAGGGGATATACCTCGTTTTGCGCTTAACACGACACACAGTGGTGAGAATTTGTATAAAACTCCACGGTAAGAGGAATAAAAGCAGGTAGTGTAAGTAGGTAGTTTTTCAATTTGTACAATATTACCAGGATATTTCCCATTCCATGTTTTCCGTAATGAAAATCCATCTTCGAGATAAATTCGATCTGCTCGATCACGCGCCAAACTATGTTTGCGTTAGTTCAAATAACTTAGAGTACCGATCAAGCATCGGGCACTTGCTTGTTTACCACACTTGCGAGGCGATCGTGTCGTTATAGTGCGATGCTTCGTCGCTTCAAGAGGATACGACGACCCTAGAATTATGCTATTACGCTCGATCTTGGTGTTCCATCAAATACTACAGTTTCTCTACAAACTCGATTTCTCGCCAGAAAACGCAAACAGTCTGTGTTCGCTACTTCGTGAAATAATTAGTAGAAATAATAGCATCGTTAAGACCGAAACACTTAACGACGTAATAGTATCTGTCATTCGACTTGGTCCGAAAAAATATCGTGGTATTACGTAAATGAAGTCTGACTTTAAAGATTTAGGACAGTTATTATATCAACTTGGAAAAATTATAAATTAACAATCTTTTAAATTATAATGGCATGCCCATTTAACTTGATACTTGGTGCAACGAAGAAAGCAGTTAATTAAAATATTACTTTTTTACTTTAACTTTAACTTAAATTTACTAGAAAATTCATGTAATTCAAGGATCATAATTAACGTGAAATAGATATCGAAGTTTTATTAAAAATAAAAAACAAAATATTTTTAAAGGAGAGCGCGCATGCCGAACATTTAAAAGAATAAATTTTTCACGGATATTACAGATTGATCCGAAGGATTTCAATCAGGTGAGAGATCGGTGAAAAAGAAAATGCGTTTGGATGGAAGTTCGTGACATTCCCATTGTGAACACGTTGATTTCGACGGGAGAAAAGGGAAATAATTGCTCGTTAACGACATTCGAAGTACCTATCCGAGGATATTTTTGGCACTCTCTTTCTTTCTCCGAGCGTGTTTGGCGCATCGCCAACTGGGGTAAAGGATGGTTGACGACTGTTCAAACACTCGTTTGTCTTTGCTGACCAAGACTCATGGAGGACCGATCGGAATATTCGTTTTAGCAAAGATTTTTTCACGTCTATCTGCATCTTTTTTTTATCGATTCAAAAGAACTACTTCAGCGAAAAAATTTCACCTTATACAAGAGGCAACGGAAAATATCGCGTTATCGAGTACGTTCATTTGTCGTTACGTATAAACGTATGTATATGTTGTATCAATTCAAAAACCAGCAAATCTATCCAGTTTAACGACCGTGTATATTCGTATACGCACCAATAGCCAACCGTAGAAGCCTTTGAAAAGATTTTCGGTAAAAAATTGAACTTTGATCTTTTGTATATGCAAATGCTCCGATACGAAGTATATAGTTATTTCATTTTATTTTTTATTCAAACTTAAAATAATTTTCAACAGCGACGATGTATAGGGAAACTTTCATGCAAGTTCAAGTATAGCGAACTCCGTGACAACACGGTGTTCCAACATTCAGTTCGCAAAGATGTACAACCCTCTTGGCCGTGGAATATGAATATCCCCTAGTTTTATTACAGAGTCCGTCGACCCCAGACAGGGCATAGAATATTAATCTAACATCGACGCCGTGAAAATCGACGTTGTTCCCTCCCTTACGTACATACTTGCTTACAATCTGATTCTGATAAATTCAACTAGACGTTCGAACGAAAAAAATATTCGACTTCTTATCTGTTTCTTTCGTTTTCTATTTCCTTTTGTTCATTTTTGTAAATTATATCAAATTAAATTTTATAACACTTCGACAGTAGTTTTGTTGTAATTCTAATCAGAAAGAAACCTTTCTTATCTCTGCCTCGAGAATATCCTTTTGCAATATTTCTACAAATACGTTCGTAAATTATATATATATCAATAATTATTATAATAAATATATAATCCGTAATTCTAGAAAGTATTTCTCGAACCTCAGATGACAAATAGTCTATATAAAATTTTTGTTCGACGATACAATATGTTACAGTATATCTGAAGGATCTGAAGGATTTTGTCCTGAAAATCCCTGCATACAATACACAAGTAACATTGTTGCGCAATTTTGCTAAATTTCCTTGACCCGAGATATATGATATTTCCCTCTTACAAGAAGTATGACGGAAATTAATTTCACTTTCTTCGATGTAGAAAAAGCGCTCTTGTATTTTCGCTTGAAATGAAAGGATGTTTTACATTTTGGAAGAAACGCTTCATACAAGTTACAGAAAAAAAGCTGCTTTGTTTTGCGGAAGAAAATAGCCCATCAAAAACGACCGAGTAACAGTAAGTGCTGAGTGGCGAATAAGTGGGAAATAAGGGAGGTCAAAAGAGAGCTCCTCTTTGTACGGATGGCCTATTTATTATCCTAGTGATTATCATCAATCATTTGCTTAATATCATTCCTCGGGAGAAAAAATTGATGATCATCTTGTACCGAAGGAGGAAAACAATTTTATAGGAGACGGCTGGAAACTTGCAAACAGCAATTTTTCCAGTGACGTGTGATTCATCTATTACCTCTGCGTCGCTTTTGCTTCTCCCTCGCAGACCCTCAAGCAAATTTCCAATGCATTCATTATGAAAATTTTTATTAGTTTCGATGCTCCAACTATTCAACTATGGAATTATAATGAAAAATACTTGTTACTTAATCTTCGCAAATCATACAAAGTGAGTCCCATCAACGATAATTAATCAGGAAAAAAGAGTTTAATTAATAACTGTTCTTGCATCGTAAGGGTATCAAAACCGTGCAATATTCCTACAAAAAGGAAGAAATGGAAAATGTATGGAAAAAAATACATATATGTATCTCTTTTTTTTAACGATTTGGTTCGTAACACGCAGCTTAAGGGTTAGTATTTACGAAAATTACCTTTCTCTTCTTCTGTATCGCTACACAACGTTGAAACCCGTTTCTCTGAAGTAGTAACGATCGAGTAAACGCCAGACAGAAAGTAGAAACACGTGACACTGCTTATTTAGCAACGATCTCTAATTACGACAGAAGCATGAAAAACGAATGTAAAAGTTAACAAGAAGAGCGTACAAAAGTACGAAGGAATTAAAAACGTAACTTCATTCAATATTTCTGACAGTTTTGAAATTCTATGTGAACGCTACTTCTCGACCGGTATACGAATATTTCAAACCACTATACATACCTGTCACGACATTTATACGCGCGTATAACAGCGACACAACTTGCATACACTTCCATCGAATTCGAAACTGCATATCACAGTATGACCTCAAAACATTCCACTAATAGTCAGGTTCTTCACAGATAAATGCGTCAAATGACAAGCGTTTCCAAGAGACTTTTGTATCTATTATACATATATATATGGTGTTTGTAATAAAAATACTACTACTGCTACTAATGAAGTAACATTCTTATAGTTAAGAGGCTTAAGAATTCTTAAAAAAAAAAAAAGAAAAGTAAATGTAATTGTGAGTTAAAAAAATGTTAAACACCTAACACGTTATGTAAGTAACAAGTTATGTACATTTTGGTAAAATTTTATTTTGTAATTTCTTGCTGCTTCTTTTTACGCGTAATAATATTATTTATTAATTTATTAATTGTCGAAATTTCTATCGAAATTCAAACAATTGAACACCTCGTGGCAAATACATTTCCGGGGCTAATGTTTTTGTTACGATACGAGCCTCTCAAAAGCTCTCAATTGCTATCGATTTGGCAGCTTGTACAGGGGCGCGTAATTCCTCTACGTACTAAGAATTAATTGCAATGTAGCGTCGGGCTATGGTAAATTTCACAAGCTTCGCAAGTGGATAAGCATGTAACTTGTCTAGCAACTGTGTTCAAAGTTAGGATTGATACGGAATATTGGGTAAATGAGAATTCGTACGGATACGTAAGTCTAAAGGCGAATCAACTTCTGAAGACAAAACTAGCTAGAATCTCGTGCAAATATATATAGTGTGAATGTATCCTAACATAAATTACAAGCGACGTGTGAGTAAATATTGTAGTCCATCTTTAACTTGTAGGTTACGCTAACTGCGTGATATTCTTGCCGCGAGGGAAATTTAGGAACTTTCATGAAAGAAGCCTACGGATCCATGCTAAACGTATATTTAAATGCTCGGCATATTTTCAAATGAAATAGTCGAATTGTTATGAAATTTTCGTTTATTTTGTAAAGCTTTCAGACCTAACAATGACATGTCCTTTTCGTTTTTCGATATTCCTTTCTATCAATAAGGTGACATTAAGAAATAAAAAAAAAAAATTCAGTTATTGATCGGCGCGGCGATACCTAATGATTGTACAATATCAATGACACTTATCTTATCGTGACACTCAACATTGCGAGTAAAAGTAACGACGCAGGGCGTTTCCCAGAAAGACACATACATTTATCGATTTAAGTTATAGTCTTTGCTCAATGAAAGTATATCTAACCGCATAAGTGGTTCGAACAGGAATAAATCGTTTATGGTTTACGCCGTTTATGGTAATAAAACGATATTGCATAGAAAATGAGACAACTAAGAGGCAATTACAGAACATTGTTTCTCCGGATGTGCCACGGTTTATGAGCAACGAGGAAATCGTCAATTATCGTTTCATTTCTTCCATAAAACGCATTCATCGTTCAATAAATGAAAATCCTTTCAGGATAGTCTTAAATGAAAAGACGGTGGGCAAATTTTTTCAAAAGGTATATGGTTAAGCTACTCGATAGGAAAGCTTAATCGCTTCATATTCCGGCCCGAGAAAGGTATTCTAAAGCAAAGGGAGACCTAACTTGTGGGGTAAGAGAAAATATAGCAGACACCATCGAGTGAATAGAAATCACCCTTTATTTCAAATGGTGTTTCAAAGAAAATTTCACTGTTACTTTCCTTTCTCTGTTTTAACTACATAGCTTTGTTAATAAAGAATAATGTTTTTAAATGATATATAGTAACGAGCATACAGAAGTCTGGCAAAAGTACTTTGAACGCTCAAGATGGAAAACTTTTCTGAATATATTATGTATGTTATACAAAACTTTTTGAAATTTCATTAACACTGTAATTATATACGACTAGCGATATTATAAAATTTCTATATTACATTATAAAACTTAAAACCAATCTAAAAATGAAAGTTTCACTTTAATGAAAGTTAAGTTTAGCGATCCCACTAAATGTCGTTACTTTTAATACAAAGGGTAATTAACTGTATAAGTAATTTCGCCATTTCAAACTCTATCTAACCTAATTCGTAATTATTACTGGAAATAAATATTCGAACGCCGTTCTACATTTATTCTCTTCGAAGCAGAGGAAATGTATTTTTAAATCTCATACTAGAGAAAAGAAACGAAAATAAAACCTTTTACGATATAGTTAGCTAAATGCTTATATGTTCACCGGTCTATACTCGAAGTAAGACGAAGTAAGTGAAATTTTATTAAATTATAAAGTGAAGATGATATTTGAAATCTCATCCAGTTGCTGTTTCCACGGGACATACTTATACAAAGGCAAGTATTGGAAAAGATACGTCTCGTAAGTGGGCCAGTTCTTTGCGTCTAAGGGCAATTGGTTTCTGGACTATATTGGACTTTTGTGTTTCCATATTCCGAGGGAAAGTTGCCTACCCCTGGAGAGACTTTTGCGAAATGAACCAATTTAAAGCACGGAACAAGAATCTAACCATTCCATTTGCTTCACAATTCCACGTATTCGAAATTTTGTAGAAATCTGATTAAGGGGAGCGGTACACTACGACCTTAGTGGAAATTGCTAAGTTATCATCGTCAGCGACCTCAATCATGGGTGATAAAGTTCCACTGGTAATGAGACTCTCGGCCTTCCTCGTTAAATCGCATCGAAGAACGAAGAGTATAAATATGAAATGTCGTTTCTAGTCGTGCAAATGTTTTCGACAAATTTCCAGTATAGATCATCTATAGAGAACAACAGATAAAAAGTTCCTTGTATTATTTATAAGATCCCTATGCTATATATATACATGATCCTGAAACAGAAGCCCCCACTATGAAAAAAACGAAACGTAACACGAAGATTTTTCTTAGATACAGAGAAGATGTGACTCATCTTACAATGGAGGTCGACCTTTGTCACAATCCTTTCAAGAATATTACGTCCGTAACAATACTTGCAATTTTACGTGATTACAAAATGTAACTGATCTCGTTCAAAAACAAATTAAAACTCTCCTTTCCTCTTCGAGAAGAAAAAATAATTCATGTTGAATCTTTAAATACAAAGCTGGATTAATTGATCGTGTTTCGATGATTCGAACTGCCGGCATCGATAATACACGGCGGGTTTATTCGATTAAAGTGAAAATAATGTTAGTTTTATGGATATAAAAGTGAAATAATTTACCACGACGTAATTATTTTATTTAATCCAATTCGATACTTATTACGTTGTACGATTGTATCCACCATCTTCGAAGTTTTTCCGTATCGGAGAAGGAAATCGACATTGCTTCCATACCGCCAATTCGATATAAACGACTACTTTTTCCACGGGGAACTCTTAACTGTATCGAAAACGAGTCGATATAATTTACTGCTAGATTTTCCCTACCTTACCCGATCCGCACCGTAATTTCAAGTTTGATTGAACCACTTTCTTGTATTTTCTACAATTAATGTCGTATCGGAATTGTATTGGATTCATCCGTTAAACGTTCAACTGCTACGGTCTTACCTGTTTTATTACGAAGAAACAGTCCCATCGAAAATGTTACACGAGCTGTAATCTATTAAGGCTAAAAATGAAAAAGTGATGATACTCGGAGAAACGTATGAAACGCAAGTTTCCCCTTTATTTGCAAATACTTTGACAGAGTCCATGATACGTGATATAAAGCATAAGGTCGACATGTTTGAATAATGCCATTTAATCCGCAATGGCCACGATATCGTCATAGTTAAACATAAATGTGAAATTTTCATTACCACGCGAACATGATACGTTCGACACGTTCCTAAATTTACAATAAAGTATCACGTTTTCTTAATCCCTTTGTGAACTCAATCTGTTTGTTTTACGAATGAATTTTTATTAAAAGGTTAATTAAAAGGTTACGCTTTAGCTCTTGATGCGATCCTTTGAATATATATGTAAAACTATATAAAATATCCAAGATACAAAACTCTCTATAATATTTAACAGATAATTCCATTCCTTTAATTATAGATATTTATAAATATTTCAATTTGTACTCCACTTATGAGGTCTGCAGCAAAATTAACATTCAGCGTCATCAATTCGTGCGTTTCTCTCACGAGGCGTCACCTTGATGTGTAGTGTCGGATTGTGTTGTTTATCTTTGTAGGAAAATTAATTCCTAAAAAAATTAATCTTTCTATCGATTCACTATAATATTAATTATCCAAACGAACAATTGTGTTCAATTTGTTCCTTCCTCAAAATACCTGTTCTTTTTTTATATAAAAGCCAATAATAATATGCAATTTAGTTGACTTCAAAATACGGCATTTTCATATGTCGATATGAGATACATCATAAACGTAGATTGCAATAAAATTGAATGTACAATACAATATATCTATCTTTCATACTTTTCTTCGTTTCTACCATCATCACCTTTACTTCATTCCACTTCTCTGCAAAAACTATACAGGAATCGGTATTGTCGACGCATCCAATTGTTTGTCAGGAATTTTGCGCATTTTTAATTATTCAAACAATGTGCGCTATATTTTAAAGTCGTACGAATAATTATGGCAGACCACCCTTAATAATAAGGGCAGGATAGATTATAAATATACAACGAGGAGAGTTAAAATTAAGATCTAAAAACGTGCATTATATCTACAAGTACAAAATATCCAAATCGTCTTCAAATAACGTAAACGTTAAAAGCATATAGCTGGACGTAACTTTAGCTGAATTAATCACAATAGCTACGGTAACACGTGTGTCGTATCCATTTAATTATTCTGCGGTTACTGGGAAATATGACTAACAACTTACGATGTAGTTATCGCTTTTCAATATGAAAACATGAAAATTTCCATGCTCTCTTTCTCTTTCTCTCTCTCTCTCTCTCTCTCCTTCTCGCTGAATACGCTTGCGGCTTGAAAAATATCCTCTGACCATTTGATTGAGTTTTAAATCATGGTTTTTTTTATCGATTTATCCTGAAACGCAACGTATCATATCGTTCTTACCGCTTCAAATTTGTGCATTCACGTTCAATGATATTAGGGCGCATAATGGTCGCGTACGAAACATGATAAACGACCTAGATTATGTGGAAAACGACTGGAATTTTAGTTTTACGTAGATAACGGTTCAAAACATAGAGTAAATTTTAACGAAAACGGTTTGCAAGAATTATAGAACAAATGATAATTATACATAATCAACGAGGTTGATAGAAATATGTGGATTTTCTATAGCTGGAAGTTTCAAACGATGCAACGATTTTTAAAGATTTTATGAATCTTCTAACGATTATTCAGGTTCCTAATTGCGCGTAAATGTTCTAATGGCTGTGAAAGGAGGCTGGTATATTGTGCAAAAGTGGCCGGAAAATTATTTATATAAAAAAAGCACATTAGGAAGTTTCTGAAAACAACGCCTGTAACCCTACGGTAAATCTATAGGTACCAGGTGTATTTTCTAATAAACTACTTGAGGTATTATGAAATTTTTATCGATATCGAGAATGTAAAAAGAGCTATCATAATAATCCATTCGAACGTAGCTAATAATAAGAAAAATGATGACTGAAGCTTCTGACATAATCTACTCTTTTTAATTATTTTAACTCGTTCGTTTTTTTACAGTGCTTACTAATTAATCAGTTGAAGATAATACCATATTTAAAGATAACTGACCATTACACGGAAAATTGAAATCCCACTCGGGATAAAACAGCGCTTCCTATTTCATAACGGTTTAATTGCCCCTGAGTACGTGCTTATTTTTTACATTTAATTAACACCCAAGCGTAAGAAATACATAATATGCACCAAATACGCGTTCATAATCTCTGGAACCTACATACAGAGAAAACTGGCGATAAACAAACGTTTGAGATATTCGCATAGTCGAATATGACTCTCGCATATTCGACAAAAGCAAGCACAGCCTCTCTCCCTGTTTGTTTTTCTCGATGCAGATTTTCTCCCATGCATAGCTACCATCATAAAATCTATATTTATTTAAAATGCACTTTTCATGGTCTACTGCTATTTTTACCGTGCTCCTTCGTTATTTACGACGTTCGGTTTATTTACTAGGATTACGAGTTTTTCCTCGCACGAATTTAGAAAACTGCAACAAACTCCTATTTACATACGCGTCCTTGTATCGTCATCAAGCAACCTTAAAGACAGCCGTGTCTCTTGTTGCTAGCGATCCGTCAACGTGCGAATTCTCATTCCTTAGAACAAAGAATAGAACATTTTTCTGGCACTAATTCTATGCTCCATATGTTCCTAAGCGTAAGCAAGACAATCGACTCCATTAGTCTTTGTCAAGATCCGACTGAAACTGTAGCGTGTTACGCTGCTTTTAGCAACTGATGCGATGTGATCGTAAACCCTGTCGTTCTCGTAGCCGACAGTTTGAACGTGTTAGTGTACCTGTGAATAGTACAGTTGGAAATTCGAACGATGATTTCGTATTACGCGTATACGTATGTACATGTTTGTGTACCTGCGTAAAGCAGAGCTGCAAACTCGAAAGACGATTTCATACATATTTATTAGAAATAAGTAAACATAGCCGAGGAGAAAGACACATGTAATAAGGTCTGTGAAGAACGTCCGTAATTAAAGAGGAACTGCGAACCCGCTGTGTCTCTCGCTTAATTATCCCTCTCATCCTATCTGCGATCGTAGAAACGTTTGCTTTATACGATACTTCTATATATATATCGGATATAATTACAATTTATCATTCCCATGACAAATGCGTAGAAATCCTGACGTTTTCAAAGAAGCATTGGCTCTTTAATCCTATTTTGAATCTTGATCAAACGTACATGTATTTTCTCGAATCAAAATTAGTTTGTAATTACGAATTCTACGAATTGCATTTATTTGCGCGTTTTTAATCCTGAGTTCTATGGTTAAAAAATGTCTTAGGTATAAAAAGCTGCGGACGAATTCAAGAGAATTTAATCTTAATTTTATATGGAAAATTCTCTTAAATCGTTAGAAATCTTTTTATACGGTGAAACGAGAACGACGTTCAGACATGAAAACTCGACTGCAGCAGAATTAAATCCAAACGAAATCAAAGATAAAGAACACGATGCGAATAAGAAAAGATGATAAGCAAATTAAAATAAATTAATATTTAAACTTTACCCCTAAATCATATTTTTATCTTACAACCCTTCGTAACTGAACTCCCTACCGAACATGTGACAATCACTATTTTCCACGCTGTATAAAGGGTGGCTTAATCGTCAATCACCATGATCCGTTAAAAAATTGCGCGAGATTGTTTAGACGTGATCGTTCACCGAAAAAAAAAAAAGTTTCTGTCCATGCATTTATCTCGAGTAATTCACCAGTATACTTTAATTAAAAATCCAAACTTAAAAACACTCGTCGAGGAATTAATGATAATTGCAAGAAGATGAAATTGGACCGAACCCCTTTGATAAACAGACAGTCATTGATTTTATTTTGAAGAAACAAGGAAGCGTCGGGAGTTGAAGTCTCACAAAAGGCTGTGGGAAGATGAAAGTGTTTCAGGGGTGAGCGTAAAATTAAAAATAGCACCGTCGTTACCCTGAAAGAAATTATGCGTGACGTCAGTGACGTTGACAAAGCTATTAACCAATGAACCACCATATGATGCAGACGTGCATTGCGTTCACGTAATCATCGAAATCTTGTTTACTTTCCTCAATTTCAATAATTGTATTCCGGAAGAACGTAGTGTGGCGAAAATATTTGAACGATTACGTATCTACACGTGTACTAATATGTGTGCTATATGAAACATTTTGAGACTTCATTGGCATCGTAATCAATTCGTCGTAATTATATCGATAACATTTAAACTCAATCTGAAAATCCACATAGAGATTACGAGATATTTATTGCAAACATATATACGTATCGTGATCTCTACGAAATATATCTACAATAAATATTTTGTAACCTTTGTATACATCTTTGTATTTGTTTGAAACTTTGTCAATGTGATTATGATAATTTCACCTTGTTAAAGTGCAAGTAAAATTTCTAAATGTTTCGTATAACATACGCAATATAGTACTATATAGTACTACAGTAGTAATATAGTACTATATAGTACTACAGTAGTAATATAGTACTATATAGTACTACAGTAGTAATATAGTACTATAACTTTCGTCGAATTGTTTCCACCAACAAATTCGACGTAAACACACGTATCACTTACTTCTTTGTGCTTATTTAAAGCTAATCGACAGTTCAATCAGACTTCTCTTTCCTTTTTCGATTTTTCTTTTTCAATATGACGAAATTGCGAAATAAAGAGTAATCGAAAAAATAGACGCGATGTATTGAAAGTTAATTGGCAAGATCCATGTTCTCGCTAACGGGAAATAACAACAAACACATACAATAAAGGATACGATATAAATAAGTACAAGTTTTTCTGACAATATAACTGAAATTATTGTTTGCTTGCAAACATATTTTTGCCAGAAGTGCTGCTGTGTATCGCATACTCGTCACAATTTTATGCGAAATATATTCTTGGTCCAAATATCTTGTACCTTTTATTTGCATAAAAGCTTTTGCAGATTCGCGCATTCTGAGATTAAAACTTTCTTTTTTACTAATACCGTGCGCCATTAGTAACAAATGCTCGATTTAATGCTGCGACCCGATAATCCTTGTATTCAAAAAGATAATGTTCACGATCATGGAGAGACCTCTATTTATACGCGTCTTGTGCAACTTCGCCACGGGTAGCGAACGAACTGCGATTTAAAATTGTTTCGGCTCGAACATCGCAAAGTTCGACGACGACAGTCACATAGATTTATACGTTATCTATGACTTATCATTACGTTTAACTAATATTTTCTTTTTTCTTTTTTCGAGCAACCGTTACCCGATTTTCGTCTTCGAATCTCGCTGTAGCAGTAGCAGTAAAATTTATAAAATATTTCTTATGATGCACATGATGTATTCGTAAACGAATACTTTACTGACCTACTGTATACGCTCGACGTATGTAGTTTATAATGAAAACTCGAGAATAAATAGATAGTTATGTCGAAAAGATTAAATAGAAACCACGTTATTGTAGTTGTTTGCTTTAATGGAATATTCGCCTTTGTTCGCAGACAGCAACTTTGTGCTGGGAAATGCACAGGTTCCGTCGCTCTACCCGATCGTTTATTGCTCTGACGGTTTCTGCGAGCTGACAGGATTCGCGCGAGCGCAAATCATGCAAAAGGGTTGCGCTTGCAAGTTTCTCTATGGCCCGGAAACGAAAGAAGAGGAAAGAGCGATGATCGACAAGAGCCTCGAGAGCAAAACAGAGCTGAAGATGGAAGTCGTATTCTATAAAAAGACCGGTAAGCTTCATTCGTTCTTTCTTCCGCGTTAGAAAACGATCCATTTCAATCACAGACATTCGATTTGCCAAGCAAGGAATTGAGTGATTACCAACGTTTAGCAATCTAACATTTGGTTACAGAATGGAGATAACTCTCCTAATTAATGGTAATTCAAATTGATCCCTTAGAAACCAATTTGTGGAATATCCTGGCAAAACCAGGTTTCACTAAATATGACATATTACGCATGAATAGATTCGTTTTAACGCCCCAATAATTTATTATTTAATTACATTGAAATTATTTTTCGAAGTTATTACTGAAATTTTTCATCGTAAAAATCTTCGCACTGTACTTGATTTTTCAACGATGGTACAATACATAAGCAAACGTATAGATTGTAATTCATTTAATGAAAAATTTACTAAAAGATTCATAAAATTATTCATGTAAATATATTTTAATAAAATGTAAAAATACTATCTCGTGAATTGTATTCGCCGAGATTTAATATCAATGTTGCTACATGAAATAATCATATGATTTATAATAATGGTGAAAAAGTGCGATTTAACGTTACTGGTCACAATGGTACGATGTAAATGCATGCAAAAATAACACAGGTGCAGCAGAATACATTTAATCAAGATAATCGATTGGATCAAATCGGTTCTATCGTGTTTGTACAACACCACCTGTCTATGTTTCCGATACGAGTTTTACTATTGGCTTTTTGCGTTCGAATCATTGACAGTAGAAATGAAAAATTCATAGCTAGAATTAAAAAAGAAAGGGAAAGAGAGAAAACAGAAAGAAAAAGCGTTTTTGCTTATAAATTTCAGATGATCGACGTTTTAATCGAGATTTAGAATGCGACTTTGATTGCAGGAAGTCCATTCGACTGTCTGCTCGATATTGTTCCGATCAAAAATGAAAAGGGCGACGTCGTTCTGTTTCTGGCTTCGCATAAGGATATCACCCACACGAAGAACCTTCAGCTGTGTGAGTTGCACGATAGTGGTGAGTTCTAGCCCAAGCTTCGCTGCTGAACCCAGTCTGACGAAACGATTTTCTCTGGAATGCATTTCGATCGACGTGACTGATGAATTGCATTCCAAAGTATCCGAGCACGGACCATACATCGGGTATGGATTAAACGTTCCCAATGTACATACTTTTTCAACGTATCTAACGTTTCGTGCTTCTTACACCGCGATCACGCTACACGCTGCACGTAAATACCTAATGCAACGATTATTATGAGAGCAAAGACACCAAAGAGCACAAATCAGAAGCTTCCAATAGTTTGCTTTTCTTGTAGAATTTACGCGTAATGGCATTGCACGTGTTAGTCATTTACAAAATTGACCTAGAAAAGCTACGTATGTACGTATCCCATAGGAATGGGAGATATTTTTACGGTGTACGCTATTTTTTCCCGACAAAAAAAATTATCGTAGATCAAAGGAAAAAAAGTGTTAACCGATACGACGTTATCGCTTACATATAAATAATTAAATATAAATATACATTCTTCGTCGAGCTCCTTGATTGCATACAGCGTACAGTTTTAAACTGTACAAAGGGTAAAGTATATACGGCGATGGTACAATTATATTTCAGATGCAAATGGCGGTCTCGATCCAGAAGCGCCTCCAGCTAATTATGGCAGAAGAAGGAGTCGCGCCGTCCTTTATCAATTATCAGGCCATTACAAACAGGACAATAAGCACAAAATTAAATTGAATAATGTAAGTGCTGCCATTCCAGTTTTAATCACTTCTAAGAACAGCTTGAACCATTTCATTTACCTTGGAAACATTTACGTCTATATTTGCATTCGTATTTAGCGATTCATAAAAATATCTGAATATTTACCTGCCACAGAAAGCTTTCACGTATCATGTACTATTATTATAGAACCTTCTGCATTCCACTGCACCACCTTTGCCAGAATACAAAACGACGGGAATCAAAAAATCTCAGTTCATCCTAAGCCATTACGGTGGCTTTAAGTCTTGCTGGGACTGGTTAATACTCCTTGCCACGTTTTACGTGGCGATCGTCGTCCCTTTTAATGCGAGTTTCATTAACATCGATAGGCCTACGATGGTTAGCGACGTTGTCGTCGAAGCGCTCTTTATAACCGGTGGGTATCATTTCTCCAACTTATTTGTCTCATTCGGGACTGATTTAAAATATTGAAGGACCGAGGAGAGAACAGACCTTTATCGTAATCAGCCTAAAATCACTAATCAGAGACAGTTCGATATATCGATTGGCGATGCTTTTAAAGTAATTCAGCCAAAAAGGAACGCGAATGGTACTCTTCACATCCAATCGGTAATTCGAGAAGCTCGTTAAGTTCGAAAGCAACGATTCCTCGCTTCCCTGTTTCCAATCCGCTTTATACCTGTATTACAATCGTTGGTTTCAACTACTAGCTCCATTCAGTGCAATTTTCTTCGCGCGAATGCAGAGAAATTTAATTTAATCTCGATATATTTGTTTATTTATTCATATAAGACCAATATACAAAAGAAAACAAGAAGTTCTGTT
This sequence comes from Bombus vosnesenskii, assembly GCF_011952255.1. Lineage (NCBI taxonomy): Eukaryota > Metazoa > Arthropoda > Insecta > Hymenoptera > Apidae > Bombus > Bombus vosnesenskii. The sequence continues at coordinate 360,766 of NW_022883036.1, forward strand.
ACCGCGCTAGTAATATTGGTTTTATTTCAATTTTCGTGATGCAGCGAATTCCCCTTGAGTCAGTTTTCGCAAGTAATGCGACATTCGCTTCTACAAACACTGAATTGATTTATATTCAAAGCGAATATCGAATAACGATGTCCAAAGTAAGAACTCTTCACTGGTGTTCGACGAGATCGTATCTCTTCGAGGATAGAAATCATAATTTTATTTGTGAGTACAATATAGGGCAGTTTAAACTTGTCCAACCTGATTTTCTCAGAACGTCCAGTCGATTAAAAAACCGTATTATGTTACGTTCACGTTATAATAAAATTTTCGTATTTCATATCTAGAAAAATATACTGATGAATTTTACGTAGAGAAAGTTAAAACATCCTGTGAAAGGAGGATTTTATCAGTCGAACCGTATCGTTCCTCTCATCCAATTTATCTGTATTCGAAAACCTAGTATTCGTATGCATAATTTAATATGAAATTACTTGCGCTCGTTTAGCCAATTCGTAGATAAGTATGATGAGCGAATGTTGAGATAGAAATCCTGTTTGCTAACGAGATTAAAAGCAGTTCATCCTGCGGAAATAAAGTTCCTTAACGCGCTGCATTTTCGCGTCGAGAAACTCAATAAGGGAAGGGAAGGGATCGCGAGAGTACTTTGTCTCTTTGATCAAAACACAAACAGAGGTTCGATGTTTCTACTCGCTAAAATTTCTATTCTGTGGTATGATCAAACTTTGTAGGATTAGAATTAATTAAAAAGTACAAGAGAGAAAGACGATAGGTCACGTTTTACATTTTTTACAGAGCAACAGTTTTAAGATTCGGTACATCGTCGAGCAATTTCGTGTTACCACAATCGTCTGTCTATTTCATTTTAAAGTTAAACGCGTGATTTTCACCCTTTTATCGAATTTTCCTCCTCCGATCTTCAATTAGAATTATCGAAAACGAAAGTAATAGTTAAACATTGAAAACAATAGTTAAAATCACACATCTTTCCGCAGATATCATTCTAAACTTTAGAACAACGTACGTAAGCAGGAAAGGTGAAGTTGTCAGCAACAGCAAAAGTATAGCCGTAAACTATTTAAAGGGTTGGTTTTTCGTCGATCTTGTCGCTGCTTTGCCTTTTGATTTTCTCTATGCTTCTGACGTTTACAGCGGCGAGGTGAGTAATCCGTAACTATTTCAAACTATTTAGATAGCTCGACCCTGAAACTTTTATACTACGCGTACTAACATACCCGTGTTGCACGCTGCAAGTTAATTTAAAATTGCCTTGTAAAATCCGTATCTCGATTGCGAATAATAAAGTTTCCTTTCTAACTCAAAATCTCTGGATGTCCTGTTGAGAAATGTAAGGAAGACACGTGTACGATACGCTATTTGTACATTTGAAAACGAGTTATGAATGAAGTTCATTTAGGGAAGGTCCGCGTATTATTAAATTGAACGACATACCGATTCCAAGCTTCGCGTTCTCTCCGGAACACGGCCACATATCAGCTTGAATCGAACGACATATCTCGACATGAATGGTACAATCTAGTCGTCGTGAGTCTATAACGTATGTACAAGAATACGTAATTAACGTCAGTTATTATCAAAGCGGATATTTAACATATGGAAATCCAACATCGATTTGCTACAATACTATTTTTTCGATAAATTAGTATGTACATATTTAATATCGAAACGAATTACAACTAATATCATCGATCTAAATACTTCGATTAACGTATTTCATGTTTATTAATAGCGTATCTTTTATCATAGGAATCGGGACATGGTAACATTCATTTAGTAAAGCTGACAAGATTATTAAGGCTCGCGCGGTTACTTCAAAAGATGGATAGATATTCGCAGTACAGTGCCGTCATTCTGACGATGTTAATGCTTTTTTTCATCTTGGTGGCACATTGGTTGGCTTGCATTTGGTTCGTTATCGCGGAAAAAGAAAGGTTGAGAAACGACGATGATTGGGATCTCGGTAAGTTCGATCTTCATATAATAATATCATTTTTATAAGACGCAAATTCACGAAACTTTTACAGTTGAAGTTAAGTTCAATGAAACGCTTGAATATCTACGAGTCGAGATATAATCCCTTCCTCTTTAACATTTATATGGACAAAAGAATATTCGCGCAAAAAGGTAGTTGTAAATTTTCCTTAACAATTTTATACATATTCTCATGAAAATCAATACGAATATTGCGAAATTGCTTTAGAAATTATTCTTTCCACCTTTTTGCGTCAATTCGCGTCTAACAAATAAAAATTCGCGCATAAAACTTTAAATATTAAAATTTCAAATTTATTTACGTGCTTCTTGCACAAACACATACGGTATTCGGCATTTATGACAGCTTTTTCGCGTTTTCATACGGTTTTTAGTACGTCGTGGATCTGTATATTTTACATAAATAAGATAAGGTTCCGTTTATCGCATTACTGCGCCAGAAATGTGCGAGTAACACGAGCGAGCGACTCTAGCGTGGAATTCTATTTCACCCAAGCTAGCAGGCGGGGTTTGTTAAAAAATCAATTCGTCGTTAGCAGACGTAACTTTTTATAACTTTAACCATCAACGCTGCGAACGATAGTGCTTTATAAAACAATTGCTCCTTTCCCGGGTCACGTTTATTACACTCTCTAATAACTGCATTATTGATCTTTTTAATACACTATTAAATTTTATTGCAATTTTGTGAAATGATCAGAATTTTCCAAAGATGCCTCCATAGCAGGGCAACGTTGTAACGTCGAGTATTTTACCGCTCGAATCGTTTAAAATAATATTTGATAGAATTCCAAGAAGAAGAAATAGGAAGTTTTGGAAATGTACGAAAGTCGAATCGTCGATACTTATCTAATATATCTGATACATCGTAATGGGATATTCATCATGCGTGAACGGTTTAATTGCCTACGCAAGAATTAAGAATTAACTATTATTGCGTCTACATATTTAGATATACAGATTGATCTTGCATGATTCGATTCAAGGAATTTTGTTTTGGACAACACTGCGTTCTAGATGGAACCGATGCCCGGAGAAAGTTGAAACTGTATTCGTATTGGTCTACAAACTTTTCTCTTACGGGAAAGTGTATCGCATAACTTAACTGCAGACGTTTGCCTCTAGGCATACTCTCGTAATACCACTGTTTAATACACTACTGTTTAATCCGTTCGCGTAAATGAATAATATCCGATTAAAAAACTCAAAGAGAACATACAAGGCAATTACATCAACGCGACAATTATAGATCTATTTGATAGAGAATGAACTACTGACATTCGAATCGACTTTGATCGGACGCATTTTACAGGCTGGATTCACACACTGGCAGAAAGGCTGAAAATCTCCGTGGAGAACGTAACGCACGCGGAAAGTTACATCACAGCGTTGTACTTTACATGCAGTAGTTTAACATCGGTAGGATTTGGAAATGTGTCGGCCAATACATTCTCCGAAAAGTTCTTCTCCATTTGTACGATGCTCATTGGTGGTCAGTAATCATCATTGATCAATATGTTATATATTATTCCGTAAGGATTATCAATTAATCATTCAAGTTAATTAACCAAGTATTATTAGTTGCGTATTTAATCGATATAAGAATTTGCATACACGTGTATTAGGGGGAAATAATATTAATTAATACGGAATAAACATTGAATGGAAAACTTACGATAGAAAATGTTTCCACATTGTACATATCGTGTATGCTACAGCTCTGATGCATGCCGTCGTGTTTGGTAACGTGACAGCGATTATTCAAAGAATTTACTCTAGAAGATCGCTATACCAAACAAAACTGCGGGATCTCAAGGATTTTTTCGTATTGCATCAGATCCCCGAAGAACTGAAACAGCGAATGCAAGACTATTTCCAAACTATGTGGTCTTTAAATCACGGTATCGATATACACGAGGTAAACCACGTAAACGCTATAATTCAAAGGCTTATAAAGAAAAAGATTCTTGTTCGCGTTTCTTCTTTTCCAGGGAACCAAAAGAATACTCTAACGATCTGTTGTAATGTCCATGCAGTGTATCTCGATCTCTGTTATCTAAAAGATCGAAAAATCTGACAAGAGATTTTTATTATGAGCCTTTCGATTACGCTGTATCATAGAAAATTGCCAAATGTATTGTAATTCACGATTAGTCACGATTACGCGAAACTTACTGCTTTTAGACCTTGAAACAATTTCCCGAGGAACTCCGGGGTGACGTTTCGATGCATTTACATCGCGAAATATTAAATTTACCGATATTCGAAGCTGCTTCTCAGGGTTGTCTCAAACTGCTTTCTCTTCGCATTAAAAATAATTTTTGTGCCCCCGGCGAATTTTTAATTCACAAAGGAGATGCACTCTCGTACATATATTATTTATGCAACGGCTCGATGGAAGTTGTGCAAAACAACATGGTCGTCGCGATTTTAGGTACGATATCACAGTGTTCGTAGTTTTGATTATATTCGAAAAACGAGGATCGAAATCTCACACGGTGTTTGATTTCGTTTAAAGGTAAAGGCGATCTAGTAGGTTGTGACATAAACGTTCATCTGCAACACGGCAGTAACGGTGGTGGAGCAGGTGGCGGAGGAGCCGCGGACGTAGTAGTCAAATCAAGTTGTGACGTTAAAGCGTTGACTTATTGTGATTTGAAATGCATAAATATGCATGGATTAGTCGAGGTACTTCGACTGTATCCCGAGTATCAGCATGAATTTGCAAATGATATACAACATGATCTCACTTACAATATACGAGAGGGATACGAAGCTGAGGTAACTATTAATATTTAATATCAGAGTGTCGGTAATTGAAGAGCTTTCTGAAAAAATCAACCTATAAATCTACTTGTATAATAAATACCGCTCAAAACTATCTGGACATTTCCATACGTTTCTTGTAACAGTAAAATATCAAAATGTACAGATTAATCGCAAATTATCGACTGAAACAAACATTACGTATACTACCGTTTTATAAGCTCTGTTTCCATGAAGGTTCTGAAATCCGATATTCATATTGACAGCATGAAATAATAAGAGTAAAAACAAACAAAGATTCATACGAATGTTTCTTAATTATCTACCTTTAGCAAGAGTCAGATATGAACGGACCATCGTTAACGTTACCATCGATTAGCGAAGACGACGAAAATGTGCCTGACGAAGGGGAGACTTCACCTTTGTCACCACCAAATAAATCGCCTTTACATACGACGAGTCCTAGACATGCCAAGTTCAGGTGAGATTTCACCATATTTTTTCACTCTTAAGAAATTCTTCAAATACCCTACATCGTATAATAGGGATGACTATAGAGAAGCAAGAAGAACCGGAAGAGGAGTTCTAGTAAGAGGCAGAGCGGCTCAGGTAATCGCTCAAGAATCAATGGAGGAACATATTCGAGGATCGGTGGAGAGACTCGACACACAATTTTCTACGTTACACCAAGACGTTGCCACGTTGAGTTACGAGGTAAATATTGCGGTAAACGTTCGTTCCACTCTCAACTGGTCTAACGTTCCCGATTGTTTCGTATAAAAATAGGTGAGGAACGCCATTCAAGCTCTGCAAATATTAGCGTGTTCGCCTCAAAGTAATCCAAATTTGCCAACGCCCGCGAGTCGTGGGAGTGGCGTTTTGGCGAGAAGTTCGTCTCATCCGCCCGATGCTATATGTTGGGACCCACCTAGAAGAATGTCAGATGCATCCACGCAAACCGACTGGCCTGTGGATCTGTTCGAGTCCTGGATTCGAGCAAATCCTCAACGAGTTCTAAGGATCCTCGAACTCGATCCGGATACTCTTTTGAGACAACCACCGTCTCCTACACCATCGCCATCTTCTCCTCCGCCACCGCCATACGAGCCCTTGTCGCCTATTGTCGGGACACCGCCGCAATCACCGTCTCTCGCACAAGGTAACCATTCGAATTTGATTTCTTTTTTCACTTATTATCGAAAAATGTGCAAACGCTTAAAATATGAATTCTACGGGTATTCTTACAATATCGAACTTTTCGTCGTTGTGATTAGAAGGAATACAATTGCAACGAATAAGCGACAAGAACTGTAGAGTTGAATTTTTAGATTGTAATCTTTTGAAAAGTTGTAATATACAGGAAAGTTATTGTTTCAGGAAACGCTGATTTCGTTTACGGTAATAATCATGGAGATCGACACATTCCTCGTTTATATAAACCAACAAACTCTACGTGGGATCGCGAGAACAAGTTATCGCACAGATTTAGTGCCGGCGATGCCGAGAACGCGTCTTTGTATCCAGCGTTTAGCACTTTGCGCCGACTTCCTGAGTCTCGATCGTTGAAATTCGATCCTTTTGATAGCTGAACGTTTCCAGAAACATATCAGGGTTATAAGCCTTAGAAGAACATGTAACCCAAGAAGGCAAAATGTTTGTACACGAGACAAGAGCAAAAGACAAATTTCATGACTAAAATAGAGCAACGAGAAGCAAAACCACTCATTTTAAGTGTTCAAATTCGTTCATTTTTTATCACCTGTATTTCGACTCCTATGAAATCTAGAATCAACAGTTTGGTCATTTTTTTACGAATTGGAATACTTGAATTCAATCGATAGTTAGCAACGAACGATCGACATTGTCTTCATCCCAAAAACAATCCTACGATAATTGAATAAATTTCTGTATAGTATAGCAATGATATAAGAATTTTTTACGACACGAAACATGTCCAAAGAGAGAAAAATGAGAGGATCGCCAGCATTGATAAGCTATAAATACACGTACGAGTATATCTATCTATAACCTTGCTCATCCGAGAGACATTTACATTTATTTAGGGACTCGACATCTCATCGTCTGATCCGAATCTCTAGAATGGAATGAATACGTGTACAATCATAAATTTTAATCTAAAAAATATATCGTATGCGAAGTGAATCGTTGGTACATTTTTTCATGATCTAAAAGATATTTTGAAAAGGTATTTTTTATCTAATTCCTATATTATTATCGAGAATGTTTAAAATTCGGATAACGATATAAAATATTGGAAATATACTTTGTTTTATAGAAAATTTTTGCTTCTGTCATTCCAGACGCATACGTGTCGCTGTGATTGATTATACCTAGTTAGCAGAAACTATGTCGTTTATTTAAAGATGTTCTCTTGCAGTAATTTTGCTGTAAATAAATCAGCAAAACGTATTACTTAAGAGCATTCGTGTTTTCACTTTCACATATGTGAGCAGAACGTTCAACGTTCAATATCGCAAAGTCTTCGCTTCAAAAGACTTTAAGATCTATCGGGGAGAACGAAGTTTTAAACTTTAGCGTAGCAATAATATGCACAACAAATTTCGATGTATCCGCTGACGTCCAAATTAGACAGTAGTTATTGTAAAGTAGTATTTATCATCGCAGTAAAGATGTTGATTTCAAGGTAGGTAAGACAAGTACATTAATGAAGGAGGTTATTCAAATGATTAATTTTAAAATTAATGTATCATACGAGATTATTACGCGGGAGATGTATCCAATTGTAAGTATTTCTTGAACAAATTCAATGTAAATATTATATCGCTATTAAAAATATGTGATAAGGCACGGCTTTGGCCATGCACAACAATTGTATTCGTTCATCTTTCATCGTCATTTGTGAAACATCAAAAAATTATTCGTCTACTTATGATATCGGGCACCCACGAATCAGTATCTACAATTTGATTTCAACGAATATAAGAATTGAAACATAAGATGATCAATCGTTTAACCTACTTACATTCTCATTCCTTGAGCGCACAAACAATGATGCAATACCAATGTTTTCTAAAATAATCGTTCGAATATATTACGTCATAGAGATAAAACGTGTAAAGTACGATATTTGTATTTATTATATCATAATTTCACAAATGTCAATGAAAGCAGCTGTTTTATAAATATTTCATATATTTTGTTATACTATTTCTATGCTCCTCACCTTATAATTCAAGCTAAACATATTGTAATATTTAACCTACTCTCACGTATTCTACTACTTTTTACACTCTCCGAGAAACTAACTACGAAAGAAACATTTGTCATCTTAACATGTATGAAAATGTCAGTAAGCACAAAATATGATTATTCCTTAACGCACATTTCAGTGTGCTCCAAGTTGACGAAATTTAAGGATAACGTACTAAACCGTGCAATCACGGTACAGTATAATAATTTTAATTTAACTATTAGATTGAAAATGAAGAGGAAAAAGAAAGTTGTTGTTTATGTCTGATATGATACAACATAAATTTATGCATCTAATGTATAAATGTACGGATACACGTATACATACAGACGTATGTATACTATCACCACTTCCCTGTATGAACTTATTATTGGTTAATAAGTTTATGCCAAACATAGAAGGAAAGAGATATCAAATTATCAGAGATATAGCTAAATTTAATCACATTTTTTATCGTACACTTTTTAACCAATCTAGTTAGAAAACTTTAAATCAACGGCCTTAAAATAAAAACTTATTGTTCTCACTATTCTTGCATACCAAAGATAATCTAGGATCTAGGAATATGGTTTCTACGTAACTGACGCCTATGATTTTCCGTATAAACTTGGTATATCAAATTACAAAACACCTTCGAAAGCCACATTCAGATTGAATCGTGAAAAAATACATATACACACATACTGTCCGAACAAAACATTTTACATCGTTTTTATACCTAATTGTCGAGTGCAATTTTCCAGGGGCGTTAAATATCGAGTTATGTTATATCAATCGCAAATATAAATATTGTACAGAAAGAGAGGCATATAATTGGAAAATGATAGAATATATTTATAATTACATTACGATTGATGGGATCTTGAAAATACTAATGTTAATAAATAATCTTCAAAATGTCTCTTTTAAATAACTTGGCTAAAATACGTCTCTATCGTACACGTACGAACTCTTCATCAATTATTTCGAGAGGAAAAATATTATTAATTTAATGTGCATATTATTCTTTTCGGTATAACAAAAAACTGAGCAGCAAATACAATTAACGACAGAAGAGTCAACCTGCTAAAATCTTTCAGACGTTTGTAAATATTGTTATCTGCTTACTGTACAGTGTGTATCGTACAATTGGTTCTTTGTTCACTCGTCTCATTATAAAAAAAGAAGAAATAAAAATAATTACAGAAGTGTTTGGTCTAAATTTTCTTTCGTATAATCACATGTTACTTTTGAATCTTATTTTATATTTTTTACATATGGATTTAAAATATCGAAATACTCTGTTAATCTATTCTAAACTCTAATATTTCTAGAAGATACATTATCTTGTTATTTAGAGTAACGGAATATTTTTCAATATGGCTTCTATTCGTTTTTATGAGTGCAGCCATTTTACGCCATATTTACATATCGTTGTGAATGAACGGTACGATCTCGAATCTCGACTATATGTACTTATTGTTACCGAGACATGTTTCGATACAAAAGGATTCCCGGGTGCATTGAAATAACGAATCAAGTATCGGAAAAGATCAAATGGCTACATATAGAACAAGATTCTTAAAAACATAATCGATATTCATGTACATATAAAGATTTCGATCGTAAATCATACACATACATAATATATATGTATGTACGCATTCTCCGAAGTATGCATATGTTAAAAATTTTCAACTTCAGTACTATGCTGTAATATCACATTTCAAAAAGATACATTAATATTACGTATAGCTCTGTATATTTTGTATAAATATCAAATATCAAATTACTCGTTGTTTGAACAAGAAAGCCATATATTACAAAACAAAGTAGGAATCATTGGCGTCGCACTTGCAACAAGGATCATGGTATATTCTACTCTTTGATCGATATATATATATATCAATATTTTCTACTTTACACCGATTTATAACCATATTATGTATGTTACGTGATTGTATTCAACTTACTTGTCCACGAAAAGAAGCTTTCCTCAAGTGCTTTTTGTCGATCCTGTTGCAGCAGCTTGTCATCCCTTTTTTCCAATCACACTCACAAATCTTTCTAATAAAGTTCGCGTCGCGTCGGCAGGAAGCTGCACACGTACGTTAGTTTAGAACGGGTTACTATCTAAGTCAACAAAGTTCATAAATTATTAAAATGAAAATTATATAAAATTGAATAAACATAAAACTAATGAGAAAAATACAGTTTACATTTTTAATTTTATTTTTTACATTTATAAATATCTAATTCATTTTGAATAATCTTTTCCATCGAAGTGTTCCCTACATTTTCATATTTTTGCACGACTTTTTAAATGTCACACGTAGTGTTCACATGACCTCACATTTTCAGTTACTAACTCGGTACGTGACTTTTTCTTCTCCGTAAATTTCTTAACAAATTGTTTAAAAATTTTGCGAATTTGAAATACATAGTGTTCGAAAATGTGAAGAAAACATGCAGTACATGGAAACGAGGTGATTGTGGTAAGTTTTTTCAAATATTCAATGTAATGTTGAAAAATATTTAAATATAATTTCATTGCTATTATGCGAAAATTCTCGAAATTTGGCGTGCCTATGCCAACAAATTTTTCTGCTTCATAATTTTCTCTCTTCTATTTTTAAATACAATTTCCATTCTCCGTTCTTCACTCGTCTTTCAAATGACAGGTTCTCACATATAATATTAATAATTTATTAAACTATATCTTTTCCTCTATGACAGCTATTTGGGATCTACGTCTCTTATGGTCACTTCCTGCAATAAGAAGATCTCCACGAATGGTGAGCTTTCTGTTATTTTCTATTACTTTCTTTTACACCAAAATAAAGAGAGTGAGACAGTATTACAAATTAACTATCGTGTTTCTAGAAATTCTGTATGGGTATATATATAGATTCGTTTGATGATAAATTTAAATATAGAAAGACCACTTCATAATAATTAATGAGACAAAATAAGAAATACTAAAAATTTAATTTAAATTCATTTAAATTTGAACCAATGGAATATTTTTGTTCGTTTATAATAAAATGTAACAAATTAAAAATTACGTAATATCTAAATTATATTATTCATTTTTATACACGTCTTAATAAATTTTAAGATTATCTTCTTTTCATGATTTTATTATCTCTTTACATCTGAAGTAACCGTCTCCCCTCTCTCACTCTCTTAATACATATATAAGTATGTACATATATATGTATGGATGAGTGTTATTATCGATAGTCGACATTCAAAAATTTTTTGAATATGCAATTTAAACAATAAAATTTTATAAAATTAAACTATCATTATTAAACTAATAATTAACAATTTTTACGTAAAATAATTCTGCATTATCGGTATTATTTTATCATCATCGTTATCACAGTCGTTATTATCGCTCTAATTCAGTGATAGTTGAGTTTATCAAAATTCTTTATCAAGTGTGGTACATATCACAAGTAACTTTGTGCTACGAGATGTCGCTAAAATGCAAAAAATTGATAACTCAGTATGGGTTGGTATGGGAAAGGGTAAGCGAAGGATGGAATTTCTGGGATATTTGATAATCTTCCATTTAGATCATTTAAGTGCTCACAACAAGTCTATATTGAGCTGGTGCTTATTTTTCTGCTTTTAAAATTTTATAAATATCACGTTTGCGTCTACAACATTTTAGGCAACATCTAATTTAAAAATTACCTTTTAATTGTCAATATAAGTGTCATACAATATTGTTAAAATGAGTAATCAAAAGACAGTGCCAACTTCAATAAACTTCCTTTTTGGGGGAACAGCAGGGTTTGTTATTTTTATCATCTTAATTCATTCATTTGATTAAGAACACAATATACATTGTACATAGACATTCTAGGAAATTCAAGCAAAAGACAATTGTCTAAACACTTGCTTTAATTCAAGTATTAATTTTAGCTATCAAAAAAAAATTTAACATATTTGTATATATTTTCACGAAATATTCGTATCTGATGATATTTTAAAATAGATATTACAACTTACATAAGAGTCTGTATTAGCTTTCATATCTTCCTATATAAGAATAGATTCATGGCCATTTTACTATCAATGATTAGAAAGCTAAATTTAATTGATTACTTTATTTTAGAATGGCTGCAACATGTGTTGTTCAACCATTAGATTTAATAAAAAATCGAATGCAACTAAGTGGTACTAAGACGTCAACGATAAATGTAATATCTTCTATCTTAAAAAATGAGGGTGCTTTAGCTTTATATGCAGGCTTATCTGCTGGTTTATTGCGTCAAGCTTCATATACAACTACAAGACTTGGTACATATGAATGGCTGTCACAATTAATTTCGTGAGTACATGTATATTGAGAACATAGCCAATGTAAAAAAAGGTATCATGTACCAAATACAGTCATTTAATATTTCTTGTGATATTTGTTTAGAAAAGACAGCCAACCAAATTTTATAATGAAAGTATTGATAGGTTGTACTGCTGGTTGTGTAGGAGCATTTGTCGGTACTCCAGCTGAAGTTGCCTTAATTAGAATGACTGCCGATGGTAGACTACCTATTGGTACGCTCATTGCTAGTTGAATATTGAACAGAGGTTTTCCAATTCTTAGCAATGATGTATTTTTAGCTGAGAGACGCAATTATAAAAATGCATTTAATGCATTAGTTCGAATAGTCAAAGAGGAGGGCTTTTTAGCATTGTGGAGAGGTACTATTCCAACAATGGGAAGGGCTATGGTTGTAAATGCAGCTCAATTGGCATCATATTCTCAATCTAAAGAAATGTTACTTAACACTGGTTTGTAAACATGTAAATAAGTAAGAATCAAATGATTAACACTGGGATAATGTTTTTTTATATATTTGGATAGGATATTTTGAAAACAATATTACATTACATTTTGTAAGTTCTATGATATCAGGTTTAGTAACTACTGCTGCCTCTATGCCAGTTGATATTGCTAAAACAAGGTAAAGTTTCAAAAAATGTAAATTAGTGAAACAGTTAATGAAAACGCTTTCACACTTTGCATTATTAATGACTTGCAGGATTCAAAATATGAAAATTGTGGATGGTAGACCAGAATTTAAAGGTGCAGTAGATGTTATAATTCAGGTGTGCCGAAATGAAGGAATATTTTCATTGTGGAAAGGTTTCTTTCCTTATTACGCCCGTCTAGGTCCACATACTGTCTTGACATTTGTTTTTGTAGAACAAATGCGTGATTTTTACAGAACATCTGACACACTTTAATACACAAGCATGCAGTGAATTTTCAAAATGTCTAAGCAGCATTTTTGTCTATATTTCGTTTTATATTTAACCTTTTCCAAGTTATATGCTTAGACTGAATGTTCACTCTTTCAATATAGCTTTTGTTTGTGTATTAATATTTGATAGACATTATACATGTATCTCGTACGTAATGCACGCACAATAATTATTAATTTTATATTTTAAATGTTGGATACCTTCATAACTTATGCGAACCTCACCTAGTTCGTCAAAGATTAGGTTATAGTACATACATACGTAACAAATCATACACGTGTTTACATCGATAAACAAATCTTATTACTTTATGAAAACAATACATTCTACTAACATTCTTCGCATATAAAGTATCGTTTTATATCATTTTTATTTTTTTATTTGTTTTTATTAAAAAACTGTATATTTTATGACTTTATATTTACACATATGTATAAAAACTTAATATTACGAAATTATAAATTGTTTACAATAAATATAACAATTTCATAAAATTTGAAACTATGAATGAGACATTGGGATGTATAAATATTAAGTAACGAATATATAGTTACTATCAGTTTTTCATGTATATATATACTACTTAAATTGTATATATAATTGTTTAATAAACGAGAAAAGTTATTTTTGTGTATATTAATGTGGTCTTCAATGAAAGATAAATAAATTATCTAATAACTCTCCCCAGAAGAATCGTTTGAATCGAGCGTTTAATACAAGTGGTTAATATGTAGACAGCGTGAAGTGATTTATCGTTACGTATTATATTTATCGCAAAGCTTGCAATGTTACGTATAAAATCGAAAACTAATTAATATGAATAATTTCTGTTCTATATAACATTATATTGTCAATGCTATTTAAATGGTTGGTTCGTGTATTTAAATTATGTTCAGAATGTTCCACAAGGTATTTTATTTGCATAAGGTTATATGGGAATGAATATTTTTATCAAATATAAAAAGTCGATGTATATACATATGGAATACGATAATTATATGATAGTTTCATTTTAAAGAATTTCATACTCGTGTTATATGATATAAAATTTGTTATAATGTCAAGAAAAAGGAAAAGCAAAGCTTGGGGGGAAGATGGATTTGAAGATTGGGTATGTAAAAGACACTTAGAGCTTTTTAATAAAAGTAAACAAATTAAATGAGGAATAGAATAATGGGATAATTTTAGGGTGGATACATGGCTGCAAAGCAAGCGAAATTAGAAGAACAATTTCACAATGAAGCAGACAATGAAATTAAAACATCTAATATATTTGAAGGAATAGCAATTTTTGTAAATGGTTACACTAATCCAACTGCAGATGAACTTCGTCATTTAATGATGCAACATGGGGGCACATATCACCACTATATGAGGCCAAAAGCAACAACTCATATTATTGCATCTAATTTGCCATATTCAAAAATAATGTTATATAGGAAAAGTCAAAACCCAATACCTATATGTAAATCTGAATGGATTATGGATAGTATAAAGGCTGGTAGAATTTTAAATTTTCAAAAGTATTTGCTTTATTCTCATTGTACAGATGTACAACTACAATTAAAGTGTGCAATACAAAATACAGGAAATAAAACAAATGATACTTTTCAAACACATAATGTACAAAGAAATAATGAAGTAAATAGTTTAAAAATTGGTAATAGTAGAACTGAAACAATAAAACATACTTCTATACAAGAAAATACCTTCAATCCTGTATTACCAATGAGTTCAAGAGATACTCATTCAACAAAAAATTCAGAATTCATATCAGAATTTTATAATAATTCACGATTACATCACATTGCAACAATGGGAGCAACATTTAAAGAGTATGTTAATGAACTGAGAGATAAAAATAATGGAGAATTTCCAGGTCTTATTAGGTTAAAAAATATTAGATTGAATAGATCATTATTTGGTTCTCAATTAGAATTTAATATTGTCCCAAATGATTTACAAGAGGAAAACAAGATGATAGATAGTCAAGATTGTATTATAATGCACATAGATATGGATTGCTTCTTTGTCTCAGTTGGTCTTAGAGATAGGCCAGAGTTGAGAGGCTTACCAATTGCAGTAACACATGCAAAAGGCAATAAGGATGGAGAACACGGTTCATTATCAGAAATAGCATCTTGCTCTTATGAAGCAAGGAAAGCTGGCGTAAAAAATGGCATGTTCTTAGGAGAGGCATTAAAAATATGTCCTAATTTAAAACCAGTACCATATAATTTTGAAGGCTATACAGAAGTTTCCTACATGTTGTACGATATTGTAGCATCATACACATTAGATATTGAAGCAGTTAGTTGTGATGAAATGTATGCAGACTGTACAAAAATATTGGAAGAATCTTCTTTAACACCAATGGAATTTGCAACTATAATTCGACAGGAAATAAAAGAGAAAACTGGTTGTCCTGTATCAACAGGGTTTGGAAGTAATAAATTATTGGCAAGATTAGCAACAAGAAAAGCAAAGCCAGATGGTCAGTTTTATATACAACAGGAACATATTAATGATTGTGTTAGCACCTTCAATGTGCAAGACTTGCCAGGTAGGATATTTTGGGGGTTAATTCAGTTAATTGATAATGTTATGTATATTCTAAATTTGTTTAATAATCTTAATTATTTAAATTAGGGGTTGGGTGGACAACAACACATAAATTAAACAATCTTAATGTACGAACATGTGCAGAGTTGCAAGCAATCTCATTGGCGACGTTACAGAAAGAATTTGGCAAAAAAACGGGTGATATATTATATAATATGTGTCGCGGTGTAGATCATTCAAAGCTTAATCTAGAACATGTTAGAAAATCTGTTTCGGCAGAGGTAAATTATGGAATAAGGTTTGAAAACAACGATGATGCAATAGACTTTTTAAAAAAGTTATGTCGCGAAGTATGTAATCGATTAAATAAAATTAACGCAAAAGGTAGATGCATCACCTTAAAACTTTTAATTAGAGCAAAAGAAGCACCTAAAGAAACTGAAAAATTTATGGGACATGGTTTATGCGATTACGTAACGAGATCAAAAAATCTTATCTCTCCCATTAGCGATGTCGATATTATAACAAAGTAAGTAAAAAATCGTTTTAATATTTCTGCGTAAAGCGATAGAATAATTTATTCGTGTTTACTTTAGGGAAGTTATTATACTTTGGAATCAAATGCAAAAAGTGCCTGAAGATGCAAGGGGCATCGGTATACAAATATCTAAACTAGAAATATTAAAAAATAAATCCCGTGGTACGACTTTATTAAATTTCATTAAAAATAAACCAAGTAGCACAGTTCAACAAACAAATAAAAGGCAAATTGAAACAAATAAAGGCAACGAAGTTCAACCCTTAACACATTCGGATGTTGTCGCAGTAGATTCTAACGACGTTAATAATGAGCAAAAATTGCACGTTCCATCCGGTATCAACGAATCAGTCTTTTCCGAACTTCCGAAAAGTAAAGGATTATCAGATGATAATAAAGATGGAGGTACTGTTAGCGTACAAAATACGAACAAAACACAGCCACAGAAAAGTGTGCAAATGCATCAGGAGAATTTTTTTAAAGAAACAAAACCTGGCATTTCCAGGCCAAAGGTGGAAATGCCACCTATTCAAGAGATCGACATGTCTGTTTTAATAGAACTACCTGAAGATATACGAAATGAAATTCTTAATGAATACAGTGCTAACAAAAATCAAAATCAAACGAATGCGAATACCAATAAAAATAGTAAATCTTCAACCAGTAAAGCAGCAACTTCTACAGAAATTAAATGCGATGAGCAAAATATATCTTATTCACAAGTGGATCCAGAGTTTTTAGCTGCATTATCGGAAGATCTAAGACGCGATGTTCGAATGTATTGCACTGTTAAAAATGCAGAATACAATTCGAAAAAAAGAAAGGATGGGATGAATAGTAATGGATCGGTAAAAAATAACGAAAATACGAAACAGATTAAAAAAGGGGAACCTAATTCCAAAAATAAAAATAGCAATAAAAATGGCAAAGTGACACATTCTAAAAATAAAAAAAAGAACGGACAAACATTAAACAAAGCATTGAAAAACGTAAATGAACTTGAACAGATATCGAAGAGTAAAACTAATACTGGTATTGCAAAATTCATAATGCCTCCCGTGGAAAAAACATCTGTGAATGATCGAATTACTACGGATGATACGGAGGCTATTCTTTCTCATAATCGTACTATCTCAGAAGATAATGACAGCGCGAACCAACATCAAGATATTTTAATTGACCTCGTAAATCGTTTACTTAATCTACCTCTGAAACAGGTAGCTGTTATTTATTATTATAGATTATTTTCTTTCTTTGATACATTTTGTCGGATAGATTAAAAAATGTTAAAGCGATCAGATGGTATTTAATTTCAAGCAAGTCACTTATGAAGGACCGAGTGCTCGATATGCATGCTTGATAATCCGGCTAGTCATCATGTTACCCGTTTAAACATAAATCTTGTAGAATTAATGCAAGTATAAAATACACGGTTGCAGGTAAAAATACAAATACAAACGTGGATCACTAATTCTAAAATCGTGAATGAAGTAGACTTTTTATCGCTTGTGACATTTCTTAGCATGCTCCCGGAGAAAAGGCGCATCGAAGATTTACATGTATTATTGAAAACCATGCATAGGTAATCTATTATGCAAATTTCATACGCACACCCTTGTAATAGGTGGATATTGAGTAATATAACACAGAGGATTCAGGGAATAGATATTATTTTACTCAGTTATGATAAATAAAAATGATATTAAAGATAATACATTAACTTATTTATGTTCGTATTTTTAGATGTATGACAAAAACTGGAAATTGCATTTGGCATGGGACATATAGGAAAACAGTAAAATACGTTCAACATTATATGCAAATTGAATATAACAGTAACCTCATGGTACCACCAATCAAATGCAACCTTTTGCAATGTAACAGTGATGTAATGTAAATTTTTCGAAATTTAATAAATTAATATTTTTACAATGAGGTTAATAAGAAACCTATTTACAAGCAAACATGATACTTACCTTCAATTTCATTGAACACAGTATCAGTATTCTTTAGGTAACATATTAATTTACAATCGAGAACATATTTTTTTCTGAAAGAACTATGCTCAAAGGTTTCATATAAATCGGTAAGAAGTCATAAACTTCGAATTCGTACGTATTTTTGTAATATATATATATATATATTTTTAAATATATTTTTTACTTTGTAGTTGTTACGCGCTGGGAAGGTGAAAAAATAGAAAGGGGTGAGTTAGAGATGAGCGTTTACTACTCCCATTCGGTAGTTCCTGGCGGTTTAGATGTTAAGTCGTATAAAACACGCGAGATACCGGGTATTGAAGATATTTCGGTCACCAATTTCTTCACCACCTATGGAAAAAAAGAAGTATTGATTTCTTATGCTTATATCTATTATATCGAATATGTATACACACATATGTATCAAACTTACATGTAATGGCAATTCCTTCCCAGGAATAGCTGGTGTGCCAGTCATAAAATCATTAGTAACGAATGGCCTAAGAACAACTGAACGTTGGCATGAGGGTATTCGAGAAGCAGCGTCGCGATCGAAATGTATGGGAATTAAAACTACTGGCATTTGACTGATTGCTCCCATACAACCATTAGTAGCTAATACTAAGTTTGCTACGTGATCTGCTTGTCGAAGCGTAGCTATCACATTCGATGTAAGATGAGTTGGTGTGATATCCGTTACAGAATGATGTAGGTGAGGACCAAAAATGAAGCACACACGATTTACATTATGACATACTCGCGGAATTAGTTTTGCGAGGAACAATAGATCCTTCCAATCTATACCCTCGGACAAATTTTCTTCGCTAGATAATCCTACTACATAGCTGTAACTTCTTCGATCTCCCTACATTGTACAGTAGATGTTTTAATCCTTGTAATCAGTCAGGAGGATTTATTAATCAGATTATTAGTGATGAACATTATACCTGTACTCCTACACTGCGTATAGGCAAGAGTGTTGCAGAAATATGTCGGTAACTTGAAAGCTGTCGTAAATATTGGCGTTCAGATTCACTAGTCGCACCTTCTACACGATTTAGTAATCCGTGTTTCTTTTGCAGCATTTGTTCGTATTCGGCCATTATTTTAACTATCACCTTGGATCAAATTATTAATTTGTTATTTTATGGGTTTTTTATGGAGAAGGTGTTATTTATCATTCATTTTATCGATACTGTAAACGAAAATACCTGTGTTTCTGAAAAATCCTTATCCATATAAGGTTCATCTGCACATAGAATGCGTACAGCAAGTCCGGGACCGGGATACGGATGACGAGCAACTAATGATGCTGGTAATCCAAGATCACATCCTAATTGTCTTACTTCATCCTTATGAAAATCTTTTAAAGGTTCTACTATATGACCTTGTGCTCTTAGTGCTCTAACGAGTTCACTGTCATTGTGATGCGTTTTTATCGCATCTGCTTTACCTGATAGAAGTGTTTATATTTTATGTAAATTTGTTGCTTCTAACAGATATGAAAGAACAATGCATTTACGACTATTAATTTACCACTAGCTAATGCACTCGCACTTTCTATAAGGTCAGGCCTGAGAGTGCCTTGTCCAAGAAACACTTCTTCTGGCTTCAAACCCATCTCTGCCATTGCTTCATTGGCTACTCTCACAAAAACATCTCCTATGATTTTTCGTTTCTCTTCTGGGTTGGTTGTCGCACACAACATTTTAGTTAATCTAGTTCTTGGGCTAGTTGCTGTTCCACATATTCCTTTGTTGTTTATAGTATTTGCATTGGTTACTGGAGTAACGTTATCCAAGGGTACTGATGTAGTCCCTTGCATGAAGCAGCGACCGGCATTGACGACTCTTAATCGAATTCCCAATTGTGCTAAACTTTGTTCCACAAATTGTGTCTCTCCTTTCCGCATAAAGCCATTATTGATATGCAAAGCTATGACTTGTTCCTTATTTAAAGCTTTATGTAATAATGCTGCACATACCGTAGAATCCACACCGCCACTCACTAATAACTATGATTGTTTTTTTCTATTTTAATTGACAATCACATTTTATCATACATTATACTACGTTTCTCAAATATTTTCAACAATTTTACGAATCTTTTCAAGGAATACGAATTCTAGTAAATTTCTAATAAAATTACCTAAATGCTGATTATATAAACCTGTATCTTACCAAAACTTTTTTGTTGCCAACTGTATCTTTGATATACTGGATACACTGTGCCTCCCGACCTCGCAGCGTATAATTACCAGTGAGGCCAGCAATACCAAACAAAAAATTGTGTAACATTGTTTTTCCATTAGGTGTAAGATCTACTTCTGGATGAAATTGTACTCCATACAAATTCATTTTATCACTTGCTATTCCTGCTATAAAGTTTGATGATCTCCCAGTGATATGAAAGCTATCAGCCACCCTATCTATACTGTCTCCATGTGTTAACAGTACCATTTGCTCTTTCTCCAAGCCCCTGACAAATTATTCATTTTTTAAATATCTTACATTTAAAGGTAAAAGCACGGAATGGATCATTTGTTTCGACTCACTTACTTAAATAATAGGCACTTGGAGTCTATTTCAATGGGAAACTGACCATCTTCTCTGCCTTCTTTACTTATTACTGTACCACCAAATTCTTTATTCATCATTTGCATTCCATAACAAATACCTAGTACTGGAATTCCTATTCTGAAGATGTCTGCATCATATTTAGGTGCATCTTCTGCATATACTGAACTTGGCCCTCCAGAAATTATGATAGCTCTAAAAATTTATATTCAAAATATAATTAGTGTTTGTATGTTCATATATACATATGTATATATATAAATACCCGGTTTCTAATATAAAAACAGTTGATTTGTGATCTTACTTATAACCCTTTTCTTGGAGAGTGAATGCAGATGTATCCAGGGGCAGAATTTCACTGTGCACATTTAATTCACGAATTTTTCGATCTATCACTTTACCATATTGTGCCCCTGCATCCAGAATGGCCACTTTTTCATCGACACATGCCATGCCCAATGTTGCTTCGTTAGCTCCATTATTTCTCTCTGCGCGAAACAATAATCCGTCCGCGCTTTTTTCCATTTCAAAATTTCTTGTATTGCTATTGCTATTGCTATTGCGGTGATTTGAATAATCCTATAAGGATATGACAAATTCAATGAAAAATCAAATATAAGTAAACAAATAATAAAATAACACATAAATCTATTTTTAGCTTTCCTGAAAGTATACTCAAACTTAGCTGCTATAATGTAACAAAGAACAGGATAAAGAAAAATTTTTCCATTTGTTAAAATTAAAAAAATGTTGTGGCAGAGGAAAATTATATGATTGTAGTCAATAATAAAGAAAATAATTTAAAAAAATGATCTTTTATATTATCATTTGAAGTTAGATCAGCAGTTTATTAGGAAATAATTCTAAGGTGCATACTACCTCAAGTTCATTGTTTATTAATTACTGTATCATTTTCATGTTATTGAAAACAGATGAGCAAAATTGGATTACACACTACAATTACAAATATAAAGTTTTTTTATTATATGAGACTGATGTTATAAGCTTCTCATTTTAACAGATGGAAAAGATATATAAACAACCCTGTTACAAATAATATCTAAAGATATCGCTGCATGTAAATGCTATTATAGTATGTCACAACCCAGTATAAGCTCTGACAACTACTGTACATTATAGATATTTGATTCATATGGGAAATTTATTTGAAAATATATACGTGCATATTTTATATTATTTAACGAATGACCTAAATGATGTTTTGAAAAGAACCATTAAATATGACGTTCAACAAAAAATAAATAACCGGCCGTAAATTTTATGAGCACGTTTCTTAGAAACGAGAGTACTATAATAGCATATCTACTACATGTATCATCTTTTTAGAGACCAGTAAAATGCATCAAAAGACTTACCAAATTATACGAGGCACAGAATATTTCACGCCCAAATCACCAACTAACGTAAAATTAATTACAGCAAAACAGAATGTGCACTCTTTGGACGAGGCAGCCATTCAATCGCCTGCAATAGTTACAATGCAGTGACTGCCTTCAGCTTGAAAGTAACGTAGGAAACCAACAGTATAATCTAAAAGTTCCTAGCAAAATTCAATACTTATTACATTAGTCGATCAATTTTTGAAAAAATATCATCTTATATGGTGAACGATGATTGCTACTTTGCGTACCTGCTGACACTCCACCATTTAATATTTTTTCTTCGACAACTGTTTCTCTAATTATCAAGCTTGCCTATAATCCGTCTAGTTTTTTCGTGGAATAGGACGAACATGAAGATAGTAAATTCTGACATTTATTGAGCAGCATTTTTTGGGCATGTTTAAGGATTATATGTGTTTATTGTTTTTTATATATTTATATAATAAAGCATACTTGTAAATATATCACAAGGTTAATTGTGATCTGTCTCTATGATGTTTATGACTGAATGTTAATTCAATACTCTTGACTATCTCAAAACTGCAGCAGTCATATTTGACGTGTTAAAATAAAAAAATTATCTTATCGCGCGAATGTTTTCTTGATTTAAAATGTTTCGACATAGTTGCTTAACATTGCTTTAAAGCACATGTATGTATGTATACATATTTATTTATTTATTTATATTATATAGTACATTCAAATGAAAATCACCCACGACAAATTTCAGTAAAAGGGAGAAAACGTAATAAAGGATATGACAGATTTTGTAAAATGTCATTTGTAAGTCAATCTTGTTTGTTGGAGGAAAAAGATATTTGCAGAACTAGTAAAGATTTTACAGATGACGTATCCAAGGCAGTCAAGTATTTTCTACCGACAGAAATTGCTGTTCATAATACAGAAATTGATTGCTGGATTTCGTATCATGACGTAGTGTATGATTTGACTGATCTTTGTAAAATTTGGGCGAATAAAAGGGAGATCAAACCAATATTAGCTTATGCTGGTAAAGATATAAGTCATTGGTTTGATCACGAAAAAAATGACATTAAACATTACATACATCCTGTTACGGGAGTATTGGTACCATATTGTCCTCATGGTCCGATTCCGGATGTAACACCTTCCGTAGTACCTTGCAATACTTGGCGACCCTTAGATAAATGTCCTTGGTGGCTCGATGAAAAATATAAAAAAGGATACTTAACCAAAAATGCACGTCCATGTAGAATTTTAAATGTCCTCGTCGGAGTACAAGTCATTATAATGGTAGAATACTAGATGTTTATCGTTCAAAGAAACGGATCTTTATTTTATTGTAATAAAACGTGTTTACAATCGACGTGTTAATGAAAGAATTTCGCAAAGGTCTGTGAGGAAGATTCCATTAGGCGTATTCAAGAACGTGCTCTTATTTATAACGAAAATGGAAAATCTTATACGTGGAAGTTTGAAGGGAAGGATTTGAATATCGATTTAACTTTGACAGAAAATGGTATTCCAGATGAACGAGATCGTTTTGTCGCTTGCGGTCTCCCTGAAGATTATTATATTCCATGTCTCATGTGTTATTATAATGAAAAATCTAATAATAATACAGATGAATAGGCAGAAATGGTGGGAAAAATTCTAGGGTCTATACATATGTATATGAAAGTAAAATGAACATGAATTATTATTCGAAGAAAAGTTTCCTACGGTATCATCGTATAATAGTTAAAGCAAATACAAAAGATGGCACCACGACCACTTTAGTCAACATAAGTCAGCTAACTTTCATTTAAGGAAATGAGAACTTTATCTCGTTCAGTAGGCCTTTATAAAATTCAACGACAATGTTTTCACCTATAACGATTCGTACTTTTCGAAATTTGACATCGCGTATTTCTCACGGCAGATATTTTTATCCTCTGACTGAAAAGAATGCTTTTCAAATTACTAGTACACAAATTGATGCCTTCTCTTCGAAATCTATGAAAGTAGCTATTTTGGGTGCTGCTAGCAAGACTGGTAATTTAGGTTACATTCCCTTCCTTTTTCTACTGTATATTTTACATACTGATTACGTTGTCACGCTACAGGGAATAGTCTTTCACTGTTTCTGAAACAGTCACCTCTGATCGATGAACTGGCAATTTTCGATAATAAATGCGTTTATGGTCTTGCGCTGGATTTGAATTATATCGACACGAGGTGCAAGGTTAGTACGTGTAATTGTCCTGAAACGAGTCTCGAGCACACGCTCGAAGGAGCGAAAATAGTAATGATCGTAGCAGATGACAGGATCAAAGAGAACCAACACGAAGTCTTGAAATCTAATGCAGATAGGCTATCAGATCTACTGCCGAACGTTATTAAATTTTCACCTCAGGTAACGAACTAGGCCGATTAATGATTATGTTCTTTTTATTATGAAAGAGTATCTCTTAGATATTTTACTCGTGAAAAATATAGTCACACATACAAATTTTCCTACACCTTTCAAAACAGACCTTTTTCTTTTCTTTTTTAAACGAAGCACATAACGACGTATAATAAATGTTTCTTAATACAGGTATAAAAGAGTAATGAAAAAGTTATTAATTGTTTTGGTATAGAACACATTTACTTTGCAGTAAAATTTTGTAGCATTTTATTTCAGTAATAAATGGATGTTTTATAGGGTATTTAGGCTTATAACTGAGACAATAAAGATGCGTTATGGATTCGTATAATGGCACAATACCATGTTTTCTAGATGGTTGGCCGCTGTCTTTTTTATATGTAGTAGCTGACCTCGGCTTTTAACGCCCTCACAGCTTCATCGATTACAAGCAGGTTGTTTTCGACATTCTTCGTGACGATTTCAGACAAGGACAAGGATATTTGTCTTTGGTCATCTACATACCATTTCCTTTATAGCGATGTCGATGATGTGTTCCTTTTCGTGCCTTGTCTATTTTATTTCCGACCAAATTTAGCTTTGTAAACCTTTTTAAGGTCCGACCTGCAAGGCATCAATTTCAATGTCGACTTCTATGGCGAATATCTTTGGCCTTTTTTACTTTAGGCTATGGTCGCAGTCGTAATGAATCCGATAAATAGTTTAATACCTTTGGCAATGGAAATGTACAAAAAGGCTGGAATTTACGAGTACAATCGTCTTTTCGGTGTAATTAATTATAATTGTCTTAGAGCGAATACCTTCGCCGCAAAATTTATGGGTGTTGAACCAGAATGTATGATAGTACCTGTAATTGGCGGAGGTTGCCCGAAAACGTGTATTCCACTTTTCTCTCAAGCAAAACCTTCCACCGAATTATCTCAGGTTGTAAAAATTTCACTAAACGTTTCACAGTGCCTTTCTGATTATCACCGAGTAATCGATTAGTCCATTAATTAATTAGATAGAGGCTAGCAGATTGACACAGGCTGTAAGAATACCCAACGAAGAGTTACTGACATCGAGCAAAGTTAAAGAGAAAACATTCTTAACTCTGTCTTTTGCGGCTGCAAGATTTTGCATGTCTCTTTGTAAAGGTATTGTTACACTACCGTCCGTAAATTACAGAATTCTTAGTTTATCTAACAATAGATATAAATGAGCGTTGTAATTACTATTGCCATTATTAATTATTCATTATTATCGGAAACAAGCTTTTATTTACCAAGTTTTTCAAAGCCATTCTTTATCACACGGTTATGGTTGTTTTTCATCTCATGATGAAAATTGGCAAGTGTTTCCTGTTCTACGGACAGGAGTGTACATCAAATACGCAATATTTTTCATAATTAGATCAAAAATTCACATTTCGTTATTGAATTATTTAGCCTTACGACACGAAAGAAACGTGGTGGAATATGCATATGTCAGATCATGCATGATACCACAACTGACATATTTCGCTGCTCCCTTGGAATTAGGTCCTAATGGAATTCAGAGATATTTGGGTATTCCACCTTTGAGCGATTACGAATGCGAGCTTCTTAAAGCAGCTATACCTTGTTTAAAGGAAGCTATTAAACTTGGAGAGGTAATAAGATACTAAAAAATTATTGAGAAAACAAAATGACATCCTTAACTCTTCGCAGACTCTTGCTCTTGGACACGAAAATATTTCGTCCGAAGTATGCCCGCAACATACCGATTCGTGTGATAAAATAAATTCGCCTCGTACGTCTTCTTAACAAGCGATGATCGAAAGTATCAAATATTATCTTTCGTACACTACTTTGTTCTTATCAAAAAAAAAAAAAAAAAACAATCATCGAGAAAGTGCATTGAATCATCGTAAAAATGGCTTCGATCAAATATATGTATAAAGTTTTCGAAATATATGTATAATGTTTAAGAAAGTACGGTTAAAGTTTCATTTAATAAAAGGACATTTCATTTGCACCAACCTAATTTGAACGTTTACTATATGAACATGCTTGTTCCGTCTTATACTCTATCGACGTTATTATCGCATATGCGCATAGATATAACGGTGATGCTCTAATTATAACAAGTCCGTTGGTTTCGTTTCGCGAGTCTCGAATTTACTCGTTTGTTGTAGTTGTGTATAAGCGACTTAACTAGCGTTGCCTAAACAAGGAAGTCTTTGGATCTGATAAGGACAAATACAATCCTGGTCTCAAAGATTCTAGAAGCGAACGCGGTTTTCGAAGAGCCACCGCATCACCGTGTCTCAGGTTACCAGGTAGATACGTGCAACAAAAGTAGAAGAAACTCGTCCTTTCCGCATTCCCGACACGCCATGGTGTTCCCAAGTGTGCGCGGCGACTGCAGACAAGATACGGACGACTGCAGCTGGCAACTCTTTGGCAGAAGGGATTATTGCGAAGTTACCAAGAGAGGGAGAACGCGCGGGTGTTACCTATTGCAAATCTTCGCTAAGCAAGTCTTAAACTCCCTACATTCCAGCGCGATTCAACCATAACTACGGCGAACAGCATAACAAAAATATAATAAATACAAGGTAGAAAACACAAGCATAGCACAGTGATCCAGGAGGTTTGGTTGCTCGATGATCTAAAAAGCATAATGATTTATTAGTTTATAGATTGCATGCGGCTATTATCCAGTGAATTTAATTCAAACGATAATATATAGCTTTCAGGCTTGAAAATTGCATTATTTTTCCAATGGTTTCGAGGTTAAACGTACCTATTTAAAGAGCCGTTGTTTGGTCCTGTGTGTGCTACCATACCTACGCACCATCTTCATCGAATCGTACTGCCACGCAAACTCGTTCCTCTTATATCGTTATTAACACATGGTCGTCCTTTTTCATCGTACGTCTCTTATTCCACTATTCGTTTTTTTCGATTCCATTACGCCGATCCATTGATTCGAGGCATAATCCGATGCTTTTAATGAAACCTCGATTGCAGCTAATGCACTGCTTAAATAGCTTCGAGTAACTATCCATCTTTCTGCTATAAACACCACCAGTCGACCTTGATGGTGTAAGCGATGAGAATCGTTCTGATGGGAACGATGAGTTTCAACGTGCTATCGACGCATATAAAGCGGTAAACCAAGTGGAGAAGAAAACAATTAAAGATAGGCACGATTGTCTTTCTCGTCGATAAAAATCTCGTAGTAGATTACATAGTAATTTTCAGCAATGTAAATACTACAATTTGTCATTTTTTAATCAGATGGATTATCCACTGGCGGAAGTTTGAAAATCGGATGTTTCTCTGATTCGTCTCTGACGGAACATCATCGAGGATGTGTACGCTTTTACGTGGTTCTTGCTACTGTAACTTAGGTATGTCGGTAACGCCAGCAACTTGCGCAGCAGGAAATTAATCGCATAGTTTCTCACGACATAATAGTTGCAATACCCATCTGCTAGTATTCTCGTCTCCGCAATTTGTGTCCATCATGCGCTAAAAACTTGGTGTCTATCGATAATTGCTTTAATTACAACGATGTTAACGGCTTCTGAAATCTTAAAAATACACGTACAAAGTTTTTCTCGCCTAATGAGAGCGAACTTACGCTAACTGGTATGTTTAACGACGGCCGTTGGTCAACTAAAATCCGGGGTTCGTTTAGAAATTCCATTCACATACCGCTGCTTCGTACTGCATTTTCGACGTATACTATCGTTCAAAAGTATTCGCACACACACGTTTGCTTATTCTCGATAATACGCGATTTAATTGCAGAACCGCGAATAAAAGTTAGACGCCGGGAAATAAATGGGAGCAGTATCAGCGTATTAGTGTATTTCTTCGATCGGGATTCGATATTTTTACGATGCAAGTTGCGTCGACAAAATGTTTTAATCGATCCAACGATCCACGCGATCGTAGGTATTCGTATAACTGTCAACATCGATCGAACGAACTCAACGATTCTACCATCTAGAAATACATAAGCTTGTTGGTATTCGAGCATTAGAACGCCTCACACGATCGCTTTTTCTCCGGCAAGGCTGGCGCCGTCTGGCTCTTTCTTGTTGAATTCTTCTAATCAAAGAGGTTATCGAGGATTGCGTAGTATCGATCGGCCGTTCTTCTGCTCAAGGACGTAGATTGGAGGACATACATCGCGATTAAGAAGAGAAATCGCTCCAAGCGTAATAGTCGAGAAAGAATCCGTCTTAATGTCACGTTGCGTGAGAAAATCCTTTGAATCCCTCCGACCGTGTCACCATACAATACATTTTCTCTCGTTAATCGCTTCATATGCGTTTTCCTCCTGGTTTCCTTTCCATTACGAACAATGTGTTAAAGAAACTGGTAAATACGGAGTACCGTATTACCAGTTAGTAAGCGGTAATATTTTCGGTTTAACGCCGGTGATACAAATTCATTAGCGCGATCGTAATTTTTCATAGCCGCTAATTCGTCACCTAAGGCGTTCGCTTGAACGATCAACGTATTCTAAGGACCGGTTATGAGGATGTATTAGGAAGATAAGAGGATACAGCAGAACAAATGGGCGGGAGGTGAATGTCCGAGCTGAGACCATTTGCTGATATGCCAAGTATCAGCGAGTTAAGACGCTAATCGTATCAACTGACAGTCACCCTACATACCTTACCTTCGTTTCTATCTCTTCGATTTTCAATCGGTTTTAACGTACTTGCGAATCTCGGTATCATTCGTTGCGGTTACAACGAAAAATCATGGTATCGATAGGTTACGTTCTGGTAGAATTTTTGTGCCGGTTGGTCGAAAGTATAGGGTCCGTTTTCCACCCTGATAGACTATATGCTTCGCCGGTGATATGTATAGTAACAATAGTGGGTATTGGCTATGCCCGAGATAGGTAGAGGAAAAAGAAGAAGGGGAAGAGCAGAAAAAGAAAGGGATGATGGGTGAACGGCCGCTGAATGGCACGACCTTCCGAGGAGGCCGGCTGAGCGGCCGACCGGCTGTACGACGTGGTTCTGCATGTGCACTCCCCCGCAAGAAGCTTCCGCGTTCGAAGAAGCACTTGAGGCTAGATGCGCGGAATATCGTGAGGAGCTTACGGTTTTTCGATGTAGGATAGGGCACAGACCAACGTACCATTGCTCGACATCGGGAAAATTCTACGAAATCTTTGCGCTAACGCGCACAGATGCTGCTCGATGCTTGAGAATACGATCCCGGATCATCCATTTCGTTCGTATATTCGCTCGATCGCTCGCTCGTTCGCTCGCTCCGCTCCGCTCCGCTCCGCTCCGTTCTGTCTCTCGATAAAGCGAAACCGAAGTCAAACTGTGTATCGAAGAGAAATCGATAGATCGCGGGGCAGTTATTGGTGTGCTTCGAGGCGATATTAAGTCGATTCGTTACGGCGTTACTCGCAGAGTTATCTGCCGAGTTGCATAGCGCGGCAGAAGATAGTGTGCCGTCAGCGTGCATACCTGTCCCTACAATCCACATAATCTTATTTAAGTACGGTTCTAATAATAGTTCGAGCGAACTTTTTACCCCGTCGGTATTAGCGGACGGGGTATGTATATCCTATTTTCTCTCATTGTCAATGAAAAATACCTCGAGCCAGCAAACCGGCTGTACTCTCGCGGCAATACGGCTGCTCGCGTGGAGCTCTCTCAGCGGTGCGCAACGGGGCATAGGAGTGCAGTGACTTTGCACCGCGACTGCGCCTAACCTCGCAGATCGTCCACTAGTTTTCTCTCTTTTCTCCTTTCACTATTTACCTCCCTCTTTCTATGGTGCATTCAGATCCACCTACATCACCGCCATTGGCGCCTCTACGATCCTCCGCAGAGATCCTGCTTCTTGGGCCAAGGCGAGAGCATTGTTGCCAGGAGCTTTTAAGGGCAAAGGCATAGTTCATGCGTTGGAATCGCACCAAGCGTGGCTTGTTTACGATGCCGTGGCAACCAGATTGGCTTTTTCTCCTAGATTGACACGCGTGCTTTCGATGTTTCCACCACTATAGAAATCATAGTCGTGGAATTTAAAGTTAAATGCAATGTATCGAGATGTCTCAATTATTTTTCGATACACCAAACGTTTGAACTTAATTCCTTGTTTTGCGAACTTTTAGAAATTAAAAAGTCTGTTTTTTTCTTCTAGATCGATATTGAACTTCGGTTTCAAACGAATTTACATTTGATTCGATGCAGAGGCATTTCGAATAAATTTCTACACCGTTTTTAACCGTAATACTTGGAATCGTGACTTTTAGAAAAATTCTAGCAAACATCTTGGAAAAGAATTCTTACCGCGGCCTTGCCTTTACCGAAACACGTTTCATCGTTTAATACGTACATAGCGAGGCAATGTACCATGCACTTTTAAAACAATGTGCGTATCTGCTCGAGGCATCGCTGCTCGAATCCTTAGATACGAGAGTGGAACTGAAAGAGAAGAATCTCTTTCTTTCATGCAGCAGAGCGCGGCTGTCTTTAGTGAACCTAGACCTCGGAGGCATCCTTGAACTTGACGATACTCGTGAGGGCTGAGAAGAGAACTACGCGTTGCCACTCGAGGCACTTGTATCCAGTTATACGTGCATACTTCTATTTTCACATATTTCGCTTCGGTTCAAATTTTAGGGTAAAGTCGCAAGTGTCAGATGCTCCGTTTCTTCGTTAGTTCGTTTTTCTTAAGTGCTGAGAAAATTAAACTTTTAATTAGCAGAGGAATAAACGACGCGAACTTATTGGACAATTTAATGGAAAATGATTAAATCATCGTTTTCTTCTTCAAAATTCTGCACGACTATCGGAGTTGGTAGCAAACAAGGTATAAAATATTCCGCTGCGAGACGCCCGTTGCATTTGTAATAGCGATGCGACGTTGTAAACAAGCTGAATGTTAAAAATGAAATAATAAGCGTATTGTGACGTCGAGGATTCATCGTTTATAACGTTCTGTCCTGAAATCTTTCATCTTTTCGTGCACGGTAAAAACATTCAAGAATAATTATAAATTATGATAGTCATGGGTGTCCCTCCGTCAAGAACTCGCGTAATTTAAGATCAACACAAGGAACCCCACCGCGAATACCAATTTTGCATAATCGCATATTCCACTCGGCTCTTCGCTATATCGCGGCAGGGATTCACGCGTGCTTATTTTAGAATGTCTAGGCAATATCTTTGTATAATGGCCAAGATGCATGGACAACCGTAATTGTGCAGATTTAAATGTAAATATGAACAATGCTGCGAGTATGCTAAGTTGGAAATCCGGTAGTTTCACGGTAAGAAGAGGCGTTTTGTATCTCGTAAACTTGCACTTAACGCGAGCTGATATTCTCGTTTGGAGACGTCATATTTAAGCGAGTTTATCACGAGAAATTATTAGATAATCGTGGCCTTAGAAACTAGTTATATAGTGTTGAAGTGGTCACCACTTCTAAGAAAACTCTACATCTGGTCTTTTTAGTTTTCTCAAGCACTGAAGCCATTGACAGCGTGTAGACAAAAGATTGCGACGAGGGCAGACCATAAACAGTAGATAGGCGACGTTGGCTTCGGGGTTTTCGGGATTTACTCGGGATGGAAACCGTCAAACACGTCGGTTTATCAATATTCGCGGCTGATTCGCGAATTATAATTTCTTACGAGGAACCATATCTCGCCCAGGGACTAAAGCCGCCGCGTGATCACGAGATATTCGATTCTCTATGAACATTTCGCGAAATATACAGCCATGGTTACACAATATCTTTGGTAACGTGGAAAGTGTCGCGTTTCATGACCAGTTTTCAATCGTAATACTTCTGCGGCTATAGACCAACTACGTTAATGAGATCTTTGTAACGGGATGCGTTTCTTGCCTTGATACTGGTGCTGCTTTACGGAGAACAATAATTACCATCAACCGTATCATTCGTTAGATAACGAACTATAGAAAAACATAACGAATATCGAAATAATATGAACGAAATCGTCATGTTGTAGTATTTACCGCGCGATAAAATTACTTTCTAGCAAGCAATTTTCGATCGAGATTTTTAAAAAAACCGGGGCTTTCAGAAGAAATTTTATGAGACTAGGATTACGACACATCGTTTCGATAAGTTCAGGTTGCATCACGTCACATTACGACTACATACTGATATACGTTGTTAATGAGTAGTCGGAGCTCACGGTACTCTGCGGCTTACCGCATGGATACCTTCATCAACTTTTTGATAGCTGCTGAGATCCGCTATAATAATACCGATGATGATGATGATGATAATGATGACAATAATAATATCATCAACAACAATAATAATAATGGTAGTATCTAATCGTAACACGAGCAATATTTTTCTGCAATGAACTTTCTAATCGTTCGTAACTAAGCGTAATTCCTGTACCGTGATCCGTGTATATTTAGCAACGAGCATTAAACGACCATTAACTTTATAGATGTTTTTTACGCTCGGGTGCTGGGAAAAAGGTTAAGAACCTGATATATCCATAAACTCAGGTATCGCGAGCAGCAAAGGAATATACAGAACTTTCGTTTTTTAACCAGGGTAAGAACATTCGTTGTCTTTAAATGTAACAGGCTGTCTTCTCCTTCGTTCTTGCAACAAGATGGATTTATCACGTTTATCTTATATACGGTCCTCGTGTAAAGGCAATGGAGCCGTCGCTTTTCCCTTTTACGTTTGAAATACCGATGTCCGAAATGCGCCATTTCGTCTATATTTACTCTAATTATACTTGTTTTATTTCACAAATTCTATCAACTCGGATAATATTGTTTATGATCGTAAAATCGATCACGCAATAAACACGAATTACGTAAGAGTAGAAAACTCGTCGTAGCCTCAGCGACGAATGCACTGCTCTGATTTATATTTTCATGGATCGATGTTAGGGTGTTTGGCGCGCGTTGAGGACAATCTATACGTATCTCTCGGTGACCGCTCTTGCGTATAACGCGGTAAACGAAGACACGCGAATGTGGTTAGATACTCGACTGAAATTCTAGATCCACGCGTGTTTTCCTGGATTATAAATTATTCCGTTCTTCGGAGAAAAGTCGACAGATTTTCATCATCAATTTAGAAAATATAGGCATTGGTCGAGATTCGTCTTTTTCGTTCGCGATTACCATTGCCCCGAATGTAAAACTTGGTCCACTCTCGGAAACATTCGATTATATTGGATGGAATAAAACAATATACGTATACGTAGTAAACGTTCCTTGACAACAATGGTCCCAGTCATTTACCATAATGTCACATTGTTTCCGAGTAGCATGCTCATGGAACACACCCACGATTCTGTTTTACCAGATGGTAAAAAACGGATACAACAGATAAAGCGTACAGCTTTGATGATTATTATAAAATCATTTTCCTTTCTACCGTGCCACAAATCTTGATTTAAAGCAGCGTTCCAGCATTCAGAGACACTCAATTCTTGTCATTCTGAGAACGATAGTACAGTTCAAAATTATATGTTGCATACAACGACTTGAGTGTATTTAGCGATACGTGCGTTTTAATTGATATATATATATAGGTCTGATAAACGGTTCGATTTGATATCGTAACGATAAAGTGCAATCGTGTTCATAAGTATTATATCACTGATATTAGATAATTCAATACCAGACTATAGATAGATCTATATACCAGACTATATTTTTAAAGAAACGTTAATGAAAAAAATTTATTAATAACATTTTTCTATAATAACATTAGTCAAACTACGCGAGAGACGTCTCAGTACCTCCGCGTATTCGCGGCGGGAATATGATTTACCTTCGACTTTGCAATTTGCTCGTTTCAAGTCCAACCGAGAAACGAACAATTTTTTTAACCGATTTATCTTGTACTTGTTTCTATCTCGTACCGTAAATCTTAAAAAGGAATGCATCGGTCTTCGAAGTTCGCGTTGTAACGAGAGAAACGATCGTTGGAATCCTTTCCACGGAGATCTTCTGCGAACGATAGCAATCCAGTGTATACAGGTTGAAAATAGAAAAAACTTTTTTCATCCTAAAGTACGGAACTGGATTTTATCGAACATGGCGAAATTCGGAGTAAATTATGCAATCGTCTTTTCCCGTTGCGATTGTCGTCTTCCTAGAGAGATTGTTCGTCTTGTTAACCGCCTCCACGAGCTACCGCGGTATCGCGGATATATCCACTCGTAGAATTGCGAAGCGGAAAGATCGCAAAGAGGGAGAGAAGGGAAGCGAACTCATCGTTAACTCTAACGGTCCCTCTGGATCTCGGTAGTCCCGTCTCTCTATGATCTCATGACCACGATCTTTGTGCTTTTCCTTAGATTCAACGACGCTTCTCTTCCTCTTCGACCGATCTTTCAAATTTGCCCTTCGATTCTATTCGCGATTTTAATATCAAACGCGTAATATCAAATTATACGTTTGCAAGAAAAACCCGATATAAGGTATATTTAATAGATAATATAATA
This sequence comes from Bombus vosnesenskii, assembly GCF_011952255.1. NCBI lineage: Eukaryota > Metazoa > Arthropoda > Insecta > Hymenoptera > Apidae > Bombus > Bombus vosnesenskii. Next base: position 395,951 of record NW_022883036.1, read on the forward strand.
AAGTAAAAATCCAAATCGAAATGAATTTAATTATAGCTTATCTCGTAGGATATAAATTTTGTTTTATCTCTTATCTAGTTTTCTCGTTCCTTCGATGATCCTTCTCTTTCTGTCCGCTTATTTTTCCTCTCGTACGGCTCCTTGGTGTTTTACACGCTACGTAATCAGAGTCGTGACTACCGTTCGTTCGCACGATGGAGCCACACGAGGGATTTCGTTCGAAGCTGTTATGGATGGAGCGAAGCTTAACTCCCGATCAACTATCAACCAAGATCATAGGTTAGTTGGGGTCGGTACTCGTTTAACGCTCTTACCTTTGCCTAGATGTACTGACGGATATCTAACACATCGGCTTAAATGGGAAAACCGTTCTTAGATGTATTCCCTTCCTGACATTTTCTATTTGCAAGCAAAGAGAACGAAAGGAAATGTTCTTACAAATTACCGATTCCATCCTCTTCTTAACGAATAACAAATAATTTCGATTTATAACTGCTTAACGGTCGTAAGAATTTAATACCGTGAGGTACTGTCAGCATTTCGACATTAATGGCGTAATAACGTCCATGAGCGTTGCTTTATGACACCACGTCTAATGATTCGTAGTTAGATTATAGGAGCACCAGCCGATCACGAAGATGAAAAGTACAGTGACGAACAAAAGTATCCGCACCGAACGTTTCTTTACGAGATATCGTACGGTAAACGTAGTTTTTTAAACGTTTTAAAACATCTTTTATCGGCTCCAGTTAGACTATGATATAATTCCTTTCCTTGTGAATTTTATACCGTCTCAACAATATCTAGAAGCAACACAATCTCTTTTGCGATACCGTTCTATAGCTGTATACGACTATACCAGTTACCATGATGTGCACTGACACTCCCTCTATCCAGAGAAAGATTTGCCGCTGCATTTATCGTGGGAATAGAAGAATGGACTCGGTGTTTGAATTCTGCATATCCCTCAACTAGCCACGTTTTATTTCCCCATTTACGTTTCATCCGTTATAATATGACGATTTATCACCGTAAAAATGTATAAGATGGTAATTCGAGAAAGGGATTTTTAAATACGATATTAACCTATATGGTATGACAAGTGTTGCTCACGTTAGTTGAATACGAAACGATCGAAGAACGCCAAAACATAAATGGACGCGTGCAGCATGCGTTTGTCGGTGAATGATTAATAATTCTATCGCGTCCGATGGCTGGTTCCTCGTAAACTCGTTTCACTGGAAACACCGTAACGCTGATCCTCTGTATCCCTATACGTTTCGCAAACAATCTTTGTTCGACGACTAAAAAAAAAAAAAAAACGTTTCTATTGCGAAATCCATCGCTATTAAAATTTGTACGATCGAAATTGCATCGATATCGGTCTCGCTATAAGCCGGGCTAGATCCTAGATATTAACGTTCGATAGTATTACTTGGTCGTAAAAAGTGTTTGACGTTTTATCTGGTGAAGTAGGTTACGCTATTACTCGGTGGAAAAAAGTCGATGGAGCGAATGGTGACTGCAGGTCGGGTGGTGCAATCTCGGCGAAGTAAAAATTCCGTAGCCTGCGCCTGCGTTCCCTTCCTTGGCACGAAGTTTAAATGTTAGCTACAATAGCGTGCCATGTCAGCTGAATCGTGTCGAAACAAACGGGCGAGAGGTTCGACCGACGGACCTTCTATTCGAGTTAAACCTGCTGTACAGTTTGCATTAATGTTCTTTGGAAAACTATACAGAGCGAAATGTCTAAATCGCTTATCCGAAGGGAATTAGTGGATGCATTAAACCGAATCTGTGTTTCCTCCGCTCGACATTCGCTGTAACTGGCCATTACGTTGTTATTCTTGCCGTTTCTCCGAATCGAGATCACGAATTTTATCGTAGTTCTTTAAAGTCTCGTACAGAATAATGTAATTATCGCGGAGCTGAACTAATCGGTGCCATAAGTTAGCGTGAATCACATCGTTAGGTTTCGACTCCGCCTCGGCCATTACCTAACGGAACAGCGAGAGTTTCATTAACAAGGTTGAAAGTGCAATTGAAAATCGTTGTTACGATCGCGTTGATTCGAAAGCGAAATTAACGCGTTCTTCGCTATATCGCGGCAGAGGTAGGCAAGAGTTACAATTAACTGTAAGGATTACTTTGTCGGTGGTCCGTCGTCCGCGATTCACTTGAAGGTACTTGAGATGAAAGAACAGCTCGTAAGCCCAACAGTCGATGGTTTCAGTGTTACGAGTTGCATTCGTTAGTTCGATCGGAGGCGATGTAGCGGTCAAAGCAATTGCTTGTAGCCAGCGTTTCAACTGAAGTAGATTTGTACACATTTTGTTTCATCGAACATACAGAGAGATAGAGAGAGAGAGAGAGAGAGAGAGAAAAGGAAACGCGTAATTGCAAGTGCAAGGAATTTATGAGAATCCTTACGGTCGTAGTGTCGTTAATGAGTTTCACTACAGCAGGTCTCATGATATCGATAAGTTTCCCAATAATCGTGGTGTCTTTTTTTACCGTAGTCACGTAAGTCGAAAGAGAGCTATTCCAATTCGGCGGTCCACATTGTGCGTTTTTCAACTCTCGCCTTTATAAAAAAAAAAAGTATCCTTTAGTTTGCTCTTTCCGCTTAATTTCTAGTACTTCTCGTTTGTACCTACTTTTGAAAGAATGTTGGAATTATGTTGTCCATGATGTACTGTGACGGAGTAACGACGATTTTCTTTGTACATGTCGCCAAGCTACTGACTATAAATGCTAAAAGTTGTCCAAGCGGTCCAGGTCTTCGACGTACGTTACAACCTGTTATACCTCGCGATCGATAGTATTTTCTTTTACAGATTCCATGTCGCGATCGATTGCGATCGCACATCGAGAGAGAGTAGTAACTGGAAACTGCGGGAATCAGCGCAAAAGTCCATTACGCGCGTACACGTAACTTGTATTTTCATCAACCCTTAAAGGCTATCACGAGTAAAATTTCACCCCGTGCGAATTTCGTTTTAGTACTATCAATCGTGTAATAATACCACCGAAAACGACGATGTTGTTTACTCTTCGCGTAGTATCGCGAACAACGATAAAAGATTCGATTCCATTTGGTTAAACCTGGTTAATTTCTCGATCGAAATGAATTTTCACCCGTGACAGCCTTTAAGAGTTAATAATTACCGCCGAAGTCTGAGATGCTACTGAGATCGCAATTCTTCGCGGTGGAAAGCGTAGATTGGCACTTGACTTCCCGATCGATCGCAGGTTCGTTGAATTTATTATTTCTAACAGATTCCGGCATGTACTCGTTGACGAAGTTATTCAATTCGATGATCTTGTTTGGAAATGTTTCTAAACAATTAAAAGCCTACACGGAAATACAGTAAATGGTATAAGGGTTAAGTAGGAAGGGTTTGTTGTATTTCGTACTTCTTGATGAAGACGCTGGAGACACGAGGCCTCGCCACCTATCTCGGAAGTCATCACGATGTTTCGCAAATAGTTGGCTAATAGTCGTAATTGAATATCTCACGTAAATTTGGACCAACGTTCATCTTGGCATCCCCGCAGGGTGAAAACCAGCGTCCACGATTATCGGACTAACCTGCAAAGAATTCGGAAAATTTTCGACAATGAACGATCGCGATCTCCATCGTGGTTATAGGTATGAATATAAGTACGAATGTACGTGAATCGATGCTAGCGAACTTATTAATTTTTCCATACCTCGGAACGAAGTTACTGTTTTATCTGACCGTGATAAACTTGTCGTGAGATATACACTTGATATCCTTTTCTACGTGGCTCCCATTCGCACAGATTTTTCGAGAACGGATCTACGAAAGAGTCAAATGTAAAAAAAGAGTATCTACGACTCGTAACATGTAAAACTATATAAAATAAAACGCAAAGTGGAATAATAAACGAAATAAATCAGTATTTAAATTCCATTTCTATAGACGTACTCGTAAAAAAAATATGAAATTACATAAAAATTCGTAGCCCGATAATGATATTTCAAGGGAGAGTGTTGAACGAACAACGTTTAATAGCATATTTTTCATAGCGTTGAAAAGGTAGCTGATAGATTCCACAACAGGTATCACGCATGTGGTCGTGTTATTACGACCACGAGTCTGTTTTCTACGAAACAGAGGCTCAAGATAAATAGTGTAACGAGCGATTCGCTGTGCGGTGTATAGAATGTATTCAAAAGCAGACGGTTAATGAGAATGCAATGGGCGCCTTAACTCCACCTAACATCGGCGAGCTGGAAACGGATGTGCTTCCAGATTTTTCCTAATTAAGATGTGGCCGGTGCAACTCCATTACGTAAAGCAACCATCTTGATTTACCGTTCGACTCGACGGCGATCCGGCTGCAACAAAACCTTTATGGTCACGAGAGAATTGGAAGGACTCGAAAAGGTCCGCGGCTCTTGTTCTACCTCCTTCTTCTTCTCTTTCTCTTTTCTTCTCCATGCTCTGGTTAGTCGTCGTCTTCTTCTTCTTCTTCTTCTTCTTCTTCCATGTCTTCCTCTCCTCCGCTGTTCTTTCCCTTCCTTTTCTTTTCGTTTCTTTACGTTCGTGTCCGTAAGTTTTGCGGAGGTGCCGAGGTGAGATCTCCTCAAAGATCTACCTACGATGCACGACCACTATTACTGGCACTGGCAAGGGTTGCCTGGAATGTGATGCAAATTTTATACGAATCAGTTACAGCGCGGACCGTCCAATACCTCTACGAATCTAAACCTTTGATAGGCTTGGTTAAGATCGTTGAATGGCAAGTGGCGATCTTCGGTATAAAAGCAACAGTTTTCATAGGAAAAAAATTCTTCGGGTCTTATTGGAAGTTTTACAAGAAGATAGATAATACAGCAAAAAGATTGCGCTATCTGGAGTGTAAAGACTGATACGGATGTCGGCGGCTGACAGTGTGACCAAAGACGGCCTCGAACAGAATGAGAAGTGGAAGGAAGGAAAAGAAAAACAAGGAGAACAGCCAGAAGAAGAAGAAGAAGAAGAAGAAGTCAGGAGGTATCACGGCCGAAGACATTTCTATGCGCGCCCACTGTCAGCGAAGATAACTTACGACTTGGCGGAATGGTAATGACCGTGGCAGACATTCCGTCCTGTTGCAGATTTAATAGACTCGTCCTGATAGGGGGGTACGAAACATGTCACCGCTCGTGACCAACCGAGTCGAGCCAATGATTTATCTCGATGGACACGTCTTGTCAACACCATCACGATTTTGAATCCCAACCGGGCTACGGAATAGATTCGCTATCTTATGGCATTTCTTATCTCATGTTCCGAAATACCGATGTCATTCATCAGATCAGTTTTCGTAATGTCCTCCGATCCTTTTTAGAATAGACTATACACAGGGACTATACATATTCGATCCTATCGTCGAACATTTCTGCAAGTAAAAAGTAATTCTTATATTCGAATTTAATTATAAGAAATTTAAAAATAACCAAGTACGTAGATTGCGATAATTATAGGTAGTAGACGAAGCAACGTTTGCCAAACAGGTATCTATCTGGTGATTAAAGTACAAGGCGTAAAAACGAATATCACTGGTTGAAGAATCCACTGGTCCGGCCAAGATCCGCTTAATCTCTTTGCGATGTAAAATCTTGTTCTTTCACGATCGAGTTCTTACGAAGACGTCTGCCATTTTTAATTCAATTAACCTGTGGCTATCCGTTCGCAGGTTTGTATAATACGCGCGATCAGTCGGTAAATAACGCTAAATGATTCGATCGCGTATTTGTGCAAAGTATGTAACACGTTGATAGCCGAGCAGGCAGCAGCTCTAATGCAACGTGTTAGCTTACTGGAGCACGCGATCCTGTTGGAGTAATCGTCATTTGCCGCCGTGTACGTACCATCTTATGTATTTCTTCGCGTAATCGCATGCGACTTACTTACATTTACGTACACGCGTGCAAACACAGATACAGCGTGACCCGTTCAGTGAAAGCAGATTACAAAGATATATTTAAATACAAGAAGCACACTTATGCAGGATTTGGTATAAAATCAAACTAATCGTTAATAATTATGGTCTTTTTATTCCCGCTCATAAACAAGGTAATTGTTAACGATAAAAGCGGTCCGAGGACTGCGATTATAAAAAATGGCGATAAACGATGATGTTTGTTAGAGACACGAGTAATTTACTTCGTGCAGTAACGAGGTCGACGGGGACCAGCGTAAACCTCAATAAAGATAAACTTAGCCCGGCTGCTAAATAGCTATATTTAAGCTCGCGTCTCTTTGTTCGTAAGATTGTCGTACTTACTTAATCGGATTGTTCCGAACGCTACGGACACGGTGTAATTCATGAAACGAATGTGAATAGATTTCATAATAGGAGAAACTCTTTAGTTGCTTTCTAATGGATTCTAGCCAATGAACCGACGTTGTAAAGGGATTTTCGAGTTCCTTTGTTCGCGTCTCCTATTATACCGGCAATTTTCTTAATTCGAACCACACGCCTGTAGAAGGCAGAAAGAGGGAGAGGTAGGAAAGAAGTTAAACGATTTATCGTTGTCGCAATCGCGTTAATTGAGTTGGCACTGAACGCGTACGCGTTGACTCTCGATGAAGCACACGTCGCTCGGTCATGGAAGATTAAAGATAACACACGCGCGTTTGGCGTAGCAACAGTTGGGTTAGGTTTTTCCATGGAATCCGGCAATGCTACGTTTCGTCGTCGAGTTAAAGGACTGACGTAACGAGACGTGACCTGCAACTCGATAAACATAGGTCTTTGAAAACAACGGAAGTTGGACGTGGTCGAACATTGACAGCGATCGGTAAGAAGTCGATACTGTTCTACCGTACACGAGTATAAGTGCGACTGGGAGGTATTAGTATTAAACGAAGAACAGGATGTATAGATTACGGGACATCCTTGTAGAGTAATAAGTTTACCGTGACGTGAAAAATAAAGGGGAGAGATTTAACCGAGTTAGTTTATAGTCTCTTGATTATACCGACCCGAGGCGAGTAGTAGCGCGCGTGTTTCAGAACGGCCTTAGTCCGACCATCTGTCAGCACATCTGCTGTTAGCGAACGATTAGATCATTTCTCGATACCTTTTCATGCTGCAATTACCTTTTCGCAATGTATTACGCATTTGTATCGAAAGATTTATCGACGCGTCGATCCGTGAATCTTCGAATAGGAAAATCGTTAACACTGTTTTGGTTTCTATCGTTGCGCCGATAAGCAGCCGCATGACTTATTATAGGAGGAGCGTTAATACGATGTAAAAGCCAGCCACGGATGAATAACTGGAGGCAGACCAAGGCGAAGATTGGTATGTCGTGAGCTTGCCGTAAAGTTGCAGCGGTGTAACGCCGTGGCGAATCTCCTAGCACCTATCTGAAATGGCATCTGGATTTTTGCAGACACTCGTGTCCTGCGAGCCGCGATATCGCGTATTCACGGTACGTTAGAGGCTCTGCTTCCACGCAGTGTCTTGCACGCTAATTACAACGTATCCGCGGCTGAGATTGAATGCGGGCGATATTTCATATAGGACAGAGCGCTCTTGCTTGCGCAACAACGTCTAATAACGATTGCGAAAGCGATACGTAAGCGAGGTTCCCGTAAGGGGATCGAGGCCGAAGAAAGTACATGCAGTCTGCTTCGTCCGTACAGAGAAAAAGGAGAAACGTATAGTGTCGCGCGATACCGAAACCGCATTATTCGCCGGATAAAGGACGATTCGAAGCTTCCTTTTGCCATTAAAACTTGATAACACGTGTCCTATCTTTTGTATTCGTATATAGCTCGTTTGTGATCGTTCTACCTCCGATTTTCTATTCGATTCGACAATATAATTGCCGTAATTAAGGAATCGTTGGACGCGAACAACTTACACAACGAAGTAAACAGCAAGACGTCGCGTTATGTATGTAGAAAACTCACGACCGAGAACAGAGGCACGATCGCAATTGGTAGTGCATGTGCCTTTCTAATTTTCGCATGGCGCAACACGCGGTTCTTCCTCTCAAGACCGAGCCGATTAGCATTTCTGGCTAATCGCGTTTCTACGAATTTAACTTAATTCCTACCACCTTCTAGATGATATGCACGTTAGGCGCGGCAATATTTCAATTTCGATTCACTATTCATTCGATGATCGAGCAAAAGGGCATATCGAACGTATCAAAGACTAATGGCTTCCGTGACAAAAATATTTTTGCTTTCTTTCTTTTCTTATAGACTCTCGTAAAAGAATATTTAATTTCTATTCGATACAGTGCAAAAAGATTTTCGCAATATGGCGATCAGATTTTACGTGGTTCGTCAGCTTTCTCATTGATGATTCTTTATTGCGACTCTTGTTTGCTGGCGAGATTCGTCTTGATGGGCCTGCGATTTCAAGCCACCTTTATTATAGTCGAAGATCTAGTTTTCTCCGGCTTATCGCGCGGCAACCATCTAAACGTTGTTGTCACGTAAGACCCATCGGGTAGAGATCCACTTACGACGGATGCGCGAACTCGTCCGAGGCATTGTGCACACCATGCGGGATAACCTGGACCTTATACGAGGCTGATTAACTCGAGGAACGTTCTTATTATCAGCGAACGAAACTACGTTACGGGTTTGCCGAAGCATAAACGTGAGTCGCGTTCGTGCTCCGTTCCGACTTTTATCATCGATATCTCGAAACGGTCGAGCCTTGATTTATCATTATGATCGTCTCGATATCAACGACACGGCTTGCCAATGTCGGGAAGTCGTTTCTTTTCGGTAGATAATTCTAAGACATATTTCTCGTTATCGCGGAAGAAGTTAATGGCCAGACGCGAAAAGTTCACGCGCAAAATAATCATCCGTTCCGCATTCCACCCTGCACGATTTCAGACGATGGTAGACGTGATTCGTGGAGGGTAAAGTTTTGGGACGCGGGATACGAGGAAAGGTACTCATTTGCGTGTCCAAAGTGACGCAGCCGCGGAACACGCTCACCCAGAAGCAGGAACATCGTGTTCCTGCCATTACGGTTATTGCGAGCCGTGACAGAGGCATTTAGATTCAGCTGGAATGCAGCTCTGTAGCCGCAATAACAGGTAGACGTAAGGTAGTAACCAGTAGGAATCTCGCTTAAGGGGGTCGGTGTCTTTTCCTGTCTTTTCTTTGCTCTCTTTCTACATAGAATCTCGTGATTCGAGTGATTCGTGTGATTCACTTTCTACAACAATTACAGCAATGCGTTCCTTCCGCTCGGGTAGCATTTCAGATCGAAAAGATAACATGCCGTAGAAATATATCTTGAGAAATGGTATAGCCTTTGTATACAAGATCGAAAGCACGAAACTATAAATTTACGCGTTAGAAATGCCCGATTTAAATAGGATAAATGCGTGCAAGTAGTGGAATATAATTCTTTACGGATTCAACGCACGGCATTCCTTTAAAACACGACGTAAACATTATGATACGATAATGTACGATATAAATGACAAATGCACTCGGTGGAGCGCGCAGGCCGCTAATTATGCAGATTGGCACCTAACGTAATGCTCGTTAATTAACCGCATTGCCTATTTTATATGTTCAGGTGGGACGGAAGGACGGCCGGGCACGGCGCCATATTGCCACACCAGAGCTGCCTACGCTTTAAGCAATGTCGTGTGAAACGGTGAGTCGTTTACGATTTATTGCAAAACCACGCGCGAGATTGTACGCTTCGAACATTCGTGTCTTTCGGTTATCGAAAAATATATTACTTTCGACGATGGGTACGTGGCTCGATGAAACGTCAAATTTTCCCCTCGTTGGTGAGATTATTTCAAGACTTTGGAGGATCGGCAAGGATTTACGACACAACCGTGAATTCATTGTCCTCGAAGGATCGAAAGGTCGGGCACGAAGGTCGAGACTCGATACCGCGATGACCTCTTTGATCGTGGCTCGTCTTCGGAGGTCGAACGGTTCGTAGGCGTTCCAGGAAGTCGCGATGATCCTCGAAGCCGTGTATGAGCGTGTTGCACATCCCTCCGGTACTTAAATCGCTCCTCACCTATGCTTGATAAAAGCCTAGGTTCCAGTGACGTTTATCGTCGGTGCATATACCTTTAAACGCATACGAGCGTACAGTCTACAGTCTACGATAAGAGTTTGCGCTACCACCGTCATCATCGTTTCCTAACATCGGTAATTTATACTCCATTGTAAGCCCGTCAAGTCCTGACGTCTTCATCCACCAAGGGTGTCTTCGATAATCGCGGTATCCACGCCCACGCGAACGTATCCCACTCTGTCTTTTCATCGGTATACGCGTGCTATTCAATTAAAACGACCATGACTGAGAACATTATCATCGGACATTAACTTTTTTCACTTTTTCATGGGTACGAGTTATTTCCCCGTAGGAAATTATGGCTACATAATGCACAGAATGTTCTCTATCCGGTTCAAAATTCAATTAAACGCGTACGTGATCGCAAAAACAAACGAACGAACGTCTCTCTCGTAACAGTGGATTCGTAGCATTATTTATGGCGCGGCTTGCTTTTGTCCCTCGTCTTTTCTTCCAAGAACGCCGGTTCGTGTTATGCCAGACATGGTTCAGGGCGTGCCATCCACGTGGAGACGCGACTATGGGTTTGACGAACCTTGATAGCCTCTTCTCTCAGAAAGGATATCCGATTCGTGAGCCGATGAATTAGGAATTTGCATTAGCCGATGAAATAGCACGCGTATGTACGTATACTGTACTATTAGCGCTCGATCACACCCGCAGCTTTATCGAAAGGGCAAAAGATATTGAACGTTTCGATGACCAGGGACTGTATCGTATCGCGATCTCCTCGCAACACGTATAAATTCCGTGCTCGCGTGTATCTCTGTTCTACCTGCAACATCTCTATTCTTCGCGGCAACATCGATAGCCTGAAAAACGTTTTATTATACCGCCGATTGTTCAAAGAAGGGACAACACTCTGGAGAAAAAGACGAAGCGTTTGTCTCTCGTCGACGCGGAGTCACGTGCCGAGATAAGTGCTCCTCAATTTGGAGACAATCGAATTCCTCCTCTGCATACAATTCTCGGGGTAACGGTGAGACGCAACGCGTGACATCACGTATCCCCAGCTGGGTGACCAAGGTAGCTTGCTAAACAGGTGGCCATTTATTTTCTTCTCTCATTTCTTCTGTTTACCCTGCGTCGATGTACTCGCGCCACGAACACGAGAAAAAGGCAGCCGTTTTCCTTCCCTCCGCAGAAAAGCGATAAATTTCCTAATCCTTCCTTTTTCCAAGTTCTAACGTTACGAAACGGACGATACGTGTATAACGTTGCCCTTTCTATAACTCAGGTTAGGAGAAGGTGAGCAGCGCGCGATGGTCGTTTTAAAATCTCTCGGGGTGGTGTTGGCGAAAAGAACAACCACCCTCGTGAAGAACGTCGATTTGCAGGTATAACGTGCGGCAAAGCCTCGTGTAGGGTTTTAATTACTTTAGACAAATTCGAAACCGGAGACTCTCGCGACGCTGGTGGCCCTCTCGTGTTACCTTGGCTCGAAGACTCGCGCTTGTTAGGTACCCGCCACGCGGTGGTATGCACTGTTGTCGGTGGTATACGCTGCTGTCGAGACGTTGACTGGTTTATTTGGTGGTATCTTAAGTCTTTGCCTGCTGGCAAAATTGAAAATCGAGGATGCGCTTCTATACGCCCTGGTAACGCGTTACCACGGATCGTGTTTCCCGATAAATCGCTCTTCGATCGATGCTGCGCTGCCTGTCTTCTCTCCTAACAATTTTTTTAGCCACGCGGGAACGTCGAAATGATTGCTATGCTAATCGAAGCTGCTGATTTATCAATGGCTTACTTTGTGGATCGATGGCACGTGGTAGAACGTAGATTCGCTTATTTGTTTATCGCGCCACTTGTACACAGCGTATGAGAAGCTAACGTCGCATTACCATTGATTACTCGTTTGATCGTTGCATTATACAAACATGAAACGCGATGTCCCGAGTAAAATTACAACGGCGACCAGTCAGCAAATACTTCGTATCAGGATTTAGGGATGTAACGTAAGATTCTGTAGACACGTGGCTCGAGTTCATCCCGTGTAACACCAGGGTGATGCCGTAATAGAGTATCGGTCTGATCATCTTTACCCAATGATTCGTTGGATCCCGAAGCCGTGTGTCTTTTATTACCCTTGCAAATAATTTTTGCAAATTCTCGGATCCTTATCTTGTACGTCTTCGCTGTAAAATCGATCGATTAATGGTTTCCTTGAATCAATTATCGCGTGTTCTATGAAACCATGTGTTCTAATGCTTCTCAGCGGATGTATTATGCATGCAGGTTTATGTTCAACGTACGATAGGAAATCTGGCGAGGTTTTTAAAACGAACAAGTTCGCGTCATTTTGCGAGAAGTCTCGGATACCTCGAAGGAACTGACGTAATGCAGCTTCGAAGTTGTCTGTATCTTTGTGTCACGTTCCCTTGGGGCGAAAATCACTCGTTCACTTTCAAATATGCAAATCACTGCGCGCGTTATGCGTCAGTGAACAGAGGAATTTCGAGCGGAAGGCTTGCGAATGAAATATGTTAGCTTGCTCTAACGATATAATTAGTTGCAAATACCCGATAAATAAAAACATTTTTTCACCACCTTGAACAAAGATATTCGACTTACCCTCTGTCAGAATCGATCGATTTCCCTGTAATTTCGGGCAGTTAGTCGATAATCTCTCGTAGTATCGAACGTTATCCGAATATTCTTGCAAACGAGAAAATAATTTCCCTTCTCGAGCTACGAATACAAATTGGTATCGAGTATAGACGGGGCAAAGCTTAGTGTGCGCAAGCTAATGGTTCGAAAGTAATGCCCGCGAACTCTGTGTCCTGGTAGTCATAAAGTAGCGTGCAACAGGGCCCTGGCTTGTTCTACGACTTCTATTTGTAGGTGTTGCTCAAGCGCTGTATACACCCGACGTGTATTATGGTGCACCGCCACTGTCGAGGCAAGTTAATGCTCTATCGTTACTTATTGGCCGCCCGTTGTTGCTGCCGTTGTATCGCGGTTTCGTCCCTTTGATTCTGTCTATGGTGGGTAGAAGAAGATTCGCTGGATACGCGCAAAGGAATGCGAGACATTCGTATTAAATACCGGATCTAGCGATTTGTGGCCAGAAACATCGACAACGCTTTATCCCCCTTAATCGAATATAGTAGCAAAAAACCAACAAAAATGATTTAAAATTATCATAACTGTCTTCCTCTCGTAAGAAAAAAGAGAAAAGAGTTTTAGAGTGGTCGAACTGCCTCGTCATTAGCCACATTTCTGCGTTAGATCCTATCTATCGATGACCTTGCGGTGTGGCCGACATGTAACGCGAGATCCGTGTCCCATATGCGGGTGTAACATTTTATTTGACACGGCTTGTAGTCGAAAGGACACGTATGTATGTCGTTCATCGAAGACCTCGTCGTGTTTCTGTTAGCAAGGTAAGGTACAGCCTAGTGCATTGACGCGTGATCATCGATCTGGGTTAACGTTTTTAGCGTCGAGTTTTGTCCGTCTGTAGGTTCGTTACTTCGATCGAATTCAATTAGCTCGCATCAGAAACTGTGTATGCATGCAGCTATACTCTTGTAGATTGCAAGATTCTTGTCGTTAATTTTATTATACGACCGTGGCACTCCCATCCCATAATACGTAACGGCTAGTTTACTTTTAGAATTAGTTTTTGCTGATATCTCAAAGATTGGCAATTTTTAATAAACCGACGGTATCGTTATTTAGTGAATTATCGTTTTACGAGATTATCCCGGCCTGTTGAAAGGTACGGTACCACCCGTGCGAAAAAGATATCGACCGACTCTTCTACCTTCTCGAACACGAGATTCTTCTTTCAAGATTCTCTTTGTTCGCCTGCCGCCATGTAGTTTGGCAAGGTAGAGAAGATGAAGGAGTAGGAGGACGACGAGCAAAGGTGGGATGGTTTGAGAAAAAAGTTTCAGGCCTATCCTATGTATAGCAACGCGAGAACACGAACCTCGGGGAAAAAAGTTTTATGGTCGATCTCGTGCAAGTCTGAGAATCTCTGCTTGTTCGAACCTATGGTGGCCAAAAATAAAGGTATCGTTTATGGATCGCGATTGGTACACGAGATCAAGGATAAAGGGAGGTAGAAGTAATAGCGCAATTTTCAATTGACCCAGACCTCATCGGCGAATTCATAAATTACAGATTCGCCTCTTTGCATCTCCGATAATTCCACGGGATTGCCACAATGCAATCGGAAGAGCATGATCACGCGTGCATTGTCCACACGTTGTAGCGTGTTAATCTATTATACTACAAGTTCCGCTAGAATTCTCTGAACCATGACTAACTCGAATCTCTCAACTATTCTTCAACGAACGGAGTAAATCGTTAAAAAGTTCCTTCTATACAGGATGCTTCGTTCGCCTTCCATCCGAACAGATTGTTCTAGCGTTAAATCTCGCCACACGTAGCGTAATTACCGATACATATTTATTTCCTATAGGAAACAGAAATTATTATATCTTCTGTATTTGATATCAAAGATACATAAAATCGCGATGATAAAGAAACGACTAGCTTTTAAATCGTTCGTTCTAAACTCTTCGTGTTATCCTACGGTGCTATCAAAGGATTAAACGATTCGCGATAAACGAAACACGGTGTTGGAGTGTGTTACTGGGTTTTGCCAATAAAATTCAGCGGAATCTTAAAATCGAAAGTATATAGACAGAATGAGAAAATGTCAGGATATGTGTACATTGCGTGAATCTTGGTAACGGTTTCCGCGAGAAACGTCGCGTTGCGCGAGAACGTAAGGAGATAAGGAAAAATGAAGCGTCATTCTGTAAACGCATTACACGGCAACGAGATTTCTTGAACCGTTTCCAATAGCAATAAACTGCAGGAAGAACTGGGTGTGCGCGAAGCAGCCGCTTTTATAGCAAGCTGACCATAAACGTGGGTAGCCTTTGTCCGAGTAACAGTACTTTTGCTCGTTCTTCCCCTCTCTTTTCCCTACGTTCTACGATAAACATTACTCTTACTCTTATTCTGTTTTCCGCGCTCGAACCTACGTATGTGCTTGCGTAGAACGTACACGACTTCGCGTCTTATTCGAAAATACAGCTAACAATAAGCAAATAAAGCATAACGATAACGATCTCGATAAGAAATGGGAATTTGAACGTATTGGATCATTCTTCGAGATTCCACAGTTTCAAGCTATCTATTTTAATGGAGCATGACTTCTTTCAAACTGCGCGTTCGTATCCTTTAATTTTATTCAGAAGCAGCGGAATTTCCAGGCTGACCTGATATTATTATATTTCTAGAGAGCTTAGAGATTTGCCGGTAACGCATTACTCTCCGTCATTAGTGGAAAAATGTTTGCGCAACCTGAATACTCTAGTTAAATTCAGACAGGCTTAAGGCGGAACAGTCACACGTAAATATCTATCGCAGCCGTAGGTCGATCAGTGGAGTAGGTAGACAACTTGGTAGGTAGAATCGTCGCGATCTACAGTGGCGAGAATATAAATAGGTATAAGTAGGTATAGAATATAAATAGAATGTCAATTATTTTTCGTTCAACCATTTCGAATACATTTTTCCATGAAACACTATGCGCTCTTTGAATATTCATCGCGGTATTACGAAAAATCTATAATACAACGACGTTAACTTGGAAACAAATAGCAAACGTTTCGTACCAGCTACGAAAGAGCACTCTAATCAAGAAAGCGTGTAAAGTAGACGCAAAGAATCGTTCGAATTAATTTTGCAAATAGCAACCGCTGCATTCGTAGAACGAAACGTCGATCTTCTCGGAGTCTGTCCTTTTGTCGAATTCTATCGAATTGTTTGGCCGCTTTCTCGTAAAATTACGATCGAATTGTGGCAGGTTAAGGCCCACGCTTGGAACGCTGCTGGATTCGGCCTCGATAAACACCACGAAACGTGGGTTGCGCAAAGTTTAATAGACCAGCAGGAAGGAGAGCCGTGGCAACGATACGATTGTTCGTGGTCCATTCGATTCGATCGCCCGCTGCACGAAATGCAATCCATTTTTACGCTGTTTCGGATATCGCATTGAATTTTGCATGAACTCGGTTGGAAGAGAATACGACAATCAAGCGTATCCAGGACACGTCGCTATACGGCTACGTAATGCGATATGCAGTCTCTTATTAAACTGACCACACGTGTGCATCGTTCCAAGATCCAGTGGTTGTCGATCTCGACTTTTCTTCCCTGGCAAGCCACAGATCACTGGTCTATCGTAAGTACAGCTCGAACACCGCTACATTCCGCACTCGGACGAATCTTTGGTCGATCTATCAAGTCGTTCGATAATTTCCTTCGCAATTGTATGAAAAATACGAAACACATTTTACAGACATTTGTTGTTTGGTTTCCGAACGAATCTTCGAAAATAATCACATCTGTCACGAACGATTGCCATTTTCGACAGACAGATTTCATCTTTTCTACCATCTGGTTATCGATACTCGTATGGTACATGGTAGTAATTCGATGAACAGCGTGTATTTTCCATTTCCTTACTTTCACCTTCTGCTTACTTCGATAATAGCGATATGCGTGCCATAAATCTCATCGATCAATCTTCGCGCCGACCAAAACTTGTACGATCCTATACACACCGTACGCGTGTATAACTCGCTAATCAAGTAGAAAAAATGCTCCTTAGCATCAAGTTATAACGCAATAAGTTACGCAACTTTGCAGCAGCTTGATAGCACATAGTAGGATATTTCTGTACGATCATCGTAAAAGAGAAATTTAATTAACGCTTCTAAAGCTTCTAAATCTTTTCGACTCGATTCGGTCGATCAGCTTGACAGAGTCAATTTTAACTTTTAATTGGTCAGAATTTATTCCCTCTGCAAACGCAACATTCGATCGATAATCGATGGTAACGCGTCAACGAATGCGCGAATATAAATCAATTTGGCTAGACTCGACGGAATTGTCACGAGACACGATCCGCTGCGTATCACGTTTTGAATATTTCACAATTACTTTTGGTCCTGACGATATTTATCGAGCCATTCCACAGACAGATAGCTTCTATTGATTCGAGTTTATGCGAGTGCTACTGACCGTACGCGACGACGTGGCAAAATCATTGTAACCATTGTCGCGTGGAATATCTAAACAATCGATACCACCATTGTGCATTTATTGACCTCGTTTCTTAATTGCTATTTCTTTTGAAATATAGTAGAACTTTCAATATCGAAGTTTATTTAGAGTAACGCGAATTGTTTGAACGACGTTCTGAAAAATGATCTTCAAACGTTTCGCTGTATATATCTATATGCTATTATGTATACATACAAGTGCTTGAGTCGATAAGGTGCAATTACAAAATGTTCATTTCATAGAATTCGATATCTAATCCGATGCTCATCGAATACGAAAAGAGAGATTATTTGCGCACGTAGGCCTCGATACCTTGAATCGTTTATTTTTACCCTGGTTACTTATCAACGTGTAAAGCATTGTTATTGTGCATTCGCACAGTTCCCTCGCTAACTTCAGTTTCAAGTTGACACGTCGAATAAGATACCGATGATCAGTAAACTACGAACGTAATATTCGACGGAATATCTTGGAATGTATTATTACAGATATAAATTAACCTGCCTTGACTTTCTATTTATTTGTCATCCTCAATTCTATACGATATTCATCGTTTCTGCAAGAAACAATCGACCGAAATGAGAATGGAGGTGGTCTCTTTGTCTCTGAGAGATCGCAGGTGGAATGCATTTTTCACAGCCAACTTATTTAGTTTATTTATTTGCGATAAATCTTATGGGACGGTGTGAAACGAATAGGCGAACGATTATTCATTTGTCGATTAAAAAATTGCTACAGATGCGGTCAACGATATTGCCGACAATAAAAGTCGTCCCGGTCTGGGCACGCCCTTAGATACCTGATTCTCAGCCCCAAGGCTTTCAAAGCACCTACACGTAACACTTTCGTTACGTGCCGTAATTACAGACCGTATCGAACCTCGAGCTGCTTCGAGATTTATCAGGTCGCGAAGATGCCTATCCGGAATATTTCTTGCGCGCATTAACAAATTACAACTGGCTCTCGATATATCTGGCGTTTAACTTATTCCACCATCAAGAATATATTACCAGATGCGTACGTAGCTGGTTTTTGTACTTCTTTAGAATCACTGGAATATTGGGAAGTCGATGAATAACACGCAGGAAAAGTACACTTAATTAGACTTTTACACGATTTCTATTCGACATGGTTTATGCAAAAATCCAATTCCTCTTTTACGTGATTTAATTCGATCTGACATAGTTCGAACGATCCCTTTCTATCGTAAAAACGTCTTCTTTCAATTTAACCCTTCGCAGCCTAAATTTATTATCGCATTATCCTCTATTGGATTTTGTATCGTACATTTATCAAATTAAAAAATATATTCTCACGCGGGCGCGTAATGCGTTCGTACGAGTAAGATTCAATTAGAGATTTGTTCGAAAACAATTTATTACTTATATTGGCTTTTTCGCATCTAGATTCAACCTATCATGCTTCCATTTTTTCAAGAACCTATCTATCGCGCAGAAACATAATCGCTGTATCGATAATCTCGGTGTCTCACGATCTTTGCTACGTTTGCTGGTCGTCAACGCGCAAAATATCAATCTACTAAACGCTGGTTTGCCCGCCATGTATTTATAAAAGCGCGATTCATGCGAATGACAACGGTATAGTCGATCGATCGGTATCGACGCCCACACTTTTCAGAGTAGCAACCACTGCGCAACAAGCCACAAGTGCACATGCACATTTCTGCCAGCGATGAAGCACGAAGTGGGCCGCATGAACGAGTGCATTGCGTGGCGTTTGCATTCATAGATTTGCGCCTACTTGCAGCCGTGCAAATCCATTACGTGCGTCACTCTCACACACCTACGAAAAGTCACGATATTCTCAATGGTCGAGCGGAACTTTTGTAAAATTTCTCATTCACTGAACCGTGTTGCGCTATGTTCGTACACCTGAAGCGACCTCGGTACGTGCCAAACGCGAGCAGATTTCTTCCCAAAAGCTTTGCACAACCAATGGACTGGAGGTTGAGGAATTCGATCCGATAACATTGGTTTACAAAATATCTCATACTTCCTCAGAAACGAGTTTTAATATGTGACTTTCTGTGTATTTTTTCTGCTGAATCGAAAAATGCAGCTAGATTGTCTTTCCTACGTCAGACTTTTTTAATGACGTACAGCTCATACCAATACGCTTTTTGTAGCTTGACGGAACAACGACTTATCGAACTCGTCGTTTTATTTTTAACGATGTTAACGATGATATTACGTTTACGCAATTTTTACACATTATGTCTTAATGGGTTAGTAGTTAGTGATTCGTATAATTTCACGTATCTATTAACCAGTAATCTGTTATCTAGAAAGCGATAATCGACGATGACCTGTCATTTGTAATCGGCTATCGTATCACAACTTTACTCGCCTCGATATCGTTTTTTCATATACGAAATATATTAACGGAGTCGTTCGTGATATTGGTCGTTCACGTTAACCAGGCTTTCTAGGAAAAACATTCAAGTGGAAATTCAGGAAAATGATTTCCAAACGTCATAATCGTACGAATTACACATATATAGCATTATTAACGAAATACCTATGAATTCAATAATTATTAAGCGATCAAAAGTGCAACCACGTAACTCAGCATGGAAAAATATATAAGGATCCGTGGAAATATCTACCGTTAATAAAAACCTTGCGAGCCGGTGTAATTAACGTCTTACGCCATTAATGCGTAATATTTACGCGCAAAAAAGGAATTCTCGTTTTATGTAGGAAGAAAGACATTTATAACGATAATGAATAAGTAACGTCCCTGTAAAGATTGGTTTCGCCATGTATGCGAAAACCTGATCGGCACCGAGCGACGTTAATACGTGACAAGCATGTAACGTGTTATTTTACGCAACGAACAATTTTGGAACGCACATATTTATGAGCAAGGTTCATCGACTTTTATTTAACGCTTTGTCGTGACTGTTGCGTGCTAAACAAAGGAACAAACAGCTTTCTTCGCGAGGTTGTCCTGTAAATGAACGTTCATCGACGTTCCAAGAAGACGTATAACCGTACGAAGATCATTCTCACCAGACTTATAGGAAGCTCAAACTTTTCAATGTTTTCACGATACCTTTTCAGTCATAACGAACCGTAAATCGCAAGCTGAAAATTACAACGACGCGCATCAGAATTTTGAATTTATCTAAAACTTAAAATCATCTAGCTTCGCGATTAATCAAATTACAACTTTACTCCCACTTGTATTGTCATAATACATTTTTGTGACACGAGAAACTATACCACACGTAGTAAAATAATAAACGGAGAACTGTGTTTTACAACAACGATTACCTCGCTTACACCGCGACGATTCTCAGCTAATCAGTTTGAAAAAGCCGCTATGCGCAAAAGTTAGTTCGAGTCGTGGAAAGATTTTCCAGCGGTGTTTTACACTGGCGTGAGAAACGGTCGTAGGCAAGTGGATAGGTTCGATAGGAAAGGTTCGGCTTTCCACGAAGTCGGTACCTAGTCATTGTCAAAGGAATTAACTCGAACCCCCGGTTTTCTCACGCGATCTCGCCGCGCTCCGACTCTTATCCCGGCCTCGGTTAGATCGGAATGCAGGATGCACGTTGGTAACTACACTCGGCTAGGTGAGACGACAGTTTTCTACATATATAAGCAAACAGGATGGGTAGAACGCATGTTACATAGCCTCGTGTAACTGGCGAACGTGTAGACTTGCGGACGAAGGATCGGAAAGGCTGGATGGATGCGATGTGTATAGATGGGGATGGAAAGTGGAATCGGGAGAGGAATCGAGAGAGGAATCGGGATGAGCGAGCGAGAGGCATGCCGAAGCGAACGAACCGGCCAACGAAAGAGGAAAAGAGGTTGATGAAGCAGAGGGAACGAGAAGCACAGCGAAAGAGAGAGGCTCGATTCTCGGGCGTCGGCGGCCGGCCTTGCAAGGACGTTCTCCTTTACTTCTTGTTCGTGCCTGGGCGACCGTCTTCGCAGTTGCCGTATTGCCGTGTTGCCGTGCAGGCAACTAACCCACCCGACCGGCCCAGCAAATAAACCAACCGCTAGCCAACGAATAACTCGACAGCCAACCCGGAGAACGAAATCTTGCGTAACGATCGTTGGATCTTCGGTCCTTCGACCGGGATCCTGTCCATTCCTATCACTACCGTTCACAAGTATTCCGACATTCGTCTCCCTTCGATAAGATTCGTATTTCGATTAGAAAATTGTGATCAAGCAGCGATGATTTCGTTCGTCGTAGTTGCTACAGACACATATGGCGGAAAATCGCGATTAATTTTTAAATTTAGATCGTTCGAATTCAGACAAGTAACCCGGACCAAGTATAGTTTTCCCTCATCGTTGAATTATGCTGCTTTTTTACTTTATCGATGTCTGCCAACTCTATGTACATGCACGCGGCTGAGATAAGATCAGAGACCGGAATTAGATCAAAGAGTATCGCTTTCAAATATATTTCGTGTACTTGCGATAGTTTTCATCCGTCGAGTTACTTTCAAGATACTTCTCGATTAGCATATTCGAGAGATCCTTTGGTTGATCGAAAGTCTTTATCCGATAGCGAGCAGACGAAAGCACAGAGAGCCATCTTAACGCGGTATCTACGGTATTCCGGGGTTAGTTTCATCGTTAACCCCGAGAATACTCTCGACTAAGTTCATCCGCCACGTAATTACAGACACAGGCTATTATCTAGCCGAGCTTCCTCGCGGAGTAGTTACGCCGGAATGGAAAGGAACACTTATTAGAAGTTAACGAATATTTATGGAACGGCTCACGTCTATCCAACGTTCGTGCGACTATCGTACGCTAGTTGGCGAGCAAGGAAACGAACGAACTTGGAATTCCTGTTTTATAAACGATCACGAAGCTGGCAAAAACCGCATGGCGATTTTTCGACACGGCGAAACTCGTTCAATTTGAAATCCAATTAACCTTGATGGCCGAGTCGACGCGATCTTCGTTTTGTCGCTACCAAATTCAGTTGTGCTTGATAGATGTACCGATCAGACGCATTTATTCGTCCTCCTACGTCGACTACGTAGATCATCGCGCGTGTATAAAGTCACGCGCCAATTCGTACGTATATTCGCTCGTATAGAAACGTACCTCAAGGACGTCGATCGGCCTTGCTGACGTCGTAATTGATAAGGCTAGCCGACGATAAGCTCTCATCGTGATGTTGTGATTACGTGAATTTATCGCTTTATCTACACTTCGTCTATCTTCCCCCGGCTCGAGTACGCTGAGGATACACGACTGCCGAGTGTTTTATACGCTCTCGGAAATACCGATGTAATAAAATAACTTCGTCTCGAAGCTATTTCTAACTGTCCATCTTCGTTAACCAAATCGTCAATCTTATTGTTTCGTTTTACGAGACACACATCTAACAGCGAAAAGTATTTTTATGTTCTGGTAAAAGTATGTCTCATCGGACAACTCTGATAGAATTTATAACGCTGTTCGCCAAAAATACGTTTCAAATACAAGGTCGCACGGAAGTGTTGGAATTTTCGTCGACGAGCAGCGTTTGTAACGTTTTGCTCGTAATAAACCCGACAGAATCTACGACGTCTCGATCGACGTTGGAATGCAATTCTGTCACAAATCCCTGTGTTCAGCCGATCGATTTCGAGTTCGTAAAACTAGACGAATAAAAGATGTCGGTTTCCATGAGCTTTCTCCGTATCGTATCTCAAGCGAGATCCAACCCGTGGATGCAGCAGCTCGAGACGGTCCAGAGGTAAGCGTAACGGCCTTGCAAGGTTCCTTTCAAGGTCGACTCTAATGTTCTCCCCTTTTTCCCTTCTTCCGTCTCCCCTTTCTCCCCTTCGTCTCCGTCACTCTATTTCTTTTTCAACTCCGCTTCGGAGCCCGTCACGCGGCTCTCTCTGAACCTCGCTTCCTCTTTCTCCTTTTATCGACCCACAGCCTCTCTTTCTCCGTCCCTTTCTCCCTTTCGGCACTGCCTTTGGCTTTCCTCAGCCCTCTTCTTCCTGTTGCCACGTGAAAGTATGCATCCTCTGTGGTCTTGGGCGTTCGGTCGAACAGCTCCGCGAGCTCTGGCGGGCAATTACGAAAAATCGAAAGGTATGCGGCTTAAAAATATCTTCGTCAACGAGCCAGAGACAACGAAGAAACCTCGTGAAATAGCATTTAGCGTGAAAGTTATGCTCGCGTGAAAAAGGTATCGGCGTCAACTTAAACGTCCGCTTCTATAGATCTTTATCGTTCCTAGCAAATCGTTACCATCGAACAGGATCCGTAGCGTAGAGGCAGTCGATCTGAAAAGAGGTCACCGATCTTTTGCAATCGGCGATCACAATACCTATAAGGCATTGCCCACGCGATCCAGAGTTATGCCAGAGAGAAATGTACACGCGCTGTGCCCAGTTGCACGTGCTCCGACATGTGTGAAATCAGTTCACGTGCAAACCTATTTTCAATAGCGAGCTTCGTGCACCTGTACGTTAATTCAGGTCGTACATCGGCTGTTTGTCGTTGGGACTAGCACGAAAATTTTTACGATTTTCCGTTCGTTACGAAGATTGCTGGCGGGAAAAATAAGTAATTTAATGGGTAAGAAAATGTACTTCGATATGATTGATGTACAGTGATTTATGATAATATTTGAACATTCGCGTATGATAATACGCCTTATATGACACATTTCATACGACTTAGATTTTTACGGTTTTTCTACGATTTTTATGTTTATGTTAGTAGAATTTGTAACCAATCTCGTTATGTTTCTTCACTCTGATCTTCGATCGTCGTCGTCGATAATGCGTCGATATGCGTCTTTTATCAATGTTATCGATTGTTGTTCATCCTATTGGATCACACGTACCTGTACTTTGAGCTTGACACTTGTGAAATATAAAATTCGCTCGTAATTGTCAATACGGACTTTATCCCTCGTCTTTTTATTTCCATTATCGATCGATCGATGTTCGTTTCTAATGACTACGCGTTATCGGGCCGTTAAGTTCTTCTTTACTCGTAATTGCGCGTCAAAGAAAAGCGAAACCGTGGATTAATCGACCACGATTTCGATACAGTTTAATAATAACAAGACAATAAAAAAATAGGAAATAGAAAAATTATAAATGAAACGTTGCGTTTCTCTGCAACTCTGTTTCTAAACGCGTTAACGAGGTCGGAGGTTATTACTGTGGAGTGTCAATATTATTGCCATTGAACGATGCCAAGCAGTCTAGAAACAAAACATTATCGGAGAGATTTGAATTACGACTCGATGATAAAGGGTCAGATAAGAGAGCGTCGTAAAATTGAAGATTTAAAGAACGTTTCCAAGAAGGATAAATCACTCCCCATTGTTTTCTTCGGGCGCTATCTTTTTCGTGTTTTATTTAAATTCAATTTTAATGGCATATTCGAAAGATATTGCAGTTGGGTGAATGGCCGGCGAAAAGTCAATCGTTGCAGCTCGGCAGCTCCGAGAGAAAAAGTCTCGCGTGGGAAATTCCAGTTGGAAATAGGAAGTGGAGGCTAGGAAGGCTCGACCGTGTGGCCCCGTGAACCAACGGAACAATTAATTAATTAGAAAAGCCGATTATATACGAAACAAAAGGGGCTCTCGTCACGATGCGAATTGAATATTTATCATCACGGTGTTGTCACATCGTGCAGAAGGGAAAGGCGGGTCAAAGGTGAACGATACGGAATCTGCTTGTTTGCCAGCGAAAGTGATATCGCCCGAGCGACCTACAAAGGTTGCGGATCGTATCACCTTTAACCATTTTGCTGATCCGTTCGAAAGTCGAATTCGTGACAGCGTGACAAAGCCTGTCTTCCCTTACTCTGTTCCGTTTGCTTCCGTTCCATAGCTTTCGCGACATACCGCACGCTGTGAAGAAAATCGGAGACAAAGGAAGAGAGAAGAGAATAGTTGCAGAAAGTTTCTCATTTTTACAAAATATTCGTATTAGTTGTCGTCTTTCCAAAAGAACGATCGAGCAATAATTTTCTTATATTTTGCGACTTTTATATCGCTCCTTACGCAATTCGATATTCTTTAGAACAAAGGAAAAGCAACGCCACGAAACAATTGGAGCATCTATCTGCGTCGAATAATCGACTCGGATTTATCGCGTCAACGTGTAGATTTAAATTTAATCAAGACGAAATACGTATTGTCGTACTTTAAAAAACACGGTATCCGACTTGTAAAAGTCAGTGGTTGATTTTGAAAGAATTCACAAGCACGCGTTTCCCACGAATAGAACGCGCGAGTAGCGGATAACTGTAATTACCGTTGAAGCGAAAGATTCTATAAGGACGGACGGCGAGGTCGACATCTTCTGAAAGAACTGTAGTCTCTAACTAGTCTAAAACTAGCTGGCGCGCGTTCGCCTTATGAATTTTAAACGCTAAATTCCATCGCTCGTTATCGGATGTATGGTAACAACCGCGAACGATTTAATCCCGCTAATTGCGTCTGCTCCGAGAAATCGCCTACATTCTTGGTCGGGTCACCGAGTATCGTCAACTCTAACTACGTATGTACTTTGTCGTTTGTCGCGATAGCATCGACGGACGGGTCGTCCCAGAAAGCGTGGAACGCGAACTCAGAATCTCATTAATCGCAGGATACGCGAGCTAGTTTAATAATCGCCGCGGCGATATCTTATTTTCCAAGAAAGAGCCTCGTCTCTTCTCGATTAATCGATCGGTACATTTGCATACGGTACTGGTACAGAAACAGACCAGAACCGGCACATAAATTATCTCCGACGATTCAGATCCAGGAAGTACGGCGAAACCGTGTTGTACTCGACTTAAAACGGCGCGCTATGTCCTTCGCATGGGAATAACGCTCGCTCCCTGTGCAAAGGTAGCTTCACGGAGGCCCATGGGACAGGTCATTTGTCACAGTCATAGCGAAAGAATGAAACGAACCACGTGGAATAGTACAGCATTTACGAACAGCGCTTCTCTCTCCGGTCGTTCTTTTCCATTACGCGTAGAAAGAGGCGAAATAGCCGAACGAATTTTAGCACGAGTCAACTCGAGGCCTAACGAATTTGGAAAAGTCTTGAACCTGTGCAAAGAGACGCAAAAAGTACAACGAGATACACAAGGGTACGTAGAACCGGCCGGTAGAGTAAGTCGTTTCTACCAGGAAGAGGAAGAGGTCCGAGGTCCTGAAATAAATCATGTCTAATGATGGAACGGGAATAGTCGTACGTTTTACGCTGTAACGCGAGCTTTCGTTCCGTGGATGCGAATTGTTTGCTATAAGTCACTCGTCGGGACCTTGGATTACGCGCGTAAAAGCCAGCATCGACGGCGTATCGGAGAGAATTACCGAAGTGAATTTTTCCTTTTTGTCCGTAAAGTATTCGTATCGCGAATATAACGCGATTGTACACGCCTCCGCTTTCACCGCGATGATCGATATAAAACTCATCGAGGCGACAGCATCTCTCGAAAACTTGCCAGCCTTCGGCCGAATGCGTTCGTTTGTTCGTCGAGTAACTCGATCCCTTTATAAACGAAATGCTTTCTCTTGCTCGCGTGTTTTTAACGCGCTTGCTTCCTTTACGAACGTCGTAAATCTCTCTTGGAAAGGTGTTGGAAAATAATCTGTCTGTCAAGTGGCCGTCATACAGACGGCCTTCCCGTTGACAGAGTACGATCTCTAACGAGATTAGATAGATAACTCATTGACTTATTGCGTTTCTAGGAAGTAGAGTATATTTGTCGAAGTGGAACTTCGGTTTGCGATGTAATGCGATAAAATACGGCATATGTACCTATGCATATAGAGAAACATAGTTGGTTATTTGTAAGATTTGCACGAAACTTCGTTGCTTTGAATAACAGCGAAAAATAGTATATTTAGATACGTAGGTCTAAAACGTATCGAAGAAAGCAGGAAAGGAACGTCTGTATCCAGGAACGCGAGTGAACCAACTCGAAAAACCGGAGGTCTATTTGCTGAGACTCGAACGTGCAATCAACGAGCAAGGGAGAAGGAGACGACTCCTCGGAGAACGAATCAATGCGTGAGACGAAATGGAACGCCTTCGTTAAAACGACGAGCAATTTACCGAGACTCGCTTTGCCTCTGCGCGAAGCAAACAGCGAGATTCCATGGAAATTGCCCGATAACTTATTACCGTGAACACGCTGTTACGCGTACACAGCATCTGGTTCTACGAGAATTTCTAAAACCGGGGTTACTAGCTCGAGCCTCTGAATTCGATATCTATCTCTTTCTTTACGGCCCACATGGCTGCGAGTAACTACATACGATTCTTCTGGTTACAAATAAATAGATACGGACAATAATCATTTTTCTTACGATTTCAACTCAGATTTTAGGTAAACTTTATCGAGTACTTTTAAAACTTAATTCGTACAACGAGCATTTTCAACGAGAAAAATCTCATTGACAAATCTCCTACCCAAAGGTAGGAGTTTGTGAATCTCAACGCGTAACGTGTTCGTAATTCGTCGAGTTTCTCTCATCATTTTTTGAAAATAAAGCCAGTTTCTGTTGCAAAGATCGTCTCGCAGAGGAAAAGCAAACGATATGTGTCATGCACTCAAGTATTGTCCGTTAGATGGTCGTTGAATCGCAACGTAACGTCGTTTAAAGATCGATTAACGAGCTAGACTGCGAGACTTCGATCGAGGACGATCAACATCTCTTATCTGTGGTTCGATTCATGCGAATTAATTGGTCGATATCGAGATGCGATACACCATGTGGTCAGGCTGTAGTATTCTTTGGATCGCTTTGATCGTTAAACATTAACCAGATGTCGTAACGCGGTTCATCTGCGTCGAACGAGGTTAAATCTCGATGCAGCATTACGTAAATACCAAGCGAAAGAACTTACTTTGTAAACAGTGCGAGTCGATACACGGAAACATATCGTCAATTATTTATATATAAACGATTATATATAAACGTTAATTCTATGTAGCGATTCGTTTACGTCATAGCAAAATTGCAAGTAGATGTCGATTATGAAATAGTATTTAAGCGCGTTAAGTTGTTGGAAAAATTCATAGAAACGTCAATTGGGAGACACACCGTACGATGAAACGTTGCACCAAACTACATGGTCTTTGACTTTCGGAACAATATTTTTAATAGACGTATCATTGACGATTCGAGAAATCGGTCGACTCAAGCAATACAGAGAACACGGAGCATGCAGATTAAAATGATCTCAATAAGTCAAGGCGTATTAATTGATGGCAATTAAACGAATCTCCAAGAAGCTCGCCTAGTTGCGATCAGGTCGCGCGTCAGCGTAATTGTCGTTCCAGTAAAAAGCCGGATCGCCTTGAGGTCGGATAGATTACGTCTTATCGTACGCATCTTCTCTCAATTGGTTCGAGTCGCGAAACCTTCTGAACCGCGACTTATAAACTTTGTCGATCTTTCGAGAACCGATATCCAAACAGTGTCGAACAATATACGCAAGGTAGTTGCTTACGTCCGACAATCGTGTTCCAGTGGCGTACAATGCCGGTTCGATTTATCGGAGGTCGTTTCGATTTGCCACGGTTCGTTCGAACGTACGCGTGCGATTTGTAACGTGCAAGCAGCAGCTCTTTGATCGAGTGCAACGTTCGACTGGGCAACGTTCCTCTTTCTTTCCCTCTCACCGGTGCACCTATTGCGACGCGCGATCCCGTCTAGCTAGGAAAGAATGCGAGTTGTTCCGCGTGTTTTCCTACTAGGTCGTCACAATGCGGCTCTCTGCAACTCCGTGCACACAGCCCTTTCGCGTAACAGACACTGCCGCGGAACACAACAGACGGCGACTCGCACAGTGTACAGCTTTGTCTTCGCCTAACAATAGGTAGCTGCGTAATTTTTGGTAGTACGTATATCGATATATTTATTACACTACGCTCGCGGGAACAATCGGCTCGCCTTTCTAAAGATCCCAGTCGTTCGAGACTGCTAACTTTCACAGGCTCTCTGTGCACTTGCATTGGGTAATGGATTAAAAAGAAAAAAAAAGAACATCGGTAATCGTATTACGCAAGGGACGCAATACTCGCTCGATAGATGTTCGTGCAATTCGCAAATAAGGCCGTTCCGCGAATGTAAACTCAGCCCGTAATCGACGCCGCAGGCTATTGCGAGAAACGTCACCTCGCCAAGGAACTTTTCCACCTCGTACATGCTTAGCCTCTCACTTACCAACCGCTGCGACTCGATCGGTGAATGACGAACGACCAGAATTCACGAAAGAATTTATTTCGCGTGCCGAATCTCGTCGAGAGTGCGAGAACTTTGATTCGCGTTAACATTTAATCAACGAATCGTATTAAAATATACGAACGCGACAACAGAAACGGAGCTTAACCGGAGATTTCTTTCGCTTTTACATATTAATAACTTCATTTTTGATATTTCGTACATTTCCGCGCGTTTTAAATATCACGTGAAAATCTCGTGAACTTGGTAGACACGCTCCTCTCGGTATAATTCGAACCAAATCGAGGAGGGAATAATCGCTCATTGTCGGTCTGTTAGGCAAAAGTTTCCTCGTTCATAAACCGAATGTTTCGAACGCGTAACATGCGTGTAACATATCGCTAAAGTATTATGCGAATCGTTCGCGTCGCCGTTGGCAGCGTCGTGTTGCAGGTTTCCAAGCACGAACAACAGGTAACACTGACAATAGCGACAACAAGAACAAAGCTGGCAGCGTTTTAAGGCCGTGGGCGAAGTCGGCTTTGTCGGTGCGTTCAACTGGCTCCATTAGCTAGTCGAGCAACAGATTCAAATTCCTTTGCGTTCGTTACGCGATCACTCGATGTTTTCTACCCGTCATTCTCATTGCATGTGCTTGGTAGACGCATTGCCATCCGTATGCAACCGAAACACCATTACCGATCTAACGAAAGTAACCATTAGAGTTGGAGAAAACGTACGTTGCAGCTTGAGCTATACATGGTGTCTTAGGTTCTTCTTTGCAAAAACCAGCTAACGTACGAAGACTACAGATGAAATAAGTCACGTAACAGCTAAATTAAACGAACTATTATTCGTTTCTTATAAGACATGGTGGATCTATTATTTGTTTTCAAAAGAAATTTACTTTATTTCATCGCTCGTATTAAAATACTTCTTTTTAGCAATTATGCAATATAACTCGCTTTCCTGAGAGCCGTAGCAACATTTATTTGCTCTTTTACCAGATATCGATCTAAAGCAAGAGAATTATAAAACTCATCGATCTTAACAGAGTAACCTTGTCCAAATGACGGTCTTACGCTATAGATAGCGCTTTATTAGCTTTGTAGATTACCGGGACAGTCAATATTCCAATAATTATAGGTTTCTGTCTCTCAATAAATCGTAAATTTTCATGGATAACCAGTTGAGGATTCACAGAATTCATTCGTTGCTCTAAACTTTCTAACTCTGGTGGGTATTGTTAGAATTCTGACTGCCATTTCGGCAGTGTGAAAAGCTTCGTCAGTGGTTACGTTTTGACCTGGTATATAGCTTCCTGATATTTTTTGCTTGCTTCTTTTCAGAAATGGTTTACTACAAATAGTTTACGATGACCACTAAACGTTCGAAGACTATCGTTCCCAGCTGAGTAAAGAAAGCGTGAAGTCAATTGACAGGGAACCTGCAATATGATTTACGGAAATATAGTAGTATCTTTGCAAGGGTAGTATCTTTGATGCTTAATCTGCCCTACAACGAACGTTGAAAACGTGTTCTTGGTTTCTGCAAGAGTTCGTTCTTCGATATACTGCGGAAAAAGAAATGCGAAAGATGTGAAAAAATTAGTAGTAGTGTTAAATACACGAGCTGTCAGCCATTGTTCTCTGTTACATCCAAAGCAATGTGATCGATGGTTATTCCCATCGTTATCCGATGATCTCTCGCTACGGTTTCGGTTCCTCAAGTTCGCGTAACGATTAGAAACTACGCGATTGCATGTCCAACTAATTCCCTGCACTACGCGATATGCCGACGAAGCTGCGTAAATCATCAAAATTCTCCGATAATTTAGCAACCTCGACCTTTTCTTTTTTTCCGTCTCAACGTCCCAAGTGGTTTGGTTATTGATTAACCTTTGTGATTAGACGAGGACGAGTAGATTCGCCACAGTTCAGGCTTCGTTGTAGTGTTCGACAGGATGGCAAGAACAAATATTTAGCATCAACATGGGGTGACAAGACAGTTTTAGCGTAGGATCGACAAGGTATTGTGTTAGGAATGGCAACGTATCGAATATTAAGCGACGTGAAAATCCATTTTGTAACAAAAACGTGGAACACCCTGTATACCGGCGGATCGACTAACGTCGAATCGATTCGAAAGCGAATATTGGACGTCTATTTAGATACGAGCTATCTGTTGCAGATCTCGCGGATAGGTGAGCTCTTTTCATGCAAGCCCTTGCGTAATCTGGTGCCGGTCTATGAAGGTTCGATATCTACCGGCGAAAGTTAAGTACCTTGGTAATTCTATATTTTACTAGAAGCTATAGTTTATTGGAAGGCAGCGTTCACCTTGGCGTAGAAATGGAAAGTACGAATTTTAAACGGTAATCGCGTCCTCGCTGCAACAACAAGGAACTCTCTGTTGCCTGGTCTTGCATATTCCAAACGATATTCAACAGGTATCAACTTGTGGAAACATTCTGTACAGTATTAAAAGTACTTTTGCGTATAATTTGCAAACCGAATAAGATGGGCGGCAAATTATATACACCTGTATAGAAGAACTATTCGATACGTCCACCTCGACGACATACCTACCTCGATTTCATCAAAATCGGTGATGCGTTCTGTATTCTAAACGATTGCCAAAGTTGTTAGCTGCTCCTTGTTGTTACTACATCGAGGACGCGGATTTACAGCGTTTATTCGCGGTAGAAATACAAGCGCACTTTACAATTACGCGACTCTGTGTCGTCGTGACTGTGGAACGTTTAACGTCCGCCTCGCACGCGCTGCAGTTTTATCGTTACATAATTCGCGTAACATTACGTTAGCGGAGAACGCAATGGTATCAAAGTCGTTGCGTCGCTTCGACGCTGATTCAAAGGCGACACGTGCGACTGCATGGTCGGTAAATCAATCGTAACCGATCGAAGCGTTTTAATTATGGTAAAACTTGGAGATATTGAAAAATGCAAATGTAGGTTCGTTACGCACGCCGTTTATGTCAAATTACCGCATCGACCGTGTCTTGCATCGTAATCGCGCCTATGAAAAACCTGCACGATATTTTCCATGCGCATTCAGAACGTCGTTTGCTCCCTGTGATTAAACCCGGTGAAAAATTCTGGATATATTGTACGGTGCGCACTGTAGTTAGGAAGCTGCCCGAGGTGGAATATTTTTCTTCCACGGAATATATTTTCTAGGTACCGCGTTTCAACTTGGTACACGGCTTACTGATGTCTGGTGCATAACAATTACGAACGAATGCACGAATGTCGTACGGCCAACGACCTTCCTTCTAACCGGCATTCTTTGGCATTCAGCCTGAAACATTGTCATTATCCAGGGGGCGCCATTGTACATCCGCTCGGCATTGTCATTACTTCTTCTTATTCCGTAAAAAATGTCCTACGGGGGCGTTGAAAGGTCGCCTTCTACTTCTACCTACTTGCCGATGACACTCCCTACAGCGCGTGTTCAACCGAGTCGAAGATATAAATTATCATTAATATCTGGAGTCTTCGGAGACGATGCAGGAAGAAAGCAAACTGCGATCGTAATCGACTTTAAAGATGGTCGAAACGGGAGATGGAAATTTAGTGGAAATTTATTCACAGGCTTTTCGTATAAAAATGAGAGACGACACGCAGCGGATATCTCTCGGCGATATTCCGAAATAATTTTCAAATAATTTTTCAATTCGCTTGTAAGCTCTCGAACGTAGTACCGACGAAAGTAGTAAAACGCTAAGAGACATCCTTGAAGGATCAGGTCGTTCGCGTGGAAAAAAATGGAGACCGTCGTTTGGCGACCTCGACTCGTTTGGTTCGTTGTTCTCCGTGCAAAATATTCGAAGGGTCACGGTTGTATTACCTGTATGTGTATCCGATAGCCTTGGTTCAAAAACATACGCGCCAGTATGGTAGTTATGTTTAATGTCAACGACTCGCCAAGTATCTTCTCCCCGGATACTTAGGAAGAACGACAATCGTGGTTGTCCTTGGAACAATACGGATGCGCACACCCTCGTACACAAGTACCGAGATATACGCGAAAAGATAGGATAGGTCTGATTAATCGTCAGAAAATTATTAAAACTTCTTGGGAATTATTTAATTCGAAATGGCATTAGATCATAAAGAACTCGTATATTCGTCATTGTAAAAATAATCTCATCGGTTTGGAATAATATAGTTGTTCTTTTCCTCTCTTCGCTAACGTATATTTTTTGAATGCAAAATTATTCGTCACTGCTTGTTATCGGAAAGTTCTGGCAGTAAAATAAAATTCAACATCGATCGATCGTGGCTTCATCGTGACTATGTTTTATTTATCAGGATACTTCGGAGTTGGGAGCCGTTCGTGTTTGCGCGTCAACGACGCGGCTGGCCACTCCACTCTTTGATCTGCTGCTTTAATTATCTCTATCTTTCGATTCTCGTTACCATCTAGGCTGTATGACAGTTTCCGATAGTCTCGATACCCAGCAATGTGACAGATAAAAAATTTTCAGATTCCACTCTCGCAACGGTACGGTAAAATACGTACAGGTCATCGACGTGTATTCGGTTCACTAAAGTTTTCCACGTTAAGCGTTGAAACATTTTAACGAGTATAGTTCGATCTTTGTGATAAATTTAACAACGCGAACATAATTTTACGCTGCTAATATCTTTGAATATGTTTTCTCGTACGGAAGCTGTCGTTATTTCTGTATTTAGAGGTAGAATGTTCACACCGTTCTGAGCCGAAAAACCTTTATCGCACTTTCTTACATGGACCAGGGATAAAAACAAAAGAACATTTTAAACCTATCGATTATATCTAGAACTGTCTTCTAGTTACTATTTATTATAACTAGCGCATCTGCATATGGATGGCGAGCACGATCTCACGTTGTTATCTTCAACAGAAGCGAAGAAGAATAACACCTTCTCGCGAGTCTATACATACAGGATATCGTGTCATGACTCTCCACTCTCTTTCCATTTTCCGTTACTTTTCCCTTTCCTCGTTTTTCTCTGTCTTCGTTCCGGCGTAAATCGCGTTGTGGTTCGAGGGGTGACTGTCTGACAACTCAATCCTACATTGGGAGAGGCATTTCTATTTTTATACACGGTCGGACAGCGGATTCTATCCGAGGCTCATAAACCGGATTGGTATCTTGGAATCTAAGGGGGTAACATCGATGGCATATACGCACACCTACTCGTGAACCCGTGCTCGCAAATGTACACAGCCGCGCATTCCGTGCGTTTGGCTTATTTCCACTTCGCAACGCCATATCTCACCTTGCTCGCGGTAATAAATGCCCGCTACGGAAGACCGATCGCAAAAAGCGAAATCCTCGATTACTCGCCAACTCGTAAAAGTGGTTTCCATTATCGAGCTGGAGGCATATATTTCGTGCTCTTTCTTCGAACGCGAGATCGACACCTCTATTTGGTGCCAAGTTCCGTGAAAATCATTTTCTCGTCAAGGTCGAAATGCAAGACAGCCATACATTGCTGAATCGACTAATAATATTGGTAAATCGAGATAAATTACAAGTGGTAGATAGCGAATGTAGCGTTTATCATTTTCTTTATTAAAGCATAGTCCGGTGATTTGTAATTCGCGATGAAACGTAATTTATGTTGCGAAACGTTCAATAATAATATTACGATTCTCAAAGTTAAATAAATTGAAAATTCGAACAGTTTCCCGATAATCTGTTAGGTTTACCTGTTTCCTCTGTAATTATCCTAATTATGAACGGAGATACATCAGTACCAACGTCACGAGATATTTACACGGAGAACAATGAGCTCGATCACCTAGCCGAACCCACCTCGTTGCACGACTAATCGAATGATAAATGACAAATGGATGATCAAACAAAGGCGCGTACACAGAAAGCAGACGATTCCATCAATCTCTATTTCCAGCGTAAAACACTTCACCGAGCCCGATCTCCTCGTTGGCGATTAACTCGCATTATCGTAAACTCTACCGTGCCTCCTTCGTTCGCTCTTATTTACAGGAACGCGATGACGATATATCCCTCGTAATTAAATTCACTTTCTACGAATATGAAACTTTCTCTGCGTCTAAAAGATAAACGAGCGTATCCAAAATTACGCGTACAAGTTGCTCGCTTTTTACACGCGTCGAAAGCTTAAAAGCGATAATTGATACACATATACGCGTACCGTGGTTACGGTTATAGTCGTTAGCCTTCAACGTCGAGGGTTCCCTTTCCGGTAGAAAGTTCATCTCGTTGCCAATCACGCGGATGCATACGCGCGTGTACCTCGTCCACGTCGAGCATCGTCGCGACGCAGTTGGGAACCACTTTTGGCGCCAGACGTCACCTGGAATGCGGTTTCAACTCCTCCGGGTGGACTTTTCATACCACGTGTATCTCCCACGCGACACACGTGCCTCTCATAGCC
The DNA here is from genome assembly GCF_011952255.1 of Bombus vosnesenskii. Taxonomy (NCBI): domain Eukaryota; kingdom Metazoa; phylum Arthropoda; class Insecta; order Hymenoptera; family Apidae; genus Bombus; species Bombus vosnesenskii. The sequence continues at coordinate 431,760 of NW_022883036.1, forward strand.
GTGGAGATGATACTTTTAATATTCACGCGTGACCGGCCAGAGGCTCGCGGCTGAAGATGGGATCAAGGAAAATAGACGGGGACAGTGTCCCCGTGATTCCGACGATTTTCACTTTCTAGAGCCTGCAGAATCGCGCCGAAGAAGTTAATGGCGGAGAACTTAATAAGTATAATCCGGTGTACGATCAGGCGGGCGTGTACTCGTACGCATCGTAAATACGGTTCACGCGCGTGACACCCAACTTTATGAAGAGTAATATTCATGGGGATAATACCGGGGTCCAAAGCAAACGTAGAGAAGTTCGACTCATAATCGTTATCTGGCTAGGTATCGAGGCTATTAAGCATCCGTTTATAGAGTGCGCGCACCCTCGAGTGTTACTCGTTGCAAAAGAATTTTCTTCGCGACGATAAATTAATAGACAAAAGGAACAGCAACGCCACAGCGTTCACTGCCATTCGTGCTGTACGAAGTCGAACGGTAATAACATAATAATACCATGGACGCCATCTGGCTAATTTATTCGCGATCCAAGCGTACCAGCTAAAAAGTTAAATACCGGCTTAACGGTGAGAGCTGCAGCGATCTAGACGAGTCCGGCACATGTCGCGTCACCGTACACTGTCCGAGTGCTCGGCTAGCACAATCCTTCTCTATTCGTTTTGTTTCTCGTATTGATTCAGAGAAATGGCCACGGCTCGAAAGAGCAGTTTACAAAGAAATTCTCACCTCTTTGGTTCAAACGTCTTATCTAACATTTTTTACAAATATTTTAAATTCTACGCGTGTTTTCTCCTCTCGACTCCTTAAGTATCGGTATATCGTCGCTGTATGCGAGAAAATGACAAATCTAAGATAGTTTTGTATTAACGACTAAACGTTTTAGATTGGACGAAGGAAAACAAAGATGATAAAAAGGAAGAGGGTGTTTTGAAACGATGGATAGGATATTTCAAGTAAAGACCGCGTAATTATCTTCTTCGTCGGTATTCGAGGTGCGTATTCCTAAAGCGTTTCGTGAAAAGAGATACGAGACAGCAGGGAAAAAGAAAGTGAATCGGCCACGAAACGTAATTTAGGTGTCTGCCGTGTGGTTGAGAGCAGAGCATCGTTTCGATGTACACATATACCTTCGAGTACGCGAAGGACCTGGCTCCATGAATGGAGTAAATTGCATTTTGTGGTGGAACCGTCCGAGCAATTTATTTTCACTTTCATTTACGACCGGACAGCGTACAGTTGCACCGAAATACCAGCAACCCGTATATAGTTACTGCGCGTATGTCCTTGAAACTTTTCGCCTTTCCTTTTCGGCATCGATAACGAATTGATTTTTTTATCTATCTCCCAGGGTGCGAGTAATGTTTTTTTAGCCTGCGAATCCGATCCGTCGTGTCAAGTAATTGAGTAACTAGTGGGTTTTGGTGGTTGTTAATTCTTATGTTATATCTTGTTGAGAATTTTGGATCTTAATTGCCAAAATAATGGTATAGGAACACTAAATTTACACTTAGAATTTATATTAGAATAGTTATATATTTATTTGATAAACGATTTCAAAGATATTCATCGATACACACTTGCACGCGTCTCATCTTCTTCTATACCAGACTGTTAACGAACAGTTTACATTTCTTTGTTTTCGAGACGCCGCACACACACACACATAATTCCACACACTCATATTCGTATTTTATTTTTATACCTCTGAAATCCTGTCCTTTTTATGCATAATCGATGCGTACAATGATTGATCAATATCTTTCGTAATTTGACAACTTCAACATATAAATTATATTTTGCGTCTGTGTGTAATCACTACACGAAGACACAGCATTGGAAATCAGATTTACGTTCGAGAATTTTTACAACTCGCAAGGGCCGAAAACGTAAACAAGCTATTATATATTATATTATACTTGGCTCGATCATCTAATACGGCTTATGCCCATAGATGCACATACGTGTATCACTACTACGCGGTCAATCTAATCTAGCACATAAAATTATGTCTATCTCGCGTCTAGTCATTGCTATATTACGTATCATATATTCGCTTTCCATTAGTAATTTAACACAGAACAGTGATGTTTTAGCGAAAACTTAGTATGTCCGCGTAAAAGAGAAGAAGAGATCAAGTTGATGTACGGAAAAGTTAAATCGCTCGAAAGAAACGAAGGAAATATTTTATCGAGACGCGATTTAAGGTATTTCTAATATGATTATTCGTGGCGATGAATCGCTATAAAGGGAAATAAGCAACTCGAAACCCAGAGAGAACGACGCATACGAGTAATAATGAGATTCTATGAATATGGTAATGGACTTTTGGTCGCGATTAGGTGTCAGTCAGAGCAAATGACGTGTCCCGAGCTACGCAAACGAGAATAAAATTGCCATTAACCGGCAAATAAAGTACCTCCCGCGTTTATAACACATATAGTTCTTAAGCACTATAGCTACTTTAACTAAGCAGCTTTGCATTTATAATTGGATGTTTGGAGAAAGATCGCGAAACATTACGAAGAATTTATCGATATGGACGTTTTAAATTTTCGTCTTTCGCTTAAACATGGCCAATTAGTTCCAATAATTTTTCCATTTCTTCAACGAGCATATCGAACAGTCTGTTTAGAAATCCATTTCTTTTAATTATCATTGCAAATTTAACCGAGGTTTTACCTGTCTTAGTGCACCATTAACTTTTTGCCGCGATACGCGACGTTATCAGAGGAACGAGAAACCTACTTATTAATCCATCAACTTTGATTATTATTCCATTGCCTTCCAGCTTTTAATCGATACTTTATCGAAATGTATTCCCGCGATGCGCATTTAGAGAGTTTTCCAACGATGTTACCGACGTTAATTCGATGACTCGTTGGACAAAAAACGGTCACGATGGGAACGATAAATTATCGAATAACGAAGTAATTAGCTATCCTCTGATACACTTCCATGTTTATGCTGGAACATGTTTCTAAGTTCTTTCATGCGAATAATATTCCGTAAGACGCGTAAGCAGCCAGATATCTCATAGGAGAGCTCATCATCGTACAGGTGTTTCTCGATACCTTCGTACTCGAGTCGACTTCTCATTGATAGGAGCTTAATAAGCGTTAGGATCTTTATTGATTTCTGATTGCAATTTTTTTATAAATTTCATTTCACGCTTTAATTAGACATTCTGCTATATCGCCAATGCTATTATAATTACGAAGCACACGAGGGAAAATTGATAGGGTATTATCTCTATTATCTCGCTATTATCTCTTCGTAAAATTTATTTCCATCGTTACGCACTTGTCGACAAATCGCGCATTATGATAAAGATAATTCCAAACAAAACAACAAGACGGCGAATCTTTCGTTCAATGACGAACCTTGAGATCGCCGTGTGTTTATCCGCGCAGTTCTGGCCTCTTCTTCCACGATTTAACCGTCTTTCACAGAGAATTCCGATAGTCGTAGGATTCTCATCGATTTCCATATGCAGCTGCGAACTACGATTCACTGTGCGCCCGAAGCAGGAAGCAACGTGCTCGAGCAGAGGAATGTCAGAATCGTGTGGGAAATCCGTACCGTTATTGGGGCCAACATCTACATACTTGGCCAACCCCTTATCTAGTTATCGCGACTGTTATCTCGGACTGCCCAGTATCTCGACTTTTACGACAAAAGATGCTCTCTTCCAAGAATGAAATTGCGTGGGTCGATTTGTACGTCTTTCGTACCGTTCTACGAACATGGTCTTTTTTTCCCTACGGGGAATCCACGAAGAACCGGAAGGGAGATCGGGAATCGACCAAACCGAACAGTTATCCGTAGCAAACCTATGCGATAAAATGCATCGCTTTGTACCGTTGTTGCGCAAACCTTGCGAACCGCGGGCTGCGTCGAAATAAAAGTCGACGTCGTAAAATACGGTTTCTTGACTCGCCTAAGCTTCGGCAAACTTAAAATTCAATCTTGAGCTTCGCATAGAAGGAATAACTCTGCTTCGAACTTTTTATCCAATAATCGAACGTAATGAAAAAGCGTCAACTACGACGAGAAACAGCGATACGCTCTGATAAATTAGATTTAATTTCGAACTGCGAAAGTAACGCTAGCCACGGAAACGGTTTTTCTGAAACAGGTGTGGTATTAAAAACGGGATGTTCGCGGCATGATGATTTGCAGCTTGGCCGTTCAATGATGCGAGGGACCTTTGTCGTACATAACGGAATCGGCATTCATTATCGACACGCGATCAAAGTCGATGCCATTTCTAACTGAAACTCGACGTTGCTTCGATCAAGATCATGAGCAGTCGCCGGAGGAGAAACGGCCGTTGATGTTCAGTTTCTTCGACGATCTTCTCGATTGTCCGGAAGGATCGCCTCGACACGACGATATCGAGTATCTGCGATCGCGAGTGAAATTTCCATGTGGCTTATCGGCCTAGAGGAGACACAAGTGACAGCAGTTCTCGCGTCCCGGAGGGCACGACCCAGACACCTAGCTGTGTAAAATTTATATCTCACTTTCTTCTCCTTCGTTTTACCATCTCCCCATTACACACAATAGCTGCACAGAGCAGATGCACATTACTGTATTTATTATGGTGTTTACACATTATATAATATTACATATCAACGAAGGTGTAATAATATGGTAAAACCATACTTATCGATCTCTTTGTTTTTAGGTAGATTTTTGTGGTTTCAGCAGTAGGTTTATTTCCGATACAATATACACACACCATCTTGCTCGATGATCTTTTTTCGTTGCATCGATTTCATCCATCGAAAACTTTTCCGATCCTGTACAAATAAATTTATCAAGATTCTCGATCTTCCTAAAGTTAGGTACGATCGTTTGAAGGGATAGAATTTTAAAAGAAACGAAATCGCCTCGCGTTAGTAACATTATGCAACAGTTACGGAGCGGAGATTTTTGCCACGGTGGAAAGGGTCGAGGTCACGGGTGCCTCGAGTGTTTGCAGCGCGATCTCAAGGGAGGTTGATGCGTCTGCCCCGCTGGGATAATTAATATAAGCCTCTTCCTCCCCGAGGTATCGCTTATTTATCGCGAGGTTTGAAGCCAATGCTAGCGTGTAATACCAGGCAGTGAAATATAGTCGCCATAATGTCGAGTATTTTATACTCGCGACCGAGTCCGGGCAAGTTGTAACCTTTGAACACGGTTCCGAGGCGATCGCTAGCGATGATGCTTATTAAATCGAGTACCCCTCGAGCCTAGTAAACGATAACCGTTTTTGCTGTGAAAACGTTGTAGAACGTACGAGAGATGACGATTAGCGAATTCGTGGCCTCCAGCATGCCAGATATCCACGATAATGCGCGCCGTAGCTCGTATGCTAGCAACGTTAAGTCTTCCAGATTTTATCATTGGCTTATAGACGAGTTTTACATTCTTGAAATTCGACGAGAGACTGAGACCAAGAGTAAGCTTGCGACGAGCACAGGACGCACGGTGTCGCGTCCAATTACTGTCATTGGACTTTCCTCGAAGCGTGTCGTTGCTCGTCATCCCTCGTCAACGTGAACGGACCACATCCGAATCCAATTTAGTCAGAGGAGGAACTGGCCGAATCGTGGCCATTCACCTCGCAAAATTATCCTACCTCGTTCTGCTCCTGCGGACAAGAACGCGATGCATCTCGTGCGACGATCAAACGATGTCACGAAATTCGTATTTAACTCGTCCAGTAAGTTCGTGTCATTTATCGCTCTGTTATCTGCAAGCATCCGTCTCTACTATCGTTCCCATTTACGTCAAACGTCAAAGGGGTGTTTTTTAAATGTCCAAGTTTTCGATACCTCTTGGGACTGATAAACTTCTCCGTACACCTACCAGATTACCGATTCTCTCTTCGTTTTTACGTCGGATATACGTGTGTATTAATAACGATCGATAGCGTCTTTTTCTCTTACTTCGATTTATAGCTCGTATCTCTACCGACTCGAGATAACGTTTATGCGAAATTTAAAGGTTCAAAGATGCACGGTATACGCGTGATATGCAAAATGGTCTAAAACGTACGAGTTATAGCGCTTATAATTTTTATTTCTTGCGTTCGTAAAAAAGTAAGTTTGCATAAAAGTCCGTACTTTATCTATTGGATTGGCAAGTAAGTGATTGCGGATTTTGTCAATATCACCTAATGACAATATCCGCAATCACTTAGTTGCCAAGCCAATACGATATAACGATCATGGAAAGAGAATTTTCGGAGAACGGAAATTTTCTTCTAAATCCCCGGAGGAGAAGAGAAGGATTATTTAGACGCGATCGAATGAAATAGAAGGGAAGACAGTATGCGCGTTCACGATCGTACGTACCCTCGCTATCCGCACTTAAAATATCATTATCGCGTCGCTTACGTTACCGCGGATGCCGGCATTTATCAGGCAGCATGGTAAATATTTTATCGTAAATTGGACTGCTGTAATAGTAACGTGGTGTTGCAAGCGGGACAATAAATTCCTTCGCGTGCAGCGGCATCGGTAAATGGCCGGTTAAGTAGGTGTCTACGCAGACCTTTAACGATCCTCTATTATTGCTTCGGCTGTTAAAACCCAATTGAACGGCCTCTCTTATTAATAGTTCGTCCAGCGGGGAACTTATTTCTCGGCGTGTGAGCGTACCGCGATTGTCGACCGCCGCTATCGTTCGTGAGCAAACGTGAGCATACAACCCTCCGAGAACTTTGACGAGAAAATAATTGGTGGAAACTACAACGGGAATCGTTCCTGCCATCCTGTAATAGATGCATTTCTTTTTGTTACGAGTACCGCTGTGGAACCCCGATTATTCCAACTAGCCGTGACAAACATTGTTCGGATAATCAAATAACTTTGCTTTCAAATGACAAAAGACCATTTATTTTATTTAACTTTAACGTAATTTTACTTACGGGTCTGGACCCTTTACGCGTGAAATAATCCATCATACGAAATAACGTTGTTGTTGAGGCGAGAATCATATTAAGACGAGATTACGGATAAACGTATAAGTATAATTTAGAAGTTGGTATAATACACGAGATTCAACCATATTACGAAGTATTTCCTAGATACTAATATTAAATAGAAACGACAGTTTTTCAGTTAAAATACAACGATCTCGCTCGTTTGTGTGTTCCAATTTTTCTTAAATATTATCTTTAAATTATCAATTAACCAGTGTTTCCGGCAATTAACCGCCCTGATAATCGTATTATAATATGATAATATTATATAATATTAATAATAATATATGATATTATCTATTATGTAATATGTATTACACGTATGATATGACAAAAATTCGAGATACGAGTTCCACTCTTTCAGCATTCGATCGTTCGATTTTATCGAACGAGTTATCTTCGTCGAGGCCCGATTACTTAATCTGCATCGCGATAAATGTCGAAAATGTTTTTTTACCTTATTCAAGGTCATCGTCCTTCGATATATATCGGAAAAAAGAAAAAGCGTCAAAAAAAAAACTCGTAATCTCGGTGGTCAGAGAAGATTGACGATGATTCCCCATCTTCGAAGAACGTTCTCCTCGTGTTCTCGCACTCTCCTACATGTGCTATTGTCGGAGTACAATGCACGATACGTACAACGACCGCATCCGCGATGCATGTCCAACTTCTTTTCAGTAGAGCGCGATGTTCTGACGAAGCTGCATAAATCATGAAAATCCCGCAGTAAATTCTCGTAATGCCTTGATCTTTTCGGTTGTCCGTTTCACATGCGAAGAACGGAAAAATGGATGATCGGTTGACAGCGTATCGGATGCTTGAACCGTCCTTCTACAAAAGTCGGGATACGTGTTATAATTTCCTGCGGTGAATCGGTCAGAAGCTCTTTCTCTCGCGATTGCCGACAGTATAATTGCGACAACGACAGTATGTACGCGGCAACCGGTTCGAATATTGTACAACTCGCCGAGAAAACCGTGGAAGCGCTCTGTAATTATCCAGGTAATCGCTTGGAAAATACGGAGCAAACGTATTAAACGGGGCTAAGTCGGTGGAAACTCGGTGTGTCCCTCGTTTCACGATACTGTAAGAAAGGGACAGAGATTTCCTTTTAAGAATGATCATAACAGCGTGGTTATATTGCCATCTAATCGGTCGCGTAAAAAACAATCGTTTGCAGGCTTCCACGACGATTTAAATTTGTCGGTAGATGCGGTAATCAAAGGCTTTCCTTATCGTTAGGCTCGGTCGTTACGCAAATAATTATATGTATAACTGGCGTACAATGAAGGAAGGAACTAAAGCGTAAATTGCGTGCACGCAAAATGAATCAGCTTTGCGATAGATAATAACGGCTGGAAGTTTGTTGTTTAAAATGTTCGCCGTAACATACCGTACGAGTGGTAATGTAAAGGATATAAACAAAAAATAAACGAAATAATTCGCTAGTCCACGCAATATACGTAAGTTTAACTGGCCTGTGAGATCTCGCGTTTCTCTGCCTCTTTTTCCCCTCGCATCTTCTTAATTAAAGAACTAGCGTAAGTAAAGAGCGTCGTTAAAGACGTTTTGCAAGTCAGCGCTGGGACAGAATAAAGGAATTTCAATAAGAAAAGATAGCGTAGTCGAACGATGCGGTATTTAAAACGTAGTAGTTAGTTTCTTTAATCTGGTCGACGGGACAGATGCGCGTCTCGTGCGATTTTCGTTCGAATTTCAGAGAAGCCAATCAGGCACGCGGCCGCATAGTTCCACTGAACAGCCCTATACACCGCACCTGCACCAGGTGCGTTGAAGGATTGCTTCGATTATACGAGTTCGCGAGGCAGGCATTCGTTCAGCTTTAACAGTCTTCGTATCGTCTCGTGCCATAGAAATTCCACGACTGTTTCTTACCAAACACATAGAACGTGTATTCGAACAAGAAGGACGATGATTCTCGTCTCAGGTTACCGTATTTTTCTCTTTCTTTTTTTCTTTTTTTAATCGAAACCGATCAACTTTCCCCCATAATTTCTTCCCTCTTAAGAGAGAAACCTGCAAATACAGTGACAACGCGCGTTGATTTACGTTTGGAAAAATTCTAACGGATTTGTTACGCGGCGCATCCGTGACCGATCTTCGTAATTACCCGGCAACGGCGAGTATAGAAACGCGTCGCGGGCTTGGCTCTCTTGAATCACCGCGGTTAAGCGATTCGCATAAAATAAATATTTATCAGCCAATGAATCATGCAGCAAGCATGCAAAATGTCGTTCTTTTCTCGAGAAAAATGTGAACGATACGCGAGAAAATGCGACGACTCGAAGGTTCTTTCGTCGAAAGCGATCACCCCTCGTCGATATCCCATTGATATTCGCTGAACGTTCTGTCGAGCATTCGGAAATATCGTTTCATAGCGACCCGTGGGACTCGATCGAGATTTCGCGTTTGATTTATACGTTTCTTCGACGTCCTAAAAGCTGCGTAGGCTTTAAAGTGGTTGGCAATCACCGGAAACTCGAATGCGTGATCGGTGTTACCAATATGGCATAGAGAAACCATCCAGGAAACCGGAAGTCAGCGTCGTTTCGGCGTTTCAATTTCCGAGAATTCTTCTTCTTCATCGCCGTTCATAAAATAGTGACGATTCCGCGGCTTTCATTGATGCTTCTTGTTGCTATCCAGACAGGATTTAAAACACGGTACACACACGTCACGGTTAACCGGAGTCGTCTGGTTGGTTAAACGAACGATCGATGATATATACCAACTGTGTATCATTTGTAAGTCAGGGATTCTTCATTTGCAAATACAAACAATAAATCGTGTTTATTTTATTTCTACAGGATTCGTCGATGCAAATTAATGGAAAAAGTTATAATAAAAGAGAAACGTTGCGGTAATACATGCGATAATGCAACAATGTTAGCCTGTGCTTTAATGGGTCAATGGGTTTGATTTAATGGGTTAAAACGGGACCGGATTAGCAGGAATCGACTGTACGAGCCGGTCGTGTAGGAAGAAGCTGATATTTATGTAATAGAGGCTAGTTCGACACGAAACACGAGGTTAATAGAACTTGGAAAATACTTGGCAAGTACGTGGCCTGCCAAATAGTTGACTAAAATAACTATCTACTAGGTACTCGTGCCGAATGTTCTACGATTCGCTGGCGTTTAAGACGTATCCACGGCGACTGTTTCTCTCCTTGCGACGATAATCCAAAAGCTATTGTATTTTTCGTGGGAATACTACGATTTGTACGGTTGAGAGAAGTTGCCGGAAGTAACATTACCGATACGTTAATAGTCACAACAATCGTAAAATTGCCGTGACGACGAGCAAAGCATCGAGTAAAATTCTTACTTTCCTCGTTCCTACACGAGACTTCCTCATGAAAGTTAAGAGGTATCGCGCATCCCGTCATTAGAATTTAATCAGATGTTATAGCCGTGTTCTTATTGCGTTTTTCCGTTCGGTAACACGCGATACGTGCCGCAAGAATGAGAACGTTAATCCATGTACGTACAACGAAATGTTTTTATCTGGCCCGTTTAAAAGTCGTGTTACAAAAAAAAAAAAAAAAAAAAATTGGTCGAGCCAACTTGCGGATATCGGTTTCGACGGAATGCGAAAATATCGGTAGCTGCTGAGCGAAGAAATATCCCAACCGTTTCTCTCTCGCTGACCAATAACTTCGCTGTTTAAATTCGCGTTCTGAAACCCACGATTTTCTATTTTCACTCGCATTCGGTGAAAGCGTCGGTGGAAATAAGATATGCAAAGTGGCTGACGTATCCGAAGATCCTCGGGGTACGTAACGGGATAAGGACATCGAGAGATCAGCTGTTTTGCACGCGGACGAGCAAGAGTTAAATTTAAGAGCACGAAGAATAGCCCGCACGCGATTAACGACGCGATACCAACTTTGTCTTTCAATCATTTTTTAACGAAACTAAATAGATATATATCTCTCGTCGATAGTTTACCGATTCGTTTCGATCGTATGTGAAACATGATATTTCGATAATACCCTTCGTGTTTCTCAGATATTTTTTTCTCCTTTCAATCCATCGCAATTTCCTGACTTTCCAGTATTGTTCTTCGACTGCTCGATTACGGTCGACTTGGTCCCTAAGGGAAAGAATCTCGTGCCATTGAATCGAACGATGACGCGAAGGTTAGCGATCGATGTCGCTGTTTCTTGACGAGTTGAAACGTTCGGTTTTATGGATCGATGATAACGTCGAAGGAGAAGCGAACGAAGGGAGATTCAAAGGGTGTAGAACAACACTTCGGTGAAAGAATACGGGCCTGGCCCGCGAGTCTCCTTCTATTAACGGTCGCAAACAGACCGAATGGACATCACAGTTCGCCCGAAATAGAAATAGAACGGTTCTCTAACGGACAGCGCGGTTAGGTCGTGTTTCTCGCGTTCCACGGCATGAATCACTACGCGAGAGCGCGTGAGTGCACGCTTGTCCTCGACAACTGTGTACGTGTTTTCTCGAGGGTTCCATCTTATTTGTACACCATGGTGCATCCCGTGTAACGCACTCGTGGTCGACCCACGTATAGGTAGGTAGAGCTATAGGTAGGTAGTGTAAAGCTCCCCAGCGAGAGAGCTCGCCTTTGGCTCTGGCCCTACTTCTGGTTGAATCACCTCGCTAAATACGGTTGCGTAATTTTAGGTGGGACGATGAGTATGTCCGCTCAAAATCTGCCAGCTGCTGAAATCGGCGCGACCGCGGCCGTGGATCCGACCACCGATGATACACCGTCAACGCTTAGCGTCCAGGCGCACTTCCTATTTAGGTTGCGTCGCCGATTCCCCTCTGTGTCTTTTTTCGCCTCCTTTGTTAACAATGACACGTGCTTTCCTCTCTTCGGCATCGACTCATCAAACACGAATACCACGGAAGGAAGGATGACAAGTCTATTTCTGCCGGTTTTCTGACTTTTACATCAGCCGCGTCCTTCTTGTAGCTTCTACACGCGTACACGTTCACATTGCTTCCAAATATTGCCGATACGTTCACGATGATCGCGTCTCATCGCAGAGATCGGTCCCATTAGCGAAATGTGAAAAGGTTTCGTGTAACACATATCCACTGTAAGCCTTTTTAACCGATCGAATACTTTCTCTTAAGCCATACTGTACGTAACGAATGATACTTATTCGATTATCTCGACGCATTTGTTAGAAAGCTATTTCTTAAAAAAAAAAAAAAAAAAAAAAAAGAAAGAAAAAGAAAAAACACCATTCACCGTAATAGCCTAAAGCGTTTCGAGGATTTCGGGAAATCTTCCATATACTCGGGCTAAGTGTTGACACTTTTATAATAATAAAAAACGAAAGGATCTGGCTTTCCCTTTGGATTTAAGTCACCGTGTCTAAGGTCAAAGGTCCAATGTGGTCTAAGATTTCAAACACGATGATTTGGCGTTGTGAATCAAGGAAGACGCCTTATCGTAAACCAAATGTTACAACATCGTGTTCATTCGCGTACACGCTAAATGACGTTGTCACACGGGACAAACGAAATCAATCGTTAGAATAGCCGTAAGATAAGCGCACATCGAAGAAAATGACGGTCTTAAAGCACGAGCCGGGTGATTCAGACGCGAGATATTCCCGACGATGCATGGCGCCATATATCCGACTCCAGCTTGCTTCCTTTGCGAGCCGCGCGGAATTAATAGGAAAACGAGCCGAGTGACAGGGAGCCGGAGTTGCATCGTACACCGGCGCACATGCTGTATGCTGTATGTCCTCGGTCTAAGTCAGTAACCGATCACTAGCAGCCATAGACGAACGTGGAATGCCTAATGTCTGGCGCCTGTGGCTCGTGCGGCCGGAAATAGATTGCGCCGCTTATCGAGAACACGTTGCAGACCCTCTTAAAGATCCTGACACGCTACTTGGGAACACCGATTCGTGATAATGATTCAAGAACCAGCAACGATACGCTTACGATCGTGATTTACGAACGTGAATAAATGTCGCGACATTCTAATACAGCTTCGATAGATCTACATAGATGAGGAGCGGATTTTAACTTCTTTCAGATTACCATCTTCAGAATCGCAGAATCAGCTTTCCGATACTCGAATAATCTGCGAACCATCTTTCGACCAAACATCGTATTCTCTTCCTTTCGTTTGTGACAAATCAGTGCCACGTTACTAACAGAATATGGTAATGTAGCTATATCGAGAGAGAGGTATTAAAAATCTTCAACTAAAAATATCCGCGACGACCCTTTAGAAAACGTTCTGCGGCCCTCTTCCATTAATATAGAATCTGACAGAACTTTTATACACACCCAATTGAAATTTAGTGCTTTCACGACGTCGCCTATTGTGTAAAAAGCGTGTCGTCTTGTGTAATCGCGAGTTGGACTGCCGCGATTACATATAGGCGAAGTGATCCTGTTACGGACACGTGGAGCGGATTACGCTGCGCCAGACAGAGCACAGGCTCCTCTTATTGTCCAGGCAACGGACGACCTCGAGCTATGCATTCGCACGTGCAACATCTGTCGTCTTGTCTAATATCATCGCGTGCCGCTTAGGTTATTTTAAGGGCGCGACTCGACTTAAAAATACATTTTCACTAAACCTGGAAACTATATAACGATTCGGTAATGGCAGTGCGTCATGCGTCGACCAATTATGATCTCCGATGTAGCAGAAATCTTTCGGTTTCACTTCCGTTGTATCTAATAGAGGCCTGTAAGCAAGTTACGCATGCACGCGTATTGTTTCAACCGATTTCTTTCGTTGCGTCATGTGGCAACTGCGACGAAGCAGAAGCGTCACGTCCTTCGCGGAGGACTAATAAATCACTTTGTTGTTACACAGCGACGGCTAGTCGTTTCATTTAAATGAGAAGAAACGGTGATTTTCTATGAGGCTTCGTATCATGTCAGAGATTTCAAAGTTATGGAATATTATGCTAAACGGAACTTCTTGACGTTTTTGTCATATTAAATACCGCTGTGTCCTACACTGCCGCCGGTAAGTATTTTAAAACATTTAGAAGAAATGGGATGAACCTGGATAGTCGTTAAAATATTACCAAACCCAAAATTTCGATCTGTCGTTCAACTTGTTTGCGCGCGTGTGTGTGCGAACAGTTCTTCTTTAATTTTTGTCCATTCTGATGACTTTGTAACGATACGCGTTGACCAAACGATGCTAATCGTAAATCAAGAGAAGACAGAAAATATTCTATAATTTTGCAATTTCAGTCTTTCGTTTCGTTTCGTAGTTATAAAAGCCAATATATGTACGAGCGTTGTTCCGATGAAACAAGATTTCTTTTTTATTCACGAAACATGTATTTATGATTTTTATTTTACGATATGTAATCGCTCTACGGAGTAGAATATCGTACGAGGTTACGAAAAACAAAACAATAATGATTAACGAGACGTATACTTAACCGTTTAACCGTCGTGTATCAGTGCATAGATTGCTTTTAATTTAGCCATTGATTATTTTAGCCATTGATCTTTATGGATTCAAACTACGTCTTACGATACCATCTATACATTTTATAAAAATGTATCGCTAGTTGTTTTTTATTACAAAAAAAAAAAAGAAAAAACGTAATCATTCCTATTAATAAATCGAGGTAAAGTTTGTGCCTTCAGGGATTAATATTAGTAAAGAGATACACATATACCACAGAGAATACAATAATTTTACGTTCGATTCACTGCTACGAACATCGCAAAGACAAGCTGCGGTAAAAATAACGCGTGTCGCCGAAGTTAACGGAAAACCTTTAACCGAGATAAGCAGTTTGATAATCTGTGTGTCTGGTATCGACCAAAATGTCTATGCACTGGTCGGTAAAGGCTACCGACAAAGAGGCAGGCGGGTCTTTGATACGAAAATATCGGGATAGACACATTTCCCTTGCTTTGACGAGAGATACCGTGCACCGTCTCGACGTATCGCGGGGGTTCGACAAAGGGGACGAGAGCATCCGCGGCAGACATTTTTTCAATGACAGCACGTTGACTTTCTGTCTGTTGCCAACTACGAAACGGCGCTAGTGGAACTAAATCGACAAAGCGACGCTTTGTCTGCACAATTCTCGATGGTGTAGCAAATTCTTTGAACGAAAACCTTTGTCCGTGCATGAGAATTACAATTAACAGTGAACCAAGTATCCCCTAATGAAAAGTTGCTCGTAAATAACGAAATTTCCCCTAGCTGTACGGACAGAAAGTTCTTCGAGCTAATTGTTAACGAGGACGAATGTTTCCAATATGAATTCTCGAGGGACTACGAAACGCGTGTGCGTTTCCACGCGTACTCTACGATAGGAATAACCATTTCCAGGCCATCGACCGTGTAAACCACGCGAGTCACCGAGCAATACAATTAAGCCCTTTGTGTCGTTGCACTGCCACCCTCTTCCTGGCTTCTGACACGCATCCACACGCGTATATTTATAAATATAAGGCCATCCGAGTAAAAGGTATCCGTGATACAGTTGCACGAGCACGAGTTTGCTTCCATTACACTCGTCTTCCCTTTTCGCACCCTCGTGGGGTTTGTTTCGCCATGGGCGTGCACGCGTCTGCAAGCGTTAGCACGCGATAGAATTTTAAACCGGCCACGACCTATTGCATTTACTTTCTATTCGATTAAAAACGTATCGATCTATGCTGGCATACTTTTACGAACACCGTGAGATTGGATCGACGCATATGAAACTTGGTATTCCAAGTAAAAGTTTAACAGTACAAACGTAATTGAAGATCGATATCGATGAAATATCAAGTTACAAATAGTAAATATATAGGTAATAATGATGTATCGTATCTTTCGGGATCATCTGAGTTTCTCCAATCGCGATACAGTGATTATTGCAGAACTTTTGAGTGAAAGTGTTTACACTAACAAAAGACGAACAATATGTCATATTCGAGCAAATCTCGGACTCCATTGATAGCTCGACCGTATTATTTACCAAGTTTCCATAATATCTTCATTTGCTTTGGATATAGATTGTGATCACGAGTTTCCGGCCAGATTTACTTTTGACCAAAGGATGTCTTAAATACAGATAACGCGCTCTAATATCGCCCAAAGGAAATAAGATATTCTTACCCCGAACGAGACTCGAAACGAGCTGCGCAAAATTTCTTACGTTGTTTAAATAGTAGCCCATTTCGAGCGGATCTCCACGTGAAAAATTTGCACGGATATAGGACGAAAAGATAGCCTAAAATAATTTCGATATTGTTCTTGATTGGCAAGCCGACGGCGTGTGTTACATATGCGTTTATCGAGTGTTTACGGACGCGTGGTGAGCGCACAAAGCCTCATGGGAACAATAACTTCAGCGACGAATGACAACATAAATCTCTTGCGACTGTGGGGATTACCAGGGTCATACTACTGGTGTACGAACGTAACGTAGGACACGCATTAATTCAGATTTCATTTATGACTCCGGGTATCCGGGCGTAACACGTTTGGCATACGTATGATCGTCGGTCTATCTCGACTAGCTTCGAAGTTTAACTCGGCAACAACGATGCGAGTTTCACGAAGGTTTTCAGGATTGAATTTTCTTTCAACCTGCGAAAGCGATTATCTTTCATTGATTGTTAATAACGGATGGACTAATTAGAAAATATTGAGAGTATTAACGAAGAAATTTATGATAATACTTTGCCAAAGGCTTTTGTAAAAGCGGCACGATGTGCTACAATTTCAGACGAATTTTATCGCGAACAAATATGTTTATCGTTTACTTAATCAGTAAATAAGATTAGGGTCGAAAGCATTGCGTTTACTATATAATATCGATTATATCAGTTATATAATTTATTTTTTTAAAACTAACCTTTTCGCGAATGACTATGCACAACTGCAGGTAGGATCGATCAAGATGTTTAAAAAAAGGATAGAATTGGAAATATGTCCTCGATGAATGTTATCGTTTTCTTATCAGTTTAGACACAGACAGATGGTCGCCTATTTTCTCCAGAAATGTGGCACTTTGATTTACGTTGAAGATGGTTCAGTGGGTAAACACGGTCTCTTAAAATGCCCATCCGGAGAACAATGTTTCGGCATCCGGATTCTTATCGCTAGCTGCAAATCCAAAAAAAAAGCTACTTCCAGGGAATGCCGAACAAAGGATCCGGAACAGCTTCTTCAAGGCCGGTATAAAGTTCCCAGTCACTCGCATAAAGAAACCACCTTTTCAAACGGCTGTGAAAGCCCGAGTACCGAGCCTCTGTCATACACATACACGTGTCTGCTTACCCGCAGACGTAAATTATGATTCTGTCGTATTAGCATGGAATTCTCGCGTGTATCGAGGCGAATCAGGCGAGCAGGTTGTACGGCTTAACGCAAACAAAGATTCGTTCTACTGAATGCCGAGACACGTTAGAGAGATCCGATGTATCTGTAATTTTTATTCTAGATATTTGCAAACTGTTGGAATAAAAGGAGCCTCGCGAGCCTCCTCTATCCTGTGCAAAGTTTATTCGGAAACGAGACTCGATAAAATACAAAGACTCTAGTAGCACGTGGCTTGCATTTGTTGCCAGTGTCCGTGATAAGCTACGATAAGCTATGATAATACGCTATGAATGTAGGTCGTGAGGCAACGCGATACTAAGGAGCGAACCTATTCTTTCCACCGAATTATAATATTCTCGTTTACCTACAATGTTCCATCGTGTTCTTGAACTCCTTCCGTGAAACAGGCACGTGAGAAAGGATACCAGCCGTTTCTGACGCATTTCCTGTCTAGCTTTAGAATTTTCATCTCTGTCATCGATGAATCTCCTCGTCGTCGCTTTCCAAAACTTAGGGAGAGTAGGCCTAGGCGATAGAGTTTTACAAATTCCCGATTATCGTATTTAACGGAACATTAATAAATCGTGAAAGAAACGCCTATAATTTATAGTTTGTACCTCACCGGGTTCGCTAATGTCGTTAATTTTTAGATTAGATCGTATTATCGTGCACGAGGGCTCTGGGCCCCGATGCTAATACGAGGTTCAACAGAACACATACGTAGGAACATATACACCGAATAGTAGTCAGGTATCTGTCAGTGTTAGTTGATCGTCGATCAGCTTCCTCCCTTTCTTTCTCCGAGTTGACTTCCTGCCATGTTGTTGGGCATGATCGGCCTCGGCCGTCCTTGCCCCTTCTGCTAGGCAGCACTCCGTTACCATCTACTAGCTGGCACGAAAACATCAACTCGCTGGATGGATTAGAAAGGCTCTCTCGCATGCCAGCGCCTTCTCTTCTCTCCTTTCCACGGCTTGCGGTCGATGCGTAGGAGGGAAAGTTACCAGGATCCCCTCTGCGTCGAAACCTCCTTGTCCGCGTTTCGAAGGGAAGCTGCGTTCACGAACGATCGACATCTGTTTGTGAAAATCGATAATAGAAAATAGCCAAAATCGATACGTGTACTCCCATAACGATCGACGTTCGTGTATGAAACTGCTGCTCGAGGATCGAAGATGTGGGAATGAAAACGTATCTACGTTATCTTTCATAACTGTTTGGACGTTTCAATCGATTTGTAACAATGGTATTAGTTTGTTCCGAATGAGACGTCGTAATCTTCCGTTGTAGATATA
Source organism: Bombus vosnesenskii (assembly GCF_011952255.1). Classification (NCBI taxonomy): domain Eukaryota; kingdom Metazoa; phylum Arthropoda; class Insecta; order Hymenoptera; family Apidae; genus Bombus; species Bombus vosnesenskii. The sequence continues at coordinate 450,351 of NW_022883036.1, forward strand.
TGTACAAATCATTGTTTAACAACGTATCGATAATCGTAGGTTACAATCTTTTGCTATCTTTATGGTAGCTACATGATTTCATTCTTATAATATTTATTGTATTTTACCTGACGTTTGTCATTGATAAAACGGAAGTCGTTATCGCGAATACCTTTGAACTATTTGTAGTTCGCTATGAAAAAATTCTATCGATGTTTATCGAAGATTGTCATTAAGCTGCGTTCCATCGATGATAAAAAAAAGCCTCCCGATACTTTTCATACACGGTACACTGCTATGTAATTGTGTACAGCCATGGGCTGGTACTTTCCAGCGACTTGGAGCGCGTTCGTTGTCTTCTGCCGACGCGCGTGGGATCGCGTGCCAAATAATCCCTGAGAAAACGCGGAGCAAATCGTGCAACGATGAATTAGGGGGAGGAGAGGTGGAGGAGAGTGATAGTTCTCTCTCTTGATTGCGCCTTTGTGTCCGGATCGCGTGGCAGACTTTCATCGTGTAACGTATTACACGTACTTTTATCATATACCGGGAGAAAAATACATCTCGTTCGACGGATAGAAACGGGTATCGATGTACACTACGCGGAGAACGAAAGAATACATTCGTTTAGTATTAAGATGGATGATCATTAAAACCAGTACAGTCAATATTAATTATCGGTATTCCGCGATGAGCGAGGAAAATACGATTTCGCGCGGTTAGAAATATTATTTCCGACGAATCGGTCGATAGATCATGTTCGAAATAACCCCTTTGCCTCGATCACCGAGCCGATTTCAACCAACTAATCGTCGTTGCGTATGGACGTCGCTAACTGTTGCTCGTGGTATTAATGGAGCCGAATGTCCGTGAAATCGGGAAGGAAATAGCACTTCGCTCGCTCGACTCGATGGTAACAGCCTGCGCCGCAACCTTTCGCAGGACCATCGATTACGACTGCTATCCTAGGAAACTGGTTGCGCACGTAGATTACTGGTCGCGCGATGAATCAGCCGAGTATCATCGCTAAGATGTATATGCAGATGCGTAGAACGCGTATCCTTATGATTGACTCGTCGATTCAAGAAATCTTTGTCGATATCTTTTCAAAATGGTTTCACGCGTTTGCCATCCTTAGAGCGGTACTCTCGAAGATTCAGTGTGCGTGTAATCTTCGCGTACTATATCTTGATATTCTAATTTTTTCATTTCGTTAACGAACCATCAAGGACCAAGCAGTAAGATATGCATAAAACGGACGTAAACGTAATATTATTGGAACGTGTAAATTATTTTACGCGTTACTTTGTTAAGGTACATAAAATCATTGCCGCTGAAAAAATATGCAATTCTAGTAGTCATATTTCAGCGAAGATATTAAGCGAAGCTACAGATCCCGGAGGCAAATCTCGGTGCGATCTCGCTCGAAATGGGTGGTCAGCGTTCGGATGGATTTACAATTAGATAAGTCGAAGGAAACCAGCTCCTTCCATCAGTTCCACCGAAAGTCTATTAAGAAGCGCCAACTCGCTCCTCCGCTATCTGTAACCTACTTGAATCTGGTATTACCAGATGCATTGTCGATGAGGCCGTATTTTGCAAATCAATTTCATTCAAACGGAAATATTATCTCGATGGTATGCGTTAATTGCGTCAGGTAGACTCATCGAAAGCGCCAGATAACTCGATTGAGAAACTCGTCCGCGTGTTTCGCAAGATCCTGTTAAGAAATGCGTTCGGCTAACTCTTCGTCCGTCTGGTCAAATTTCCTAATAGGATATTACGTAGACTTTGATGGAAGTTATTCGAACGTACTCCACTGACGCGTCTGTTCTTCCATCTGACAATTAGAGGAACAGCCGTCGGGAGAATAAACGATTCGTTAATTCGATTTCCGAATTCCGCGACGTTTGAGCGACGAGGCTGGATTCGAGACTCGTGCGGATAGAACCGCGTCATAGAACGCGGAGACAACGGTTATCCTTATCGAGATTTAGCTGATTTATATCGGCATTGGAAGCTGCACCGACATATTAGGAGATCTATAATGCAGAGGCGCGCATAGCCACGACTTCGCGGCCCCTCTCTTTCTCCGGATCGTTGCTGCCGCTCTTTCGCCGCGAAATCGATAAATTATACATTCAATTATTCATGCTCGGTCGCCATAATCATGTACGGTAGTTGACAAGATCCTGGCACGCTTTACAAGCCCCCTGGCTCTCCGCGTTTCTTCGCTAGTCCAAGGTGAGTTCCGTTTACTCGATCGGTCGTAAGCTATTCGATTTACTCGTTGTCGATGCTTTACTAGCTCGTTAAACTAGCTTTAAAACGGTTTTATTAACGCGAGATATCGCACGATAATAACGTAGAAATAGTCGCGTGTTGTTTGCGTCTCGCCTGCCAAGAGAACGCTGCTGAATCGTTTTCTGTTCGGAAAGTACGGCATTGAAATCACCGGGTGGAGAGTGGCAAAAATGGAGCAGCTCGCGGTCTCGGAGATCTCGTTATCGAATCGTATATACGCTCGTGATATTGCTTATTAATCGTAAGATCGGTTCGCGAAGCTTGAAAGACGCGTGGGGTGACGGAGAAGGAGAATGATAAAGAAACATAGGCGAAATACGCGCGAGAGGAGGAATAGAGAGCGAGAGAGAGAAAAGGAAGTGGTCGGTCGGTCGGTGCATGCCTGTCAAGTTCTTTCTCTCTCGGGTTCGAAGTTGGTGCAAAGAGTAAGTTTACTCGTTCGGTTTCGGATCCGTTCGGATCGCTTCGGTTCAGTTCGGTACTGTCACCGAGTTTTATTATAGGTGGGGATACGTTTCCCCACCACGCGAAGAGATAGCGAAGGCGCTTGGAGAATCGAGAGTGGGGAATCACACGAAGCTTCGGCGGAAGGTTCAATTGTTGGCCAACCATCGCGACGAGTGGTTGCGCGTGATAAACACTCGCACGATAGAAGCGCGTGCTTCGTTTCGCGATCGGTGCGTGCACTGGGGCTAAACTTGTGCGTTCGACGTCGCCTCTAATCGACGACGATCATCGTACGAAACGTGCAGCAAGATGAAACGCGTGCCTGTAATCGCGACAGTGACGTGGTGATTGGTTTCGTCGTTGTTCGCGTTATATCGGCGTGAGTAAACCCGTAGTCCGTGTAAACGCAGTGACCGAAGCAGAGAGAAAACACCTTCCCTTTTTTCTTACTACTTCCTTTCTAACGTTTGCCTGTGAATACGGAGGATATTTACGCGAGTATTGCTGGCTGTGATCGCAACAAGTGAAATCTCCATAGTCTTCCTCCGTCTCCTTCTCCTTCTTTTCTTCTTTTATTCTTTTGTGTGACTCGACTACAACGAGACTACCCGTGTGCCTGCTGGTTATCTACTTTGGCGGTCGTGACGCTTCGTCGTACGACCGAGCAACAGAAAAATTTGGGATTATCCGTGCATCTTTTGCGTTTGGTTCAGTTGACGTACCGTCGACCGGGTAGCGGCCATGACGGCGGACAGCTTGTTCGAGACTACCAGCATCCCAGGGCATCTCGCTCCCACGCCCCAGAGGCTGGAGAGGCTTCTCTCGAAACAGACCCTCGAGGAACTGTACGAGGTCGAGGAACAACCTTTCGCACGGTAAGTCCAGTCTTGCTTCTCTTCCTCTTCTCGCTTCGTCTCGTCTGCACGCCATTCTATCTCTTCTCATCGTCTCTTTGTGTAACGAGGTTACCGCGTCTACGTATATGTTTCCGACTCGGAACATAGACGTCGATCGTTTTTCCCTATGTGTGTCCTCGCTAGGTCACCGATCTATCGCGCGCATCGAGCTCCGTTAATTAAAATTGTTTATATCTTCCTCCTTCTTGTCTTTCTCTCTCTATTCGCGTACCTTTTCTAACTTTGTTTTGTTTGGCTATCGTGTCGAAATGCTTTCCTTTAGAGACATTACTGTTTCGCGACTGGAAGCAGACGGCGTGTAAAAACCTTTCGAATAGGATTCGAGTAAGAAAACAAAAAAGTTCTAGCGATAGAATGTTCGAGTAGGGCCTTGGGGCACCCTTAAGTCGGTTCTGGACCCTACCGAAGAAAGAAAGTGCCCCTACCGCGAAAGATCGAGGTCGAGATTTCGCGCGTCTTTTACGACCTCCGTCTGCGCTAGTTTACGCCAGTATCCTTTTTCTCCCGTTTCTCGAAAATTCCGTTGCTTCTTAGGAAACAGCGAAAGAAAAGAGAAGAGATAGGAGGGTACCGTGAATAGCTTGGAACGTTCCTCCGAAACTGTGCAAGGTCGATGAGCATCTGCAAACACGGTTCTCCGTGTGTTCCGAACGAATCCTCCTCCGTTGTGCACACGAGATCGTCGTAGAGAAATTGTCGAATCGAATGGCGCGATATAAACGACACAGTTTAATTCGTTTCTAACATCTATCGTCCTATTGTAAACTTCTCGTCGTCGTTGTTGTGTATGGAAAAACGAAAATGTTATTTTTTATATTACGTTGGCCGTAAAGCAGCGATAAAGCGGCTCGAAAGAATCAACAAACCGTACATTAGCTATTATCGCGATGTTTCGACAGTCGCGAAGGTCGAGAGATTTTGCAAAATCGCGTAACGACGAGACGCGTGCGTATCGACGTTTAAAGTTACAGTTTTGGAGCAAATAATTACGAAGGTCACATGCTTCGAATTCCGTTGCGAAAGGAAAAGTTTTCATCGCGAGGTGTACGACGTGTATGCAAAGTCGCGTCAAGTTACGGCGTAATATTTTCCGCTAAGTATTTTTTTCAACGATATAATACTCGCAGGATGCGTTTACCGTGACAAAATTTGCCTGAAATAGTCGAGAGATCCTATTATAGTCAATCGCGCATTCATCCTCGATTTGCTCCAGTGCCATTTCCATTCGCGGTCCTTTTGTTTGCTGCTTATTGGAAGTGGGTAGGTAGTGGACTGCTGTAAACGATATTCTCGTTGCACTCGGCGATAATGTAGGCCACCAGCTACGTTGTTTGTTGTTATTACACGTATCAACATCGTTCTCGTTATGTACATGTAATCCGTTTCGACGATGTCGATTGCACACATCGTCGATACAAACGTACTTAAACTATGTGATTTTCAAGAGAGAAAGAGAGAGAGAGAAAGAGCGGGGACGCGCGGTGAATCGCAAGACGGTATTAATATTTATCATCCGAATCAAGCTCTAACGACGTAACTCGACGGTTCTTTCACGACGACCCGCTATTAGTATTCTTTCAGTGACCGGATACGTTCGAGATATTCCACAAAGGTGTTAACCGTTGCAAAGATTTATGCAGCCGTCAATCAGGATCGCCGGTCGTTAGGCGTTAGCCACGAATGCAAAATAACAGCTGCTTACTAAACACCTGCTGCATTCGAGATTTATACACGCCAGTCGTACAGTGCTTTCGTATCGAAGAACGGAGAATTATATAGTAGCTGACGAAAGTATACAGCCCCGTGCAACTTATTTCGAACTATACTTTAACGTTATGAAGGCGCGTAGGTCGAAATTACTTGGAAATATGTTGTTTACCGATCTGCTGTTGCCTAGCAGTCGTTGCTCGCAGTCGTATGTGCGTCTAACAGTTTAAGAATTGATATTAATTGCGTGTACGTGCGATTCGAGGAAACGATCCTTTAAATTGTTTGACCAACTGTATGATGCATGCGAAACCTCGATATAAACTCGTGTACGTTATTAAGGAAAGGAATGCAAACAACCGCGGCGATTCTTCGTAAAAGTCTGGCTTACGTAAGATTCCAGGGAGAATCGTGGATCCAAAAGGAGAATGGCACGGCGGTTGTTAAATGGCACTTTTTATTCATCGCATTTTATTGTTCCTTTTTCTTGCGGAATTGTTACATCGAATTAGTCGTTCGCTAAAGGAAAACGAGTGGAGTACGATTCAGATATTTAATTCTGGCTCGAATTACGTACCACCAGCGCGACGCCGCGCCGCGTCATAAACTTTAGAGAGAGAGGGATCCCGATATAAATATTATGATTATGGCTATATCGGCTTATAGGGTGCCATTCGCGAATGTAAACTGAAAAGCAAATGTGCGCCGTTTCGTTCTCTCCGATTAAAAGATTTTGAGCGCGTAATCGATACTTACCCTCGCTATATGCTAGGCGTTTTATCGCCAACGACAGACATTTGCCTTGACGATTTTTCATCGTTATTCGTATTCGTTCGTCACGGTCTTGGAATTTTATATCGACTCACACTCTTCCCTCCCATCTCTCGCCGCAAAACGAACCTCTTGGAAGCCGAACTGGTCGACTGCGGTTTTTGGTTTTATCCGGATGCGTGATTAGTAGACTGTGGACTCTTAAGTATAAAAATGCCTAAAACGTTTATAAAATATATGCAAAGTGAAATATTTCTTACGATAACAGATGGAACATATTTCTGCTTGAATTTCATTTATTTTTTTTTTTTTTTAATTTGCATTAACATCCGCATTCCAACGATTAATGTTGATTTTTCTGAGAAAAAACAACAGACTTACGTTTACCAGTTGCGTATAGGAAGAAGATGAGATAAAACATCAAATTCCGAGGTAAATTAAAAAAAAAAATATTTTTTCGTCGCTCTTGTCTACTTTCGAATTTACGAAGTTGATCGATTAAGTTCACCTTGTAGAAATCAAATAGCATTCAACTCGAGAGTTTAAAAAGATTTGACGTAACATAGATCGATTTGACGTAGATTAATTATTTTTTCGCTTCGCTTTTTCGTCAATGAAATATCACAACTAGAAGGTGCTTCTGTTTTTCCTTGTTCAGGTGTGAGATCGCAAATTAATTGCAGAGAGTATTATGAATCACACGCACGGTATTCCTCTACGTAAACATTTCGCCTCGTTGATTAGAGAAGCGTGGTCGCCAGAGAAGCTGGAGCTTATGTACGTGCTATACTTTAGGATACGGACAAATTCATTTCTCGTGACTCAGAGAGTAAGTGGATTTCTTGTGAGCACGGAAAAAATGGTAATCGATGCGGCGCGACAGTACCTATATCATTTAAAATAACGATCGTGCTATAATAACTGCACCGTGAAACTAAAAAAACAAACGATATTATTATTATTATTATTTTATGTATAACTATTACTACAGAAATGTCGTACGATCACAGGTCGACAATATAGATCGATAAGTGGTCTAACAAAATTCGTTCTCTATCGTTAATTATTATTACCTTGTTACATTTTTATTTTTATTAACTCACAATCCGTTCCAATCTGTCATGTTCGCTGTCGTATCGAAAGGTGATTTTTTATTTTTTCCGTAATTTATCTTATACGTATTAATTTAAGCGCGGAATATAATATATCGAAAAAAGTAGCGAGATGCAGAGGCAAATGCGAAAACAGATGCAAAAGCAAAGGCTGTTGGATGGAATAGCTGCGCACCGATTTGTTCCGTATGTCGGTTGGCGTTTTAACGAGCCATCGGCGAAGAGGAGCAAATTCAATCGGCAGAAAGATATTTTGTAGCTGTGTAAGAGTGGGACGCGGGCAGATGCTTTTTATGGTATCGGGTCGCGTCTTAGAATATACGAAGACAAGTGGGGATCGTGCAAAGCAGAAGAGAGCGAGAGAGCGAGAGAGTTTAGCGTGGGTTGAAAATAGCTTGTGGCCGGACTGAGAATGCAGAGACCGTCCGCTATGCACTTGCCACTCGATATTTATACCCTTATAATAGGTAGATAGGTTGAAATGTGTCTTCGTCTTACGTCGGTCGAACGTACGAGCCGAACGACTTACCTGGAACGGTGGACAAACCACTCGGTAAACGCGGAAACATCGATATTCCGTTCTATAATTGCGTTGGATCGCGAAAAGTCTAAAAAGAAACGCTTCTACTTTTTCTGTGTCGTTCGAGAGTCGAGAGGCGCGTTCTCGTTGCTGTTCAAGTGGGATTTCCTGTAAGCGACATACGGTAAACCACGTATACTATATCGTAGGTTTGTAAGTATTGAAATACGTGTTGGTTTCATACGACACGTAATAATCGTTTAGATAATTAAAGATTAGTGGCGGAGAATTATGGGTTAGCGAAAGACTACGCAGCAAAAATATAGAAAACCCATTTGTAAGAATTATAAAAACATAAATTAAGGATTCCATGTTAGACGCTTGTAAGAAAACGCTTACAAATTCATATCCATAATTTCCTTAATTTACGGAGTACGTAGCCGCGTGGATGCAATTAACTAAAACAGCGATTAGGCTTTTGACTTTTATTATTTATAACAGGCTCGTTATGATTTAATACATGTATGGTTTTGTCCATTGACGGGTTGTCAAAGATGAGAGTGGCGAAGAAATAGCCAAGCGGCGAACTCCTCTCTGGTTACGTTCGCCAAGAGCGCTCTGGTTGGAGCGTACGAGGTAACGCGACGGAAACGGGCATGCCATCTGGAAAGTAACGGTAACGGCACCTGCAATTAGTGCGACAGCCAGGCTGCCTACTTGTTGGAGGCTTGCTGGCGAGCTGGTCGTCGATGACCTTCCACCGAGGGGGAAAAACGAGATCTCGGAGCGCGTCGCTTGGTCGCTTCATCTCCTAGCAAAGGGATACCGCGTATCCGGTTTGTCGTATTCCGTGGTCTTTGTTCGGAACGGTTAAGGACGACGACGTGTTTCGAACCGTGCATCGGAGCTTCGACACGCGAGTCGTTCACGGTACACGATCCATTTCACTTTTTATAATGCAATAAGAATCTCGAAAATCATACCGTTCAGCGATCAGAAGGAGAAACCTGGAGGCAACGTGGATCTGATTGGTCGTTCCTCGTAAACTCAATATTATCGGTACTTTGCGGATGTTTATGCGATTTCGTGTTTCGCAAGCATAATTAACGAAATAGAGAGTATAGGTAAATAAAAAGTTATTCGACGAACCATCGTATCTGATAGCGAGTACTTTGGTTCAGACGGTCCATTATTTTTGTATATTGTACAAACTTTATGCATTCTCGCGCTTTTAAATGTCCTCTACAAACATTTAGCAGCCTAGTTAATTCTTTTCTGCGAAAACGTAACTTCAACCATTCGCCGTACTTTGTTCCTCGTCGTCTAAATCGCAGAATGTAAAAGTTGGAAATATTTGACTGATTTCAGTTACGAGATTTCTAAATTTCTTACTGTCGTATGAAATAGCACGGATTCCAGACTCGTTTCGAGAGGATATCGTTAGTCAAAAATTTCTTTCATCTGGATTTCTATCTAAATTCGTAGCCAGCCCACCCCGTCGATCCTCTTGACAGATTTCCGTTCCGGGCGGAGTTATGGGCTGATTCTTTCACGATTTTTCTTTACCCTCGACAGGGTTTCTACCGGCGGCACGTCCCGTAGGAGGCTCCGGCAGCTGTCTCCGAGACGAGCAACAGCTGTGCTCCCTACTGGTCCCATTGGCTCCAGGCATTCTTGGACGGTTCTGCGTGTCCTTTGCTCTGGAGGATACTTCTCGTACCGTGGTGCTTCCTTTCACTTAACATAACAATGCTCTTTTTTCGTTCGAAAGAATGCGAGTTCGACAAGAGGCAGCTAACGTTCCGGTTTTTCTTCCATTTCCTTCCGTTCCTCGTTGTCGCATTTTCTTCCTTCAATGCCAACAGTGGACAATGGTATGGAAAGCGACATTTCGTGATTAAAATTCAACTTTCAACTTCAACGTTTAACCTTGTTGCTCTTCTCGCTTCTTATTCGCGTTCCTATCTCTTTAGACATCCTAGAACAATTTCAAGAGAAAATTTGCCGAGAAAGTTTATAAAGATTAATTAAAAGTGATATAAATCCGATTTCTTTTATACGAAAGCTCACACACTTGTTAACATGAGCGTGTAAATTTTAAATTCGACTTTTGATAAATAGTCGAATCACATCGTATAAACTGACTTTGCTAATAAGTTGACGGAGCTTTAGCCGATAGAAAGTGGATATAAAGGCGTTTTTCAATTTTCACCGAAGAACGTTTTCCTCGGACCATTGTGCATCGGTCAAACTCCACTCGACCAAGAGACAGATACGTTCGTTTCAGCGAACAGGGAGATCTGTTGTTTTGACAATCGGTTGGGCGGTCGTTAGTCGTCGAAGGAAAGGGGAAATCGTGACTCAGCGTGGTTCTGCGACATCTTATTAACATCCCTTCTGCACGATAACGGCGATTATCGGCGATACAGATACAGCGGACGATAAAGCGGTCGTGGCGTTCCGTGTCGAGAGGGCTCTTCAGCTTCCCGTCTCCTTAATTATATTTATCGGGTCAGTCGATCGGAACGGTCGCCGCGGACCGAGATCTCGCGTTGGTTCGTCGCGAACTCTCTCCTTTGGTAAAAAGTACGATGGCTCGATCGCTTCACGGGTGAGAAAATACGATGGTACGAACCGCGAACGAGCTACATCAACGAACAAACGTTGCCTTCTTCTCAAGGTCGCCGTGATCATTGTCCGTTCACTGGCGCGTTGCTCGCTCATCCGATCGATAACTCTCTTCTCGTGGATCGTGTTCTACGAGTTCGAGGGAAGAAGCCACCCAGAGTCGTAGACGAGCCGTGGCTCTTGAGAAATAACGAGAAATTCCAGCCATCGTTATTCACCAGTACCGTATTTAGACAGGCTGTTATTCGTGCCCGTTACAAAGCAACGAATACTCCCTTCGGTCGTCGCAGGTGTTGCAGTCCTTTTCTTTTCACCGACCTTCGAATAAAGATATCGTTTCGAGGGGAAGAAAAATTTCCGTTCGAGTTCGATTTCTAGCTCGCCACGGTGAAACACAGCGAGATCCAGATCTCGTTCTGGATTCGTGCGTTCGAACGAGACACGGTAGATTCGCGGTGGTATCTCGCCGGAGTACGGGAAATCAGCGAATCTCAATCGGGCGAGAAACGTCCTGCCGGAATGATCTATGGATCGAGATCGATCGCGAGCTCTCACGAGAACTGCTACGAAAGGCAGAGAGAGGTGTTGTATAGTTGTTGCGATATTACGACATAGAGGTTAGGCTTGGAAGTCGGGCACGATGGAGAAGGGCGACGCTGGATCGTTGGCGATCCCCATGATCTATGGATCACGATTTCTTCCTGCCAGGACATTTCGTTGGGACCGTTGCGCCGTGTGTCCTATGCTCACGACTCGAACGCGTATCGTGGTTTTTTAGATTGCTTCGTTAAGGATGAATCAGTGTCGCAAGAAAGACGTTACGCGATGTTGGATAAATCGTTTAAAAATATGCTTTCTCCGAACGTGCAGCCTTTCTTTCCCGAGCTTCTTAGTTCGACGACTTCTCTTGAAATTCGTCAGGCAGAAATTCACGAGAAATTTCGTTCGATTCGCATCCTCTCGAAACGATCGAATTTTTTCAGACTCTTGAATCGCGTCTTGGTTTCGAGCTGGGAAACACTCTCGCATGCTTGAAAACGAGATTGCTCGTTGTTCCGTGGCATACTCGACGCCTACGCTCGTTTTCTTCCTCTTTTCTCTCTGCACGCGCTGCGTGTTCTTTCAACGAAATGAAAGACAAGTTTGGCCAGCGCTTCCATTCATAGTTATTAGGGTTAAACGACGCGCAAAATGCGCCTTCTCCTCTCGTATCCTGCGTCTCCTTCTTTCTTATTGCTAGCGTCTTTATCCGCTCCGAAAGGAATCGTGTGCATCCCTCGCAGCTTTTCGTTTCGTTTTAACCGACTCTCGCTGCGAAGTCGTAAACAATAATAACGATGCGATCGTCGAAGGAACCTCGCAAGCAATTGCAACGTGATTATCTGTAATGTCTCTGAGCATACAGGGTGTTTCGGTTATTTTGAATTCTTGAGTATCTCGGTAAGTTCCGAAAGACGAAGGAATAGCGTGAGAACGAAATTAGCTGATTCAGAACGACGAGCATCCAATCGACGATCGTTAACGTTTTTGTGGATGAAACTGAATATCTTTCGATACGTCGATCGACGCGTTCCATAACTCGGCGTGGGGTGCTCGTCGTATAATTCTCCCGTAATCTCCGTACGAAAAACAAGACACAGAAGACGAGAATATCGCTTAGCGTTTTCCGTGGCCGGACTAAGAGATAGCTAAATCGTTTTGAGAAATACGAGGTAAACTAAACACCCTGTATTAACATACGTACATTAAGGCACGATCTGCCAGTTGGACGTGGTATTCTTGTTTTCTCGTTACCGATGCCGAAGTTATACTCGCATGTGGCGTATAGAAGCCGCGGAAAGTAGCAACGAACGAATTTGTACGGCCGATATCGTGAAAGAGTCAGGGCAAGAGAAAGAAAAAGAAACAGAAAAAGAGAAAGAGAGAGTCGTAGCTTGTTCGTTAAGACCACATACGCGACGACCTCGTTACTACAACGCGGTCGCTCCCCTTCGGTTTCCGTTCGGTTAACCGTAAATTACAACCACGACCGGTGTGTAACGAGCATAATGGCGACGGTAGCCGGGTGAAGGTCGGCCAACTCGAGCGAGCGATGCGACGCAAACGACGATACGAATCGACCGGCATTTCGTTTCTTTCACGATAAAAACCTATCCGGAGTATTTACCCGTCTTGATGTCGAGCGGTCGAATCGAAAAACCCAATACCAGCACAAGAACGTTCTTGTATATCGAGCGTTCGATCAAAGATAGGTAACCTTGTCCTTATGTAGCGTGGTCGAAAGATGAAACCTCGATCGAGGCTAACGATATGCAGATTCGATTATCCTTGCAACGTTCGCCATCCGCGCTTCTGTTCTCTCTTCAAATTTTCCTTTCTTTCGCGTGGAAAAGTTCTCGTTACGTTGCACGATTGCCTTGGATTTAAACGAGTCGCTTCAGTTCGAATCGTTTGTGTTCGAATAACCTGATTTCAAGAGGACACCTAATGGCAAATAAAAAGGAAGTAGTTACGGCGGATTATGGAAATACTCGAACGCTCGTGGAAGCTTTGTACGAACACGTATTATATGAACGTTGGAATATCTACAAACTTAAATATGCTATACGCGCCAGGCGAAACGTCTTGCAGTTTCATTAGCGGTATAACAAGTCCTGATCGTATTATCGTTATATTGGTAATATTTGAGACCGATATGAACGGATTTACATTGGCAAAATGTACGAAACTATTGGAAATGAAACGAGTTGACTAATAAGAACGCTCGAGAAGATATTTCGAGTCTGGTAAACGACCAGTTTTCCTCATAGGGAGATTTTAAGTTTGTTGGAATTTAAATTACTCGGACGAAGGTAGTTTGACTAATCCGAACAGGGTCTTAAAATTAATCTCGGTCGTGTAGCATCCAGAAATCATTGGAAAGTATGTTTCAGCGTGTCTAACCATCCCGCTCGAAGGTGTCCTACTTCGCCAGCAACATATATCGTCGATCGTTGCGGTTCCGCGTATCCATTGTGGCGTACATTGGAAAGGGAATAACCTTGCCCGCATTTTCTATCGTATCGCAAGATATCTACCCCTGTTTCCTTTCGCGTACCGGCCAGATCACCCGATTATTATCCTTAATCCTAAACAGATACCATATCTATTTTTCATTTTCCAAAGCCTAGCAATTAATCTTAACCAAAGCGCGGTCTCGTTATTCAGTTGTGGAAGAAATATGCGGATAATAAGTCGATCGTCCGTGATTCACGGCTAATTTCAAGCTTTCGAATCGTTGGATCGATTCTCATCTCGAGATCGTTCGACTACCCCCAATAACAGGGTTGCAATTAGGCGAATGATCAGCACGCGCGGTTTGTACGTAACTCGCAAGAACCAGATACGTGGGCTTTGTAATTGTAGATTATTACTCGGGTACCGCGTGATCTGATAAGCTAAGCCCAAAGTAAAGAAATTACGCGAATCAATCGTACCTTGACGCTCGTTCTAGATGTGCAAGCAACAACGCAGGTATTGCTTGCTTCCTTCATTCGTTGCAATATCGCCGTTTCCTCGAGATACTCGGTTTTCCTACCTCCAGATATACATTTCCAATTAACATCCTCGTACTCGGGACCTATTATTCTTCCATTTTCACTTTCCATTCGTAAAATGTGTCGGTCACTTTGAATGGTCGAATGTCTGTAATCTTACAATAACGGATGGATCGTTGTTGTCACGAGCGCTCAATGTTTCATTTCGTAACGATACAGCGAAGAAGAGAAAGGACTCTTATCGCTATGTGATGGCGAACTTTGTTTAAAATACAAAACGATCGATATGCATAAAGAGCAATTCTACAATGCTGCTTAAGTCTTGCAAGCATCTTACGAAACGACAACGATAAAAAGTAACATATTCGCACGTGTGAAAATTGACTCAGCCTCCATCCTGTGAAGCTTAAAGATCTTGATATTTTTTTTTTTTTTTTGCAAAGAAGACAGAAATAAGGTTATAAGCAAAAATAAATAACGCTAGACCAATAAAAGGAAATGCTAGAAGTCGATTCGCCGAGGGAAGAAAGAGCGGAGTCGGATAAACCGTTGGATCGTTCTCCGATCGACGCTCGACAAAGCCGATCACCCACGCCTCGCAGGAATCCCAAGGGCGAATTCGTGTCTCTCGAGCCACTTACACCTCCGGCGGCTGCTCCGGCCAACCGTAGTCGATATAGTCCGACGATATCGCTTTACCGGTGTCCTCTCTCTTTCTCTGTCCCAGATTCGATGCTATACGATGCACAGTACATGCCTGTAAACATCATGGCCAGCTCTGTATACGGCCCTTGTAACGCAATGCGGGTCAATCGATCGGGTAGATTCGATCGGAGTATCTCGACGTGCGGTCCTTTACTTTGCTTCGGAAGGCCACTCGTCCTTTTGTCGTCGCAGTTAACAGCGTCGATAAATTGACATCAAGTTGCAAGTTTTAGGTTTTTTCAACTTTCACGGTGATCGAAACGATGTCGCGCGTCAGGTTTTTTTTTTTGTTGTTTTTTTTCTTTCTTTGAAAGGACAGTGTGATAAATTTAAGTTGAATCTATAATTTTGCGATACGTCGGAAGATAAGAACAAAGTATCACGGCGACTGATTCTATAATGTAGGTGAAACGGTCGCGCAACGAAATCCGCTTGTTCGCATCGAGCCATACAGCTCGACACCATTCATCGATAGCATCGCGAAATCGGGGAAAACTTTTAAGCGATATTCATGAACGGTTTGCTGCGAGTTTCTTCCGCCTTTCCTCCGGAAAGACACTCAGGCTTCGGTTACGCACGACCTGTTGCTCCTACGATATATTTCACCGGTCTGTGGCATACGCGCAGACTTGGACGCGATTTAATCGCGATACGAGTTACGCGCGAAACTTTCACGCGGCTGACGTCATTGGTGTAACGCCGAAACGAAGAGCCTTGAACGAGCAGATTCCGGAGCCGGCGTTTCGTTATCGTACACAAGGTGCATTCGTCATCGATCTAGTCATAGTAAACTTCTACAAACCTGACCTACATCGCTTTATGAATCACGAATTCGTGCTGTCGCTGTGAACCGGTAATCTCGCGCACGATTTCGTGGATCGCCGTTAATTCGTACGTTGCGCGAATGACAGGAGCGCGATGATCGCTTCCCTTTGTAAATAACATTTTAAATAATATTCAAGTAGACTTTTTTCACGAAACACCGACTTACGTTCGTTAGCTGCCAAGCTGCCCATTTACTACGCGTATGTACCCACACGATTGTCACATAGCGGACAAAAAACGTTATTTTGTCTCTTAGCAAACAGCACGTGTTCGCAACGATAAATCACGATAGAAAAAAATCTCTGGTTTACATCAGTCCTAACGCGATTCGTGGCAAATGTCGGCTTTGGATCGATTCGGTTAGGCGAAGTCACCGAGTGTTACAGAACACGTGCAACGGTATACATATTTGGAAGCGGTTGCGTCGGATTTTCGCAATTCCCTGCCAGTACGTGGTTGGTGCACCGCGACCGCGGTCGTGAAAGGTGCGCCGTGAAAAGTTTACGCGTTGTTCGTGGTCCGGTCTTTTCAAGCCTAGCAACAGAAAACACCGGTCATCAGCAGAAACGCGAGAATTCGTTCCCCTCGACACGCACATTCCTCGTTCCAGGGACTGACAGCTGACGAGCCAGTCTGCGGCGCGTTTCTCGCACGCAATCACTGGTCTCCATGGTTTTCTCCGTTCCTGCGACTAAATAATCCCGAAAGCCTGTCTCCGTGATTTTAGAGTATCGCGCCTTTAATTCAAAGAGAGAGAGAGAGAAAGAGAGAGAGAGAGAGAAAGAGAGAAAGAGAAAAAAATGAGAGAAGGAGGAAAAAGCCGGCATCGTATCGAAACACGAGCAAAAAGCAACGTTCGACGCAACGTTCAGATTCTTTTCTCCGGAAGAATGTAAGGTGAAACGTAAAAATTGCAGTCACACCTGTGGTGTCTGTAGCCGTGACACGGGATATGACATTCCATCGTAAGTACACCGCATTCCAAGAGAAAGGACAGCAAACCAGAAGGAAATAAACGTCGTTGATATACGTAGGAATACGTAGGCGGGAATTGTCGCAAGAGATTTCATCCATATTTTCTTCGTTTATTCTTTCCTATTTCTTTCTTTTTTCCTTTCCGGATCATGAACAGGCTTGCACGAATTGCACGCGAATGGTCTCGTTCATGATCGTCCCGACGTAAAATACAGTTTTGCAGAAGTCGAACGTGCGTGACCGTGCCACAGACAATTTTACATGCCCACCTACTATATAGCGTCTATACCATGCACAGGTGTGGCCAGTTATTTCGCTCGATTTATCGCCCTCTTCGTTTATCGCTGCATAGCGACAGATATTGGCAATGTCGTAACAGCTTTTCGTCCCACGTTGGCGAATTTTTCGATCCGCCTCTGAAAGAAATTATTACGATATTTTGGTACAGCGCGGCCGCTCGAGAGAAATCGACTCGATCGCGGTCGCAATCGCGAGTATCTGCGCCGCTGTCCGATTTCGAAATCGATTCCTTCGTAACTCTGATCGATCAACGAACAAAGTTCGTCCGGCCATCGACTCCGCCGCTTTGCGCAGAGTCGTTTTACCGTAAGTTGTTCCATTCTAAGGATTTGCATTTATGAAAGAAGAAAATAACCAGCAATATATATATATATATATTCGCGAAAGTAGATCGGAAATGGACACTCGACCCGTTAAGACGAAAGGTCTACGTAGTACGGAACACGATGACACGAACTGTCTAACTGTCGCTTCCTCTTTCGTAAGCCGTACGTACGCTTTAACGTTCTCGTTTACCAGGTTGGGACGTGTCCTCGTTTCTCTGCGACTCCTTCCTTGAAATCGAACGATCTTGCCGTTTCCTCTTCCGATAGCTCGACGAATACCTCTGCATATATTAACGAGCGAAGGCACAACCTCCTTTTCACGCGAAATCGTATTAAACCGTTTGCGAATCGTTTTACTCGCATTTTTCTTTTTTCATCGATAGAGAACTTCGTCCGTAGGATATCTGCCCTATATTCTATTTCAACTTTCGTTTAATAGCGTTTTCCAAACAGAATAAAACGACGACCAACTATTAGCCGGTTACCGGTGCACTCGTCCATAGACGTTCTGATACTCTGTTTGATTTATAGTAATAGTTTCTGAATTTGATCGAAGCGTGTAAGTGGATGAAAAAATTAATTATTATTATTAAGACTCGGAGGATTGGAAATGTAGTTTTTCTCGATATAAATTGCATCAACGTTTCATGTTTTTCTGCCAGTTTAGAAAAATCGTAGGCCCTCGTGCTTTCACCTGTGCCGATTGCAAAGGATAAAATAATTACGCTTGTTGAATTTATTCGTAATTTTTTAATGAAAGTAAATCTCGCAAAAGGAAATATTCGATATTTTTTCACCGATAACGTAGATGTTTCGTCAAACGCGTTTAACTTACAGAAGTATCCGTCTATGGAATATTTTTACATTTTTACGTGGGATGGTTAGTCGATGATGACCCGAATGTCGAGAAATCGTCGTGGGATAGGCGTAGCTCGGGGATCTTTCTTTCGATTCCACGCACTGCGATAATTATACGACTCTTTGTAATTATTGCCTTCCCCTCCCAATGTCACCCTATGGCGCTAACCGTGTGGCGTCATGCCAGTCGCTTGCTTTCCACTCGAAACTTGCTATCTTTTTACCTTTTATGCGCTTGTAATTTTCACTTTTTCTCGATTGCTTCATTACACGCCGCTATACTTATTATATGCACGTGTCTTGTTTTTGTTACAGGTAAGCCTCGAGTTATTTTCAGCATGTCGAAGTCGAAACACTTCCGATAATTTATTATCCTTTTTGGTAAGTCTAATATTTTTCGTTGTTTCGGCAAACACGTTGAATATTTCAAAACCAGATTCGAATAGATGCGATAATTAACAGGGTAGTTAAGTTTTGTATTCTTCGATGAAATAGACTTTATATCGTATTTGGATCTGTGATATCATCGAGTAAAAAATTAACCATCGCACATCTCAGAATCAAATAATAAGTTGGATAATAGTGAAACATTTGTCATTTATAACATAATATCGTAGTTACGAAAGTATAATTTTTCTATATGACCCTAATTGGATAATAGCTAATAATAATAGCTAGAGGCTGTAATTATCTTGGTGCTATACACAATACTTGTAACAACAGTTAGATAATAACAGTTTGATGACTGGCTTCATGTGGACGTTATTAATAGTCTGTTGGTCGGTCTCATTGAGAATATATCTGGATAACCCTTAATCCCTATTTAACGCTCTGTCGAGCGAAATAATGGCCGATTCTTCCATGTTTACGAGCATTAGGATTTACGGAAAAGAGCAACCATTTACACCCTAACTACTTCGAACCCCGTTCAACTTACACGTTTCTGCAACTTGGAATAACTCATTTACCAAACAACGTCGAAAGTTCGTTGGAAGATGCGAACGAGTTACACGCAGCGAGACGTAAACGTGTACACGAGAATATGTACGCGTGCACGATCACCGGTTGCCTTTGGATCGCGTTTAGTTAGCACAGTTTTCTCTCCGGGACGGTGAACGTCGCCGAGGCCGTAGACGTGGCGCCGATTTAAACGTTCCTCCGTTCCGCTCCAGCTGAAAGCCGTGCACTGTTGCTCGCCAACGTTTCAAGCCGCGATCTACGGATACGCTCGATCTCTCGTGGTCCATTGGAAAATAGCCGCGTTAGGATCTAAAAGTTTATTCCATCGACAGAAACCATCCACTGGATGGAAGCGTACGCATTGTGGAAAATTGGAAAGAATTTTTATAAATCCCTAACCGGTCCGATAGAATGGAAAAAAAATATATTAATCTTGGTACGAGGATGTGAAATAGCTCGTTATTATTCAGCTCGGGTTTCGCGAAACTTCTCCAAGAAATTAAATACTCTAGAAGCCTGCAACATTTGTTTGAAAGAATTCACGATCAGCGAATTCTCTAACGCTTCATAGCGGATTTGCAAGAGAGGAGACACGTGAAGTTACGGAGGTCGAAACGCGCTGCGATTCTAATCGAAACTCTCTTAACTTTCGCTGCGAATTTTCCGAACAAGCTGATATCTCTGTACAGCAAGTACTTGGGTCGAGCGGCAACGAATCGCGACCTGACTAATATCCGCTTAATCGAGTCGCCTCTTACCTTCCACGCGTCCTTGCGTAAGCGGCTCGACGACGGCCTTTGTCGTTGTTATTGTGTCATCGCGAGTAATGGGTACGACAGGCCGCTTCTGTCGGACAAGAGGGAAGAGCGGGTACCGGAGAGGAAACTCCGTTAAAAGGTAGCCTCGAAAGCGCCACGTGGGCGCTCACCTTCGATCGCGACGCGTCCACCGCGACGCACTCACGCACACGACTGTTTCGTACGCAGATACACGCGTAGATTCGCGTGAGAAAATTTCACGGTATTTCGGTGTACGCGTCGAGATGCGTTAGTAATCGCGCGTAGGTTTTAATTGGGCTGTGTATATGCGCGGCTTGCTCCACACGTGTCACGTAGGTGAAACGGCACCTATTCGTGCCAATCCGTTCCCTTTGTTCTCCGCTCTGACGTCGGGACCTATTACTCGCGCGTTTATCTTTGCCCTTTCGGCGTAAATTCCCGGTCACGAGTCCTTTTCGAGCTCCGTGTCAACGTAACGCGGTCGATCGCGATAAATATTTCAGGTGGAAATAGTCGGATCGTAAAGTAAAGCGGCCAACTTCTTCTATTCCGTTCTTGTTTTTCTTTCCTTAAGAACTCGATGACAAAGGACCAAGGGGTACGAGTAAACGACAGATTCGAAGCTTGATAAAGCGAACACAGAGCGCGAGGGTCATTTTCCTTGGTTTTAGCCCTCGAAACCTGTAAATCTTTTACCTACTGATCGATTTTACGGCCTGGGTTTATCGCTACCATCTTCTGCATGGACTAGCGCAGCTTTCTCGTTCACTATGTTAAATCGATTAGGAACGAAAGTGGATAGGGCTGTTCGTTCCGTCAACCCTGTCGCGGCCGTGTTCGTCGCAGCTCTACAAACCTAGATTCTCGCGCGAGTCGGCGTCCAGAAGATCGAGTGGATTAAAAAGCGAAGCCAAACCAGTCCTCCCTGTTGTTGACGTGAAACTTTTCTCGGTTCGGTCTGTGAACGCCGCGAAATCGGCATATAAACGCCTTGGACGAGGGAGAGGAGGAGGGAATCCTCAAACGAATCGAGGAGTGAAATTTTACCGCCTTTCACCGTTTGCATGCCATTTCGATCGAACCTGCCACCGATGTCTCCCGCGCTGTCTCCGTATCTTCCACGATTTAAATCCAGCTTTACTCAGTGCGTGGAATTCTGCGTCGTCGTGTCGAAGAATCAGCCTCGAGCGACGAGCATCGGCAGAAGAAAAACGACCTTCGACTTTTGCTCGTTCGTCTTAGTAACGGATGCGTCAGAGCATCTCGCGTTCTGCCACGCGTTCTAACGTCATGTATCGCAAAAACTGCCCCGGATACATGGGGTTCTCGCCAGAACAGAACACACCATCCTACAGAAACGTAGCAGCACCGCGTAGATAGCAGAATGGAATAAACCGATGCGGACTATTTTTGGAATCGTTTGCTTATTCCCGTCTCTGACATTTTAATCGAATATCCTGTTTGATGAGCAAACATTACTCCGTTGGTATTCCTCCTCCTCCTCTCTCTCTCTCTCTCTCTATCTATCTTTCTCTCTTTGTTCGTTCATTTTCCAAGAAACATCCGTCGCTTGTACAGTCACCGGAAATTCGGATTCTTCGGAGATTTTCTTCCCTCGAAAAATAATTTCAGAAGAAGTTACGCTGCAATATCGAGAGAGTTTTAATCACCGGACAAGGTGAATTTCCGCGCGCCGGTGGAATACCAAAGAGGTGAGCAAGCGAGGAAAGGTGGTCGCGATTCGAAGGCTAAATTTAAAGATCGAAAGGTTTGGACGGTGGCTGTTGGTCGACGGTCTGCCTCGGCTCGCTTCCAGATTCGTCGATCGCCGGGCGAATGCACGAGTATACAAATATATCGCAGGCGCGTGCACTGCACACACGCATTCCCTCGGCTACGCGACAGCAGTGCATTCCAGAGGAGTGAGCGCTGCATTATCATTGGCGCCAGCGCGCTTTCGATTCGAGGAAATCCGGAGAACAATCCTAAAAAAAGCGGTTTTCACGGTTTTACGACGCCTTTCTACGAGTTTACTTCCGCTCCTCTTCAATCGACTCTTCCCTTCCCTTCCCAACCCTTCGCTACCTTTCTCTTCTCTGCTTCCTTCGTTGCTCGATATCCCTTTGCCGTTCGAACAACGTTTGATATATCTCTTCCTATCTGACAACAGCCGTCCGAATACGCGCGCACCGAGACGTTTTATGGACCGTTTTGTGTTCATAACTGCTTTGTTTAATTTTCTAGTAGGCTTCACGGAAGCTAGCCGAAAATAAAAGCGCGACAGTTGCGTCAATGGTATCGCTTACGTAATTGCATCGACGCAACGTGTTCGTCGATGGTGACAAACGTATTAAGAAGTAACGTTATAATTATCGTGCGTATAGATCGTTGTTATTATCGGTTACGTCGTTTCATCGAGCGTAAGAAACCAAAGCGCCTCTCGGTAGACCTTGAACTACAATCGGCAAGCTTATCGAGTTAGCGACAACCAGATAATTGCTTCTTGGCTAGTTAACCAGCGATAACGCGGCAGTTGGCCAAAGCGATCGACGAAAAATTCTTCTTCCGTTACTCAGCTGGAGCGATTACGCTCTTGATACGTCATCGACGACCAAAAGACCGTTAGACAGAGAAACGTTATACCGAAGGGCAAAACACGTCGGAAAGTGTGTCGCAAACGTGTAACTCCTCTCGAACAGTGAAATTGACAATGGAACAACGAGAGATCTGCGCTTGGACGCGTGGATAGCTGCAGGCACGTCGAAGAAGGATATATCATGAAAGACTTGGGTGGTGAACGCGCCGTAGGAAGTAGGCGATGGATGCGGGGCAGCACGACTCGCGCCTGTAATAAAACGGAACTCGTTTTGTGACCTCTGGCCATTTCGACGGCACAGTAAATTTTGCCTTTGGCGGAGGACCTGTTTACCAGTTACCGGGGCTCGTAGCAAGCCTGGGTTATTCGAGTCACCTAAGCTTCGATATCGATATCAAAATTTCATCTCGAATTCTGCACAGAATCGTCAAACTTGTACTTGTTGAATATGTACACACGCTAACCAAGTACGAGAATTACGACTAAGAATAGTAATGTCAGTTGAACGAACTTTCCTCTTAATGAGCAGAAATTACACGCTCCTAGTGAATTAATTGTTAATGCACGCGATATGTTTATTTCGCTGTTTATCACGCTACTTATGGTATTACGAGGCGAACGTAGATGGTTTAACAATAGTTCGTAAGAGAATTTAGCGAATTAAGAAGCAGATTATTTGCCTGGAATAACTCTGCTTCGAATATGAACGCTGGTAGAACCGTCTTAGACAGTCGAATCTCCGAGCGACGAATTATCAGGCATTAATTTTACGAGGATACAGCGAGCCTCCTTGTCGACTCGCTTTCGCATTTTAGGAGGCTCGGAACGAGTTTCCCCGGTGAAGTACGCGTATCCGTGCATCGTTCATGTTGCAAACTGCGAGGAAGAAGTGGCACGAAGAGGCAAGTGGCACGAGGGCAAAACGAAAGGGAATGAGTTTTTAACGGACGCAGTAAAAGCGCTGGGCGCGCCCTTTCTCTCTTCGAAGAAGGCATTCCGTGGAACACAAATCCCGCAGTGTTTCCGAGGGTTTCACCTTTTGTCGGTGAGATCCTCGTCGATGGAACGACGTTATTTTCGACGCTCTCTATACCTGGGAGAGCCGCAGCCTGGGCCTTTTACTCGCCTAGTCCGGCTGTGTCGTGCCAGAACGAGTGAGTAATCCCTTCGGAATTTCGCTCGAAAAGTGCCTTTCCTGTGAAACCAACCAGCATCCTTCCGAACACTCTCCTCTCTACTCTCTTCTCCACGCATCGCTAAAGCCTCTCTCTTTCTCTCTCTCTCTCTCTCTCTCTGTTTTCTTTCTTTCACAAGCCCTACACGAAGCAGCGTTTATTGGAACACCGCCAGAAAAGAAAACCCTTCCTTTCATCCGCTTTCAAAGACTCGTAATATTCGTCCGAGTGAAACTTTACGGCGCGCCAAAATATTTTTTGGCTACGGATCCGGCTTACCCAGCTATCTCTGCTGGAAGATCAAAGTGCAGACGGATTGACGCACTCGTCGTGCTCTTTAAATTTCCGTATTTTGCCAAGTTTCGTCCGAACGAGTCCATCTAGGTGACGATGGGTGCTCCCTAGATCCATCGATCGAGCTCGATCTTGGCCAGAGAGAGAGAGAGAGGGAGAGAGAGAAAGAGAGAGATATCGGCCCGTGGATAATGCGAGTAACCTTCATCCGTGGACCGTTACTCTGCCCTGCCGGGCCCGCCGGCTACGGTTATTCAGGTCTCTGGGTCCCCGATCGTCGCGACACCGAGGTGAGGACACGTCTCGCGTGAGACAGCCTCCTTCTTCGCGCCACTCTTTCAGTCTCCAAGTCTATGCTTGACATCGCGGTGACCGTCACCACGGCAAACCGACGCGTTTCTCTTCGTCTTGCCCGTTAAATCGCGGTTCATCGCGGTAGATGCGCGGCTACAGGAATTATCCACGACGGTTTGTTACGCGCGAAAAGATTCTAGCGGAGAACGTTACTTCCGATTCGGTTCGAGGTCAAAACCGATTCGTCGACTGGAGACGCGTGTCGGCTCAATGGCTTCTCGCGTGACCGCCGGTCTTCCGCAAGTAGGCCACGTGCAAAGTAGGCCTCCTCACGAACCAGCCCGATAAACGAAGACGCGTTGCGGCTGCGGCTCGCGAGAAGTCATCTCGTCTCTTTCATCCTTCGTGTCTTGTCTCGACGAAATACGGGGTCACGTTGTAAAAGGCGTTCCTTCCCAGGAAGAACGAAATACCTGAGTCTCGAGAATCTCGCTAATGGGATCAAGAGGCGGGCAGAGTTCGCGAGGCGTGTGCTCGACTCGCTCGAATCATTTGCTCCTACGCGACAGCTCGTCCGTTTCTCACATCGAGAAATATCGTTTCGCGATAAATCTCTCGATGTTATCCTTCGAACGTTTCCATCGAAGAAGTCGACGCTGTCCGAAGAGATGATCCGTTGTCGCAGTGTAAAGTCTACGTCGGTGTTCGTTAAAAGTTCACGAATTACGTATGCTCGTTAACTACGTATGTGAACTCGTCGACTAACAACGAATACCGTTCACTCGAGAACGCGCGATGTTTGCTACGTCGAAGATTCCGTTCGTTCAAACACTCGATTGCAAATTTTCAAGTCCATTGTCCAGATGCGTACAGTTATCGCGCTAAATAAAATAATTCAAATTATAATCTGTCCTTCTTTGGGTCACGAAAAACCTACCTTTCGTATAAAGAATATAGTTACGTGCCATTTAAACGATTATGAGAAGGAATGGCAATTACGAAATATTTGTCTAAACTATGGATACTAAACGATAGAAACAAGCAACGATATTAGCGATCGTCGAAACATGGTGGATCGCGGTTAAGAAGTTGCCGGCGATCGTATCGTGTAACGGCCACGATTCTCGAAGGAGAGCGATTCACGATCACCTCGACCGTACACCTTTCCTAGTTTTGTCACGAGCACCGTGTCGAAGGCACGATATCGTTACAGAGCGATGGCGACAGAGCAACGATCTCGTGTCACGGTGTAGGATACGCGAATTCGTGCGTGGGTTTGCCGATTATATAGGCTGAAAGTTGCCGATCGTACCGCTAAAAGACCGTCCAATTACCGTGGCCGATGTATGGTATTAATGAGAGCATGTCCATGCCATGTAGCTAGTTTTGAAAGCTGTCTGATTTATAGTCTCGGTTTCCTTCGAAACGCGATTAAGTATCACCGATATCTAACCTGCGAATAAGAACCCTTCTAGCACGGATCTCGGTATAGCGCGTGTTATACACGACGCTCGTGGACGACCTTATTTTACCGCTAAAACTTGCGACACTTTCCGCCGTGACTTTTTTACGAAATACCTGGCTGCTCGTAAATCGCTATTTACTTCTGCAATTCGCGATTATCCACGTATTTCCACCTTCGTAATCTTCTATTATTCTATCCTATTATTTTCCAGGAAATTAGCGGCGAAGAAAGACGTAGCGTTTCATCAGAAAATGAGCAATAGCTTCTTTTTTTATCTAGCGGCAGTTTGAAAATTTCGTCTTAGAGATTGTCTTTTTGTTCCGAAGCTAAACGTGTTCTTCAATGCTCCTAGAAATTTCCGAAATATTGCTCGTTTTATCGAAAATCATTCCTGAAAAAGCTTATGTGAACTTAAGAGGTTCTTTCCACACTTTCGACTATGTCGTTAAAATCCTCTTGTTACGGTTTACGTTTAGAATAAATTAATTGGAATATATATATTTCCTTCAAATTGAAGAAATTCTTTTTAAAGATAAAGCTAAGCAATAGAGAAATAGGGTAAATTACTAAGGAAACAAATCGTTTTATGGCATAGGTCTCTGTTAAGCAAACGATACCTGCTAATTTGTGACGGAGGATATGCCAGGGACAAATTGTCTCCGCCTTAAGCTGGAATCGATAGTTCTGTGAAAGAGTCGCGGTTTACAGATTAGCCGGTTCTCGGTTCTCACGACTAGTAGCCTTTTGTATGCAGAAGCGAGCGAGAAGGCACGCAGGCAGAACTGCGCCGAGGAATTTCGACCGGACCCTGGTCGACGTTGAATCACACGTGAACGTTAACTCGCTTGGACGTACATACCGCATATACCAATCGCGTTGTGACTCACAGTCTTCGCGTTCAGACCCCTGTCAAAACACTCGACACATCGGAGAAAGGAACGCGACTTTTGTTTCGTAATCACGAATCGTTAGATGAACGAGACACGAAACGATCCACGTGTTACATCATGGTATCTGTATTTCTTACAATGACGAAGATACTTCCTAGAAAGGTAGAAACAACGGAACCAAGTTGCCGAAGACGAGTCATCGGTTGCAACGCTTTGTAGAAATCTCCTCTCTATCCTCTGCATGCTGCAACATTCGAGACGACCGATCTTTTCTCTTTCCTTCGATATTCCTCAAATATTAGACCAATTCAAATTAGACGTTATTTTTCGATAGCCTGCGTAATTGTTACACGTAAGTGTACAGGCAAATAATTCGTTATTAGCTTCGGATAGGACACTTTAACTTCGCAAAGAGAAAAGGCAGATGGAATCGACGAGAAGCGCGGTTGATCAAAGTTTGACTCTCGAGACACTTGTACGATAAATATGCGAAAAGCGCGCTACGAGCACAGTTAGGCCGCTTTGGTCAGCGTTCGCGAAGGGGGAAAAAGCGAAAATTGGAGGGACAAGGGAGAGGTGAGAAAAGCAAAGGGTTAGAGGCTCGGTTGAGTCACGAGTGCACGGTCAGTCGAAACGAAACGTCGACGTTCGCCACGCATCGTGCGTGCAGGTTGTACGCGGAGGGCTCACCAACGATACGTATCTATGTTCGACCGGCTGAGTCACGTGGGAAGCATGCGTGAAGTTATTCCTTGGCAGGTTCGGCGCTTTATACCCTTACTCGCCCGCCTTCTTCCTCCGTTTCTTTTCCTTTCTTCGTTTCCTCTCTTGCTGTTTCCAAGCGAACGAGTCAACGTGTCACGACTCGCCTCCTTGCCACCACGTCCATCGAATCGCTGCAAATCGATTCGAACGCGTCGATCGCACGCGTAATCCGCGCTACGAACACCGGAATTGATCGATCCTAGCGGTTAGGCTTGCGTTCATTAGCTGACTATGAAAGGTCGCGCACTTACTCGCCTTCGTTCAAAGGAAGCTGTACCGAACGACTGTGTTATCCGCATCCGCGATTTTAACGGGCTACTGTGCACACGTTTCCATTACGTTTCCATTATTTCGTGGGAAGCAAAGAGAGATTGCAAAGAGAGTTGAAATCGAGTCGAAAATACCAGACGATACGTACAATTGCTAAAAACAATTGGTTCGTGGCACATAGCAACGCGTCTTCGTTTGCCCACGTGGGCGGATCGCTTGGGGCTCGAAGCGATTTGTCATAGCGACCATGTTAAATTATAAGGTCTCGATCGAACAGTCAATTACCGGCATTATGTAAATATTTTAGTAGAAAGATGGCAAGACGAAGCCAAGCCGGACTTCGGCCGGCAATAATGGAACAGGAATATTCCAATTAAGCCTCGTAGGAAGAATGCAGTCTCGCATAAACATAAAATAGCAAACGTCCGATAATGTTCGCCTTGTACATCGTCCGTCATTACGGTTAATCGTGTAATAGAAAGGAAATCTGTCTCGTTATACGCCGTAGAGAAAATGGATAGAAAATGGAAGACGGATTTGAGGAGAGTGGCATCGAACCTTGGCTGTCTCTTAACAACTTCCATCGTATAATTATGAAATAAAAGGTTACTAGTAGAGGCAAATAAATCAATTTCATATCACCGCGATGGATAAATCAATTTCTATTTAAGATAAAGGTATTTCTTACGAGGCAAACGTTCAATTAGTCTCTGGTCGTGGAATTTCACGCAGGGTGGCGCCGATCCGTCTGGTTCCTCGAAATCCTCCCTCGTCGGTAGCCAAAGGTAGGAGCGTCTTTGCCATTACCACGGTCTCCAGCTCTCGAGCACAATGCTGTGAAACGATTTGCACTTGAATGCCAGGTCTCATCCGTTTTCAGGCCGGATGCAGGTCCCGCCTTGCCCCGGATGCGATCCCTTTACCGCATCGACGCACTCGCGTCTCGTCCAACTATCTCGTTCCGTCAAATAGCCGTCGAATTTCCACTATTTTTTGTTTTTCTTTCTTCGTTCGCTCGGCTCGAGGACATCCATTCTCCAGCTCGCAATTAAACGAAGCATTATAAATTCATGGAGAACGAGACACACGATCGGGTTTGTCGTTGGTCCTGTTTTTTCGGTTGGCAGGCTGTTCGCTTCCTCTTAACCGAAATACAGACGCCCACGCGTCTCGCCGACAAAACCAGATACGTTTCTCTCGATTTTTCACCACGGCTATAAATCATGGCCACGTCGGTGTCTCGAGTTAATAGCTGAGTGGAGAAACTCATTAAGCATCCCGCGAATGGTTTACTTCTACTTACGCTAATAACCTTGCCACTTTATTGTCTGCTTCCTCGAAGATCCTGTCTTTATTTATTATGTCTGTTTGCGTATCATTTATTTGGAACATTTAACTTTCGCCAACGCGATACGAAGATGTATTTTTATTCGCGCTCTGGGAAAACTTTTACAATTCTGTCGTTACGACGACGGCTAACAACTTCTCATCGTACATTTTTTCATCGCGAAACTTCTTTTTCGTCGCAAAGTCACACGCAGCCGCGATTCAATCGCGAAAGAGAAACGCGTCGTTTACGTTCGCAAGTACGACGAATTATAATATTAGATGACGTGTAAAAGAAAAGTCGAGGAGTATCGGAAGGTAATCAAAGTCAAGCCAATAGCGATAAATTGAAATAGCAATGCGGAGAACGCGGTAAAATATGGCGGATTCATCAGGAAAGAAGCCATAACGACTAACGGTTAATAGATGCAGCTTCCAAGAATAGAACATCCTTGAAGGGGATAAGCTAACTGCAGCTCCGATATACTGCGATTTACTTTTCATCCTCGTTTCCCATCGATCGCTGCCGCCCAACGAGACCGTGTGAAAAAGCCACTTCTCACGTCGCGATTCCAACCATCGAAAAACGAAAAACACGAAAGGTAAAAAAGAGCAGTGGAGCGCAACAAGCATAACGAGTGTTATCGCGATGATATTTCCGCGCAGGTATGTATCTCGCCTGCGGTTAATTTTATTTCACGCTGCGTGATATCGCGAAGAAAAACAAAGAAACGATACGATTCTTAGAAAAAAAGGAACCGTTGAGGAGTGTTGAAACAGACACGGAATTAGCGTAATCGCGACACTTGTTGTCATGCGCGGATTATTGTTATGGTATCGTGCCACGACAGTCGAGGGTCGTTGTTACAACTCTGTTATTCGTTCTCCTCTGTTCGAGCGGTTTAGACGTGTACGCGTAAGTGAAATATAGAAATCGATTTAAACGATACGTAGTATTCCTGCTATTTTCCAAAAAGTAGAGAAACAGCTCTGATATTTAAAAACGAATTTATCGGAAGGGCAGAAAGATACAGATTTTATATTCGAAGATCCTTAACGTAATAAATTTTTCTTTATTTACCAATAGAACGATGTAATACTGTCGCAATAGTAAAATCAATCACCGTCGACGCGAATACGACGTATCGTTTGCGAGATATAAAATCTATACATAATTTAATTCGTTCTGAATTTATGAAAAGACGAGTACAACGAAATATGCATTTGCACTTGCAACGATTGTATTCGTGTTTGAGCGTTACATGTTTAAGACGTTCAAGTTGTCGAAGATTCGAACGTTTTGGTGAAGTGAGCGGTTCGTAAATATAAAAAATAAATATAGAACTCGTTGCTTACATCGTTCGAGATGTAGATGTATTCCATTTAAGATGCTAATTGCGCGCAACGAATGACAGTAAATATCCGCGAATCGTCGTAGAGTTTCGCCGCGATTAAGTCGCGTTTCGACGCGTGACCACCGAGGTCTGAATTTTTGCTGATTGTTTTGCCAACGGCCTCGAATCGGTGGTAATTGATAACCGGTTCTCCGGCGTATTCGCTTAAAACGTATATACTTCTCTTATATCGAGCAGCGTGCTGACTCTTAATGAATTCAGCTGATCGAACGCGTACCTTTCGTCACGGGGACGCTCGAAATCCACGCGAATTCCTCGAAAAAGATCTGCTCCTCGAAAAACCTTCCTCGAGAAGTTAACTAACCTTCTGACGAACACGTTCGAACGCCATCATCGAATACGGTAGACTTTGGTCATTTGGTCCCGCTTCAACCAACCAGATTTTTCATCGAATGGTACAGGACAGTGATAGGTTTACAAACGACGTATCTTCGGTTCATTTTAGAATCTACCGTGATTCGACGTTCTGCTCTTGCGATAAATCATTTGCGTGTTGAGAATGAAACGTTAATCGCGTACCTATGCAACGAGATTAGAAAATTAAGGAAAAACTGTAAGAAGATGTTAGCGAACGTATGTAAATCACGAGTTAGTTACGTCGTTCTTTAGACGTCTGATCGTCGAGGACGACAATTCGTGAGACCACAGGCAATCACTTTAACCATAGCCTTAGAAACTTAGAACGGATCCTCCAGACAGTTTGAACAAGAGCGCGTTACATATTTGTCATGCTCCGGTCCGGTAACGTACGTGCCTCGAATACGGCCGCATTCGTGTTTAGAAGAACGAAGAAAATCGTAAAGTACGCGCGATACAAAAGCGAGTAGCGGATCCTCGTTGAAGTATCGTCTCTAAGGTAATTGCGACACGCTTTAGTACTTGTCACAGTTTCACGTGGTCGCCGGCTTTCGCTGGCAACGACGAAGACCGGCAACTCAAGGGGGAAGGTAATAATCGTTAGTCTCTCTGCAAAGCGACGTTACGTCACACGGCCGAGTTTCTAGCATCCGTTTAACGCGGCCGATTGCTCCGACTATTCCGCGATCGATGCCCCTTCTTCCAGCGATTCCAAGTTTCACGTCGGCTGGATATGAAAACCAGTTAATTTCACCCGATGTGCTTTTCGAGTTATTCCTAGTAGAATAAATGAGTAATATGGTATCGTATTACCTGTATTTACACGTTACCCAGATTAAGCAAAAAGTGACGAACATTTGTAATGATTTCTAATCTTACACCGAGATAATTGCTCTATTAGTCGTATAGTCGATATCGAAAACGCGCTATCGAGAAACTATTGCCTAGACCGATCCTTATCTTTTAATATCACCATTCGTTCCGTCGCTATTCTCTAAATTCAAAATCGTTCCAGCTCGTAGAAAAGTAAATCTCGAGCTACGTTTGAAACATATATGCCACGAAGAATGCGTTTTGTAACCTACTCATATTGGAGTACGAAAAACACAACGAGTTGTAACATAATTCGATATAAAAGAAACTCGGTCCGATGGGAAAATATCCAATACTCGAATATGCTAGATTCGAGACGATAAAGGCTGGTCTCGTAAAATCGAACGTAACAAGCGAGACACGAATCGTGGTTGGTTCACGAATCGATCAGAGGTCTGGAAACGATCGGATAGACGCGATTCGCGCGTCCATCGATCGCAGCATCGACACGCTTTCGTTTTTCTTCCGTGGGCGAAGGAACACGCGTGCACTTTATTAGCCGCGAAATCGCGAATTAAAAACCTCTCGTGCGATATACGCAGCGAAAGAAAAAGTTATCAACGTGGAAGAGGAATCGGCGCGGTGGCTCGGTCGTGGAAGCGTTTTGTAAGGAAGCGTTTCGATGCGAAGAGACAGCCGAAGCACACGGTTCTCGGCGTTGTTTCGCGATTCGCGTTTCTCTTACGTACGGCTACCTGCGGTGGCTGCTATCGCGAATATATATCCGTCGCACGTAAAGAAGAAATAAATTCCCAGCAGGCCGTAAAGAAATCCGTACCGAAGGCGTGTGCACCATCGCCTTGGTAGCTCGCCAACGAGGTTAGTGGGATTTGAGATTTTCGATAGCTCCTTCCTACACGTATACGGCGTAACGTGTCGAGGATAACCGGCGTTCTCTTCTCGCGTGAACGCGTTCCTCCTGTGCACGAGAATGCTCGATCGTGTCTCCTCCTCGGCCCAGGTTCCAGCTCTTCGAATCCGAACCGAAGAACCAGAGAGCAACAACGCTCGATTCTCTCTTCTCCTGCCGGTTAATTTGCATACGAGCGAGTTCGATGCACCAAACCTTAACCCTAGAATCGTTAACAGAGGAATGTACCGAACGAGACAAGCAGAAGAATCTATAATTACCATTATTTTCTATGTTCGAGCAATATAGACGTTTAAAAAATTGCTGGTTCGATGTTACGTAGAACGTTTCTCCACTATACTATGCTATACTCTGCTAGGCTTGTTCGAAACAGATATTTCAATTGATTTAGGATTTCAACGTTAAACAGACAGAAATTGTATCAAGTGTCCAAATATGTACTTATGAACGGTAGCATATATCATATTTTTCAGCAGAATTACCCACGGCTGAACTAACGACAAGTTTTTCGTGTTTGTTGCAGGTACGTATCGCTCGGACGTATTTACCGGAGATACCGGTAACAGGGATCCTCATTGTGACGAAGTATACCTACGATTAGTCGACACTGATAATTCGTTATCGTTACGCGTAAGGCGTCACTCGGGAGATTGCTTCACGATTATCTTTCTACATACATAGCAACGAGCGAAAGGTTACAGGCGAGCTTTTCCCTTTTCCCTTCTTTCGTCTTGTCGTTCTTCGCTGCGACGAAATTTTCGTGAGTGCTAATTTATGTTATTAGTCATCGATTTCTCGCAATGATCTCTCGCTGTGACCGTGTGTCTTTGCGTTTCGAAAACAATCCGTAGAAATTATTCAACCTTTCTTGGCGCAACGCGAAAGAAAATGTTTCCTGTCGTGTTCGTAAAAAGCGAAAACGCGAATTCCTAGAAATATCCGCGGTCTATCGTTTGGCACGAAAGAAAAGTCTTTTCGTACACCGTGAAAATTCGGGGTCAACAAACCTTATCGTCCTAAACGAAACTCGAACGGTACAAAGCGAGGGCAAAGATCTTTTGGCAAGACGATACCTTTGGTCGCCCACGTTTCGCGTCGGTCATCGCACATTGTAAACCGTTGTCCACGACGCGTGGTACAAAAGTATTGTACTTGCTCGTGCCTGACTCACGCGACTTGATTTGGTTTTCATACAGGAGAGACACACGACACACCTTGATTTAACGCAACATCTTCCTCGGCTAATTATGATTCATCGACAGTAGCCATCGATAGCGACGACGTTTATGGAAATTCTCCCTCTAACTGTGACTAACATGGCCGATAACTGTTAGTCGATGGCATCGTGCGCGTCGACAACCAGCGCTATATAATAGTACGTTTCGTTTTTGACGCAGTAGCGATACGAAAGAAACATTCTTTCAAGACGTATCGTTCTAGTTCTAATTAGTGCGTCTAAAAGCCAACTCGGAGAATCCCACTTTCTGTAAATATCCGAGCGTCGGTGGTGACGAACATCCGCATACAGATAGAAACGAACAAATATCACGGACCTATCTGCTAGAAAAGTAGGTATCACGAAAGGGAAAAGAGAAAGAAGGAAAAGAAGGAGAGATGGACCGGTCGATCCGACGATCGTTCATCTCGACCGTACGGCGACTTCCTGCTGTCGATCGTTGAAGTATGGCTGGTGCGCACCGACCAGTTTGGTACCCTTCAAAACCTCCCATCGACGATCGCAAATAAACCGAGTCTACTTTGATGCCTTGCGAAAATAAAGCTGACGTTCCCTCCCCTGTATCTCGATCGAGCATCGTTGCATCGAAGCGCAACTACCGTACCTTCCGCGAGACTTGCATCTCGCTCGATAGATTCGCCGTTATATTGGGTTGGCAAGTATGTGATTGCGGATTTTGTCAATATCACCTAATGACAGAATCCGCAATCACTTAGTTACCGTTCTAATAGATTTCGTGAAACTGTAAAGAAAGAGAAAAATAATAAGAAAGTAGAGGAGACGAGAGGGACCGAGGAGGAAGAAAGGGAAGGTTGTACGGTGGAACGTTGAAAGAAATCACGAGAGATAGGAGATCGAGAAATCCGTTGGTATGGAGTATCGGTTTCTTCGGGGGTCCCGATTTAGCCACGGAACGCCGCAAAACGCCAATAAGAGGATACTTTGGTCGTTGTCGGGATTAATGCTCGTCACGAACGAACGAAGGGACGGGCGTCGACTTCTAAATTTCACGAGGAAAAAAACTAACCGGAGGGAGACGCACGAGGCGTTTGGCGAACGTACGTGGACGAAAAGGAGGAAGCCTCGGGCAAAGAGGGGAGACGGACTCCCTTGACGTCCTTCGTCGGTCGCCACAGTTTGCTGACCCGGTTTGAAAAGAGCAAAAATCGATGTCGATGGGAGAAGGAAGGGACCCAGGGGCCGATCGAACCAAAATCGACCAACCGGTCGACGGCTGGGTACCGCGCATTAAAATCTCTCTGCGCTAATCTGATTCGATTATTAATCCTGTCGAGATCAGGCTTCTAAAAATAACAGCGTAGGTCACGGCGTGTGCCACAGCCTCGATTTCTGCGTAAAAATCGTTAAGACGTTGTAAAACAATGTCGCGCGAATCGATTAAAGTAACATCGTTTCCGAGGATCTGTGGATCGATGATGTAATTTAAAGGATTGAAAAATTGGAGAAAAGAGTAGGTTTTCGTTATGACCCATTTAATCGCGATATTAGAATTCGCCTAGTCTCTTTCGAAGCAGCGTATAATTATCCTTCTCGTTGGAGATGAAACGAACTAGTCAAGAGACAGGAATCGCGCGAAAACTCGCTGAGCCGTTGGTTAATGGCTACGAGAGCAACGAACGAGGAGAAAAAGAGGAAAACGGAGCCGGAGGAAACTGGAACGGGTCGTTTTGTAACCGTTCTCGGAGGAGGTTAAATATCATTCCGTTCGTTCTTCGGCGGGCAATGGATAAACGCCGGTGAACGATTCGCGTGAAAGTTTCATCGTGCTCGTTGCCCGATAAAAATGTTGCTCGTCTGAACAAACTCTCCGAGAGAAGGTAGACGATCGTGGTATTTGGTCAACAGGCTTTTGACTGCTGTCGACCATATAATTGCGAGATCCTCGATGACCTTTCGACGCACTCTCGACATTGTCGAAAGGTTAAAAATTAAATTGTTGGAATATGCATGTACGTATATTGCGAGAGTCGAAGCATATGGTCCACAGAAAAGTATTGTATGATATTCAATATCGATAGCGACGATGGAAACACGTTGAATTGCGATCGAATTATATTGTTTTCGTGGCATGACAAATTATTACAGCTTCGTTCGAGATATATATGTATATATGATCCTGCGTAGAACCGAGAATCATCTTGTGTCACAGTAATAATCATCCTGCAGGCAGAGAAAGAAAAATTTCTGCGGCGGTCGACCGCAGAAGGTTTCGAATGAAACGATTCGAAGCGGTTTGCGGGAATGCAGTCGATCCCGTAAAAATGATAAAAGTGTTCTAGCATGGAAGCAACAAGCAGAAAAATACATTTTTGCCAGCAAGATTCCAAAACCTGCTCCCGTGACATTACCGCAGCTGAATTCCTTTTCGTACCACTGCGAACGAGGCATGGAATTCAAACGACTGTTTAAGAGCTCGTCCTGCTGCTACTTTCTTCTCTCGCGACATTTGCGAAGAATCAGGAACTGCAACAGACCCGAGACCGAGGATTATAATTCGCAAAAAGAAAAACAAGCGTTTGTCATTCCTGTGTCAACTATGAACATTGAGTCGCTTAGAAACCACACTGATCAATCGCGTAAATTAAAACGCTCAGAAGCACGACAATAACGAAGGATATTTGATGAAATTTGCCCTACTTTTACAATTTACAAGTATTTCTTTATGATACATCAATTTATGAGAATGAGAATGTTTTTCTCGGAACGTCGAATGCAAATTCTGTATCTGGATGATCTGGAATTTATAATTCTACGAGAGCCGAAGTCGATCAGCAGATGGACTCTCAGAAGCTCCATTGTTACTCCAAATTTTGGCTCCAGGTAAAGTTTCTCCGTCACAGTGATTGGCGTCAAGGGATTAAAAAGATTTATTCAGATCTTGGTCAATTCACGACGCAGACACGATTACTCGATTATAAGCCCGGACGATTGCGTTGGAAGTTTCGCTTCTCAGCGAAGTTTAGTCGATTAGCCGGCGACGCTTAAATGGCAGCGGCAGACTCGCGACACGATATTCACCGTATTTTTCTCGGTTCATCCTGGACAGCCGCAAGCCGTATCAAGTGCGTGTATTGCGTAACGCGTGTACCCGCTGTGCGTCCAAGTCCACCAGCACAATGGCGTTAACGAGCGACAATCGACGGGAAGACTGCGAACGTGTCCGCTTGACTCGCGCAATAATGCGTTTCTGTTACCCCGCGTTTGTACTCTCGCCGAACTAAATTCTCGCTTCTTCGATGATTGCTTCCTTCTAGCTCCATCAACATCAGGAAATCCACAAAAATGTATTTATCGCGTTTGCTCCTATGATTTTCATATCGAACTGTTGCTAGATCCTGCGGACTTTCCCTCTTTGATCTAACAATTGTAGTATTGGCTTGACAACTAAGTGATTGCGGATTTTGTCAATACCACCTGATGACAAAATCCGCAATCGTTTAATTGCCAAGTCAATACCAGTGAAAAATTTCTCATTTATTTTATATTATAATCCATAGTATATGTTATATAGTCTACATTATAATGTAGCATAGCATATAGTCGGTTCTTAATCTGTGATCTGTGGGCCCCCGGGGGACGGAAGTCATCACGCGCGCAAGTTATTATTTTTTTATTCGAACGAAAGATATTTAATACGCGTATTCGCCTATTTATAGCGACTCGCTTCTATTGAAATTCGGAGGTTGTCGATGAGAGTTCCAAACGCATATATTTAACACGTTACGGATGGAAGTTGCGAGCTAAGTTTCGCGGGTCCGAGTCAATAAAGAGTTATTTATAGGAAATCGGTGGTAAACAAAAGGTTAAGAACCTCTCCGTTATAGCGTATAGAGTTGGTAAGGCAGTTGGTTTCACGCGAACCGCTTAATTCTGGACTGAACGATCTCGATGCCATCCGATGGTTAAGTTTATCTCATTACAGGGCCCCGTGGTACGGAAACCAGAGCGACTCGTTGCCCCCGGTCGTCGTTAATTACACTCGACTCTGCTGGCAATTAAGGAAATTAGCAGATAGGTAGGCAGACCGACCGCGTCGTCTACGATCGCCGGCTCTGCATCGGTTCTCTCTCGAATGCAAATCCATTGTGCAACTACTGCAACGGGCCAGCGTTGCATCGTTACCAATGCGGTGAAATTCGTTCCAGTTGCGTTCGCAGCTCGTTAGGCCGATTACACAACGTTGCGCAACCTTCTCCTCTCAGGGGCACTGGAACGTTTTTTTCTATCTGCACTTTCTGTGCTTTCTCATCACGAGCTTCTCGATCGTCAAATACAAAATTAAGAGGTACTGCAACGTATTTTACTTTGCGATATTTCTGTTTACTCCTCGCGATTACACTGCGCGCGCCAAACACCAAACCCTGTTACCACATCAGTCGTATGTCTACTCTGAGCCATTGTTTGCGTTCAGCTTGCTGTATCCTTCCGTCAACGATCTTTAGTAGAATTTTACAAGCCACTTATCGTCTGCAACATCACATCGTTAGCGTCCGATGGAAATTAATTTCGACCTGCACAGCAGCCGACCATATCCGAGCTGAACGCTTCTCGCACCAAATAAATCTACCCTTTCTGTAGCTTTCCAACCTCTGAACCATCGAAAGGGCTACTTACATAGATGAAAGAGGCGCGAGGTACGAAGGATGTCGACCGTTAGCGCAAGGTGCGTGGCCAAGCTCGTAACCGCGATAGCCGAGCAACGACGTTGCGTACAATGTCTCCAGTCGCGGATGTCGATGACCCTCGAACGTCGGTATCGGGACAAGGAGAGGATGGTAGAAGGAGAGGCAGAGGAGAGGGAGACGAAGGGGAAGGAGAAAACGGTAGAAGCGGTGGACGAAGATGGAAGAGTAAGGAAAATAAAAAGGCACAAGCTCCTCAAGGGAAGAGGTGGAAGAAGGTACTTCGTAGACCGGATGGTGGGTAGGAGCACGAGGTCGTCGGACTGACCGGTGTGTTTAGTAGTTAGGAAGCTAATGGATGCCTTAAAGGACGATGGATACACACAAGGTTGTGTTGCACGACGTAGACTCTGATCCCGGTGTTAGCACCGATTTCCTGGTCCGCCGCTCTACACCAGAGGGCAACGAGCACTTAACGCTTTGCTCGACTCCCCTACCTCTCCTCTTGACCCTGGGTCATTGATCTTACACCAGGCTACGTATATAGTTTTAATGTGTCTATGCTCGGTAGCTTTAAGTAACACGCCGTTTCGAACTTTGCGGTTGATCCCTGGTCGTGGGAAGAAACAACAGACATCCAATTTAGGAGAGCACGACCACCGAAACGTTGTAATATCCGACTTACGATGTGCTCACTCGTCAGACACTCGACGCCAAGTCGTCGTATTTTAGGTCATGCCGGACCTTCGACTCGGTGACTCCAATCCGAATGGAAAGTTTGTTTCTTTTCGCGTTTTTAAATGCGAAAACTACGGGCGGAAAGTATGAAAAATAACGTTTCTTTTATCGTTCAGAAGTTACACGGATTTGTTCCGTGATCTGAAACGCACAGAAAAAGCGACATCCACATCGCACGAATTTATGGAAGCAAGTCGTTCGTTGCTTAAGAGCGTATGGAACATACAAGCGAAAACGTATGCCACAAAGAGGTCGCAGCCTCAAGCTCTCGATGCTTTTCTCTGTCTCGATCATCGTGCAAAAGCTTCGAACAGCTCCTCGTCGCGTCTCGTACAAATCCAGCACTGGATGGAGATACCACTACGGTGAAAGTGTATACTTTCTATGGAGTTCGCGGCACTACCGCGTTCAGCCTCGGTTAGAACTTTATTCCACGTTGTGAACAAATTTGCGAGACTCGATGCCGGGTAACTGGTTCATCCCTGAAACCGAAGGTTCAAAGAAACGAGATGTAAAAGCGAATCGCGAAGCTATCGTTTCGCGCCTCTTCAACATGGGACACGGTCGGATGATCGAGCGAGGTCCTAAGTACGCTTTAAGTCCCGCACAGATACCAGAGACTCGCTGGAAAAATAATAACGTAGCTGGCGCTATTTAAGAGAAACAAACATAGTGAAAGTATTGTTGCGTTCTTAAATATTAAGGTTGATCACGAAACCGTGAGCAAACTATTCCTTGATATTCCCACGGATCCTGCAGCGATCAAATGAGACGCGATCGTCTCTTGGACCGAGAGATATGCAATAAATTTTAGTTTGCGTTTTCATCACCGTGCAGATAATAATACTTTACACTTGTAAATAATAATAGACTCGCGAACGCTGTAGAAACGAACGATCATTCTCTTTTGTATTAACACGTTTGCTTGCTACTGAAATGTCTCGACATATATGTATGCTGCGACGTCTTAATTATTTGAAAGTTAGCTGCTAGACTATCGACGATAACTACTTACGCAATTTTCAGTTTCTGCGTCCCTGCGTTCCAGGAAAGAGATTCGAGAGGTTAGAAATTTTGCAAATAACTATCGTAAGCTTCTACTAATTTCATATTTACATTAAATTCGACACTCGAAACGTACAAACTTTAGCTAACCACTGATTTTAGGATCGCACTACTCGTATATCGTTTCCATGTACAGTACCGGCCGCGGAGATCGAAGAGCAGGAAATGTCCAGGAGTTTCTTTAACCAGAGAAGCACGACAGTGGAACGGTCCAGTTTCCTGCTTGGTATACTTTCGTGACGCCTCGAGTTACAACTTTGACGTTATCCGTGGTTCAAGGAGCTCGTAAATTCGAACCGTTGCTTGCCAATATCGCAGCTATATAAAGATACGCGGTAAACGTTTTGCAATTACCGTTTCCAGGTGCAATTTTATTTGTTACAAATTGCTAATTAATTTTGTTCCTTGAGAGTCGTAGAGCCTTGCATCGCCGGATAACGCGATCACGAACCTTCAGCTTCGCCAAATTATCCCGCTACGTCTCGCCTTCTAGCTTCATCCTCGTCTTCGCGGCAATTGCATGGTTCGAGATGTTCCGTTCTTTCGTTTTCTTCTCGGAACGTAGTCATAGGATTGCGAGCGCGTCGATTTAACGCGCTCCTCGCGACTAGACCTCCGCGTAGAGGGCTTCTTGCTATCTGGCTGCTGCAGCAAATCTCCCGTTTATCCTCTAACGACCTTA
Source organism: Bombus vosnesenskii (assembly GCF_011952255.1). Classification (NCBI taxonomy): domain Eukaryota; kingdom Metazoa; phylum Arthropoda; class Insecta; order Hymenoptera; family Apidae; genus Bombus; species Bombus vosnesenskii. Next base: position 490,956 of record NW_022883036.1, read on the forward strand.
ACGCCACAAAAAACGTCGCACCCCGGGAACATTTGCCTTCCTTTCTCACACAGGCTACCAATTTGCAGTAAAAATCGCGGGAAATTGCGATAAATTTAACAAACGCGACGTACATAATTGCACATCGATTTCTTGCACTGTTAATGTTATACAGAGAAGTCGTTTACAAAGTTTTTGACGGTGTTTCCTGGGAAACGCACGCGGTGCGTCAGGAACGGGTTAAGGGATTAACGATCGTTGCGCAATGAAACTCGAATACGTAGAAACGTTTAGGAAACACGAGAACGCGAAGTCGATATTTTATCACGCCGCAGCCTCGAGGATTATCTCGGTAACGCGACTTTCACGCGGCGTTTCGTTTGAAAATTTGTTAACGAACGTTTATAGGAAATCTGAAATGCGCAAAGGTATACTGGATGCCCATAATATGGAAAAATGTATTGTACATAGTGAAATAGTTCGTAGTAAAATATATTCATAGTAAAATACTTGTTATAATATGTGAGCGGCGAAGATTATTGAGATATCGTGTGTTTAATTATATTCGGAATATGAATTTTCATAAACACATCCGCAGTTTAATCATCGCGGTTCAATTTATCAGTAATTTTATAATTGAAATACATCTCGTCGAAAACGCGTAATTATCCAGATACTTTTGAAAGATAGCGAATACATGTTACAAGATAAACATATAATTTTTTAATTTCCGGCGTAACAGTTCCGAACGTTGGCTCGTGAGACGCCCGTGCACGCATCAACTACCTCGAACCAGCTATTTTACATTTCCGCGGAGAAATCCGAAGCGCCAGGCCGGCAACGTCTAGATCCCGTGATTTCTCGTTGGAACCCGTTGATCAGGCTTGTTTTCTTCCACCGCTACCATAGAAGGTCCTCTCCTTTCATCGAACGCAGAAATTCCACTCCTCGAAACGTGAATTTAGTCTCTTGCGTGCTTATGGTAGTTCGTCGTCTTTCCTGAAAACGTTGCGTGAAATCGATAAAACCGCGGATCCAGCCGAAAGCATAAGCATAAATTATGCTACGCCGAGTTTAAAAATATTTGCGTTGTTATTGTAGTATAAGACCTAGTACGATTTAGCTTAGCTTTCGATGGAAACGCTTTTGCATATATATGTATGCGAAGCAAGTATTTTTAAACTTAACATAAACGACGTATGTTCTCGGTAGCTCTGATTTAATGAATCGGTAAATTCGTACTACGCCAATGGCGAATATGTACGTGGTCCAGCAAGTGTGTCGACTTCGGTCTTGTCGACGACAGTCACGCTCGCGCGATTCCGCGTTCGCTTAGACGAAAGTCGAGTTTCTGTCACGATACCTTTCAAGGTCAGGACTTAATGCGCCCACGTAATTAACCTCTAACGAGTTGGCAAGCGGCACTTTGTATTTTCACGGAGAAATCCGACCGCGGCTCCTCGTTAGAGACTTCGAACCAACCTCGTTTTCTTCGGCTGGCATGCGCTCCGATCGAACTCGGATTCAAGCTACTTAAAATTCATCACATTTCACGACTACAACGTTTACTTGGTCAGAGACGGTTTTATCGAAACTAGAAAACGTTAATCGATATACGCGTGTTTCTTAGTCAAGTTTTCTAGTTGATAGATGGTCTGGAATATCCAACCGAGGTAATAAATAACCGAACGCTTTTTATTTCAATTATCTCTTTCAATATTTAGCCAGAGCATGTCGAAATTAAGCTTTGCAATCTGCCGATGAGCTCACAGATTCGAAATATCGTTGCTTGTATTACTTGCAATAATCTCTTATCAATTTAGGCGAAACCTTCTTATCTTGTAATTTCTCTCTTAAGGTATATATATATACACACACACACACTATATTTCCAAATTGGTTTCAAATCTGAAATATTTCACGTGGCACATACGATACGTGGACATGAAAAAATATTATTGATAAATGTTGGAATCGTGAGTCGATGCATAAGAACGCATCGTATCATGTACGACACGACCATCCCAATTAGATTCATGGAGATCCACGATCCAGACACATTAATCACAACTGCAGTTCTTCCTGGAGAACGAGTGCACGTTCGTTCGTTAAGTTAGAAACGAGCTTCTCTGTAACGGTCGTGAATAAAATTTCGGCCTCGATTTATCGCACCACCTGTTGGCTGCAGCTCGCAGCTGCCTCCTCGCTATTACGGGGAATTTGTTCACCGGCGTAACGAACGCGGCGCGGCCGTTCTCGCAGGTGCTACCTCGACGGGACGAAAAATACAATTTCGATTTCTTGCTCTCCGCTTGACGCCGTTCCCCGAGACTTGCCCGTCATCCTAACACGAGCAAATATCTTGGTTCGTGTAATTTGCCAGGTTTATTCGAGCGACTCCGGCGAGAAGAACGTGGCACGGTGTTGCGCAAAACTTGAAGACACGTTGCTCGATTCCATCGAGTTGAGATTAAGACGCGAGATTATACAGGGTGTCCCACGTGTTCTCGTTCAGCGATGAACACGCTGACGGAGTTTGAACAGAGAAACACGGCGACACTTTGTACAGTTGGCCGTTTCGTGGAAGAAATATCGCGCGAGCGTTGAGCAACAGCCTCGATGCATCGCATTTCCAAGACAAATTAGACCCGAAGGTAGATGCGATTTGTTGGAAGAAGGCGCGATCTTTACGAGAATCGTGCATACGCGAGCGCTAACAACGGAGCGTGGGAGTTCGACCTGGGCTCGACCAGGGAAATCGAGATCACGTGCATAGCAATGCAGCCACGGCGCGCACACTCGGTCTGCGTTCACTTCCTCGACTTCTGAACTTGTTTCCTAGCGTTTACGTGCATTACGTAAATCCACGTTAGGCTCTTTACCTTCGTTCGCCATCGCGTTTCACCCGGTGACCCGAACGAAAGCTTCGCCACGTTATGTTCCGACTGTGGCCCCTGTTTATCTCTTTCAGTCGTTTGATCCTGCATACATATATTCTGCGAACTTTACGAAAGTATTTGAACACCTACAAAGAGATGGCGAGAAACGCGAAATCTCGAATAAGTCGATTGTATCCGCGTTCGATGTTTTAGGTCGATGGTAAAACGGACTCGAAAGGACTTGAGTGCCAGGTCCTTTGTTTTCGAAAATCAACAAGTTTTCTTTGTATTTTACTTTATAAATTCTTTTCGTACTAAATTTTCACAATTTACTTTAACACATTTTTTATTATTTTTGCTTATTGTATTAGTACCACATATTTTTACATATTGTATATTAAATGTTGTGTAATAATATGTATTGATATTACATGTATATATCACACAAATATATACGTTTCAGGTGGAAATTGTAATAAAAACATTTAAAGCATAAAAAGTTACCGCACCGAGAACGTAATTTCTCGATTAATTTCTCAAAAACAAAGGACTATGCGCACCAATCCTATTGAACCTGTTTTACCATTAATCTTGAAAACTTTTACGGATTTTACATCTTTGAAACATTTTATGAATACGTTACGCGATTGCAAATTTATATGCTTCATAGTTTAAGTCCGTACGATCGAAAGAACGACATCGGAGGTTTATTTTGCTCGCTATATCGGTTGTATCACTGTTGTGGAAGGGTTAGTTGCTTTATTAGGAACGGGGAAATCTGCGAAGCGATTTCATTGTATCGAACTCGAGATATCCTGGAAACAATGCTCGCAATCTCTTGCCACCTAATGGCGCAACTGTAAATCCGATATTACGGCGACAGCGATTGCGACGCTGTAATTATAGCGATGTCCGATGCTGCTGCCGGGTCTAGCTGGAAAATTAGAACCCTCGGGTAAATGAAAGTTCAAATAACCTCCAATTATCGCAATCTTCTATTCTCTGGAAACGATTGCCTTTCCTTTCTAAAGCGCACAATCTTGTTACGCCTTCGTCGAAGCGATCGGTTCAAGCGTTCTCTTTTCGTTAGTCTTTCTAATCTTTCGTTTCCTTCGAAGCAATGAAAATCTACACGCTCGTGACTTTGGCGTAAAGGGGACGATATAAAGTTCCAAAAGATCGAAGACGAACTGCATTAAATGCGTTCCTCTCTTTTCCCTTTGTTCAGACGTTAACGTCAGATAGATCTGGCAGTGTAACAGCCTGTAATTAGAACGTAGATAAGAGGCCCGTTCGGTGGAGTCTGACCACGATCGTCGACAACTATTGGCATTTGCCAACCTACATACCTAGACAAGCCGTGGTTCTCACTCGTCGGAGAGCGAGCTGGCCGCTTGATCAACGAGAGAGAGGTACCAAGACGCGAGTTAAACCGTCCGGCGACGTCGATCTCGCAACCAGTTTATCAAGCGAAAAGCATCCACGCCGATACTCGCAACAGCCGCGAAGATAACCCGGTCGAGCTACAAAAATCTTCAAACCGAGCGCACGCGAACTGTGTACAACTTTTGTGTACGAACTTTATCACCGAAGGTATCGTGAGATTTTTTTATCGGCGATGCGATTCCTTCGCGAGCTACAGCCGATCCAGAGTAATGCCACCGATAATTGCATCAATGATCTCACGCTGCCTCGGCACCGTAAAATTTTCCCTGCAAAGTCAACGCGCTCGTTAACAGTTTTATGGTCGTCGATGATAATTAAAGCGACGTGCAGCGTGCTTTTCGCTCGGAAATATTCACGCGAGCTATCCGCAATGTGTACAGTAGGTGAACGAGACGTAGCGAGAGATGTTCGTAAAATTAGAATACTAAAGGCGATTAATTGATCTAGCTACGGTTGAAGTATAATCGTTGAAAAAGTGTGTTGAACAATGTATAAAGAAGCTACCGCGATCAAGTATTTTGTAAAAATTTCCTGCATATTTTCAGACTCGTTTCAAACGTCTCCAGTATAATAGCGTTTCATATAAGAAAATATACTTAGAAAAGATTTCTCTAAGCGTTGGAATACTTTTGTTTGGTTACCGTAAGAAATATATTTTAGACATTACTGCAAGGGAAGGAACGATTCTATGTTGACATCGTTCTGTGAACGAGGCTCTATAGATCCTACGGGTCCATATGACGTCCAATAGCTTTGAAATTAATTGTTACGATCATTGAAAGTTGTAAAGTTTAACCACTGACCGATTTTACGACCTCCCTATATCGCCTCCATCTACTATATCTGAACAGAAATACCTGATCGTTGACGACCCAAGCAGGGCATCGTCTCGTTCCCTGATTTACTCTGTGGGATACCGACCTCGTAACAATGCTCTCTAACGACGTTTACACCGACGTCCGTCGCTCGATTCATTCGCTTCATGGGTCCTTCGTAACGAGCAACTCTATGCAGAAAAATCATGACACGCGTCCAGGATATTTTCTATTCTATCGATGGCTAACCGAGAGAGATTGTGCGTTCGAAACGTGTAAACTCAATTACCGCAATTGAACCATTCAAGGGTTACAAATTGCCATAATAAAGCTGTGTTGCTATCGGGTCTCCTAATTTGGTAATTAGTCGAATACAGGTACAAATGAGGTAGCTAAATAGTAGCTTTAGGCTATCGCTCATAAATATCCCCGGGCACTTCGGTTAACCCGCAGTAATAGTACGCAATGTTTACCAAAGTCAATAGGAAAAGATTACTAGGAAGGATAATAACTGTGACCAGGTTTTATTACATTTTCTATGAGGGTACCAGTCTGCAATTCTATAGTACCTGCTACAAACCTACCAATAATATATTTTACCGTCTATGTCAATATTTGTACAATTTCTATATAGTATAATAGTTTAGGAGTCCCTTCATAATCTGGCTTTTAATTTAGAGATAAAAACATTTAAAGGCACAGAGTTCGTCAGGTAACGAAGTAATTCTACAAAATTTAACAGTTACGAAGTTTTACTGCAACGCACTAACGATACGAGTTTTATTAATGCATATTAGGTTTTTTTACAAACAGAAGAAGAACATTTTATTTCAAATTTATTTCCAATTTCCTGCGAGCAATTGATCGCCAATACTTTAAGCGAACAAAGACGAAAATTCATATCATTCAGCCATCGATATGGTGGCGAAACGTACACGGCGTTCCGTCTAATTCCGTTGTCGTATCGGCCTTGTTCGATCTCGAGGCCGTTCCCAAACGAGTCGTTCGTGGACCGGGAAAAACGTCCCGGCGTTGCAAAAAGAAACGAGACTCGTGCGATTAACGGTGATGCTTTCACCGTTGTTCTTAGGACTAGAGGCCGAGAATCGAAAGAGACGGTCGTCAAGAGCGTTGCCCGCGCAACTTCGCTTTCTACAGGTTGTTTAGATCATCGGATTACAAGCGCACCGTTTCGACGCGTCCATGATGCACAGGGTATCGTCGATCGTCTTGGTATCGTTGGAAAATATAGCCGCACGATTTATAGATTATTTGTCGTTTACCGAGTGGAAAATTAGAACGCGAAGCCAGACGCAGAATTTCCATACATTATGCGCAATTAGAAAAGCGCGAGCATAACGGGTTTGTATCTGCTCGTTGATGAAAGAGCGAAAGTAAAGCGTTCACGCGTACAACTTCCTCGCGCAACGTTACTTCACTCGTGACGTCTTTGTTCGTCACGCTCAACAGAGGTAGACACGCGTTTCTAATTAATTTTTTATGGATTTGTGGGGTTTAGCTTTGAATAACGTGCGCGTATTTGAATATATAATGCATTGTACAAGATGTAACGCACGATAATTAGACCGTGGATATCTGTGCAAAGGCATAGTTTTATAGAATATTGGTAGTTTAGTGAAACTTGGAAAAGAAATTTATTTTGCGTCCAACAGATTTTAGTCGCGTACTGTTTATCCTACGTTTCATGTGTTTTTTTTTTTGCGTTTTCATATTTCATCTCGTATGTTTTATTCGTCGCGTATGTTTTTTAAGAACATTTTTAAAGATGTAACCTCGTACAGGTATATTACAACATTTTTTTAACGCTTTTCGTTCCATTCGCAGAGGCAAATACGCGGCAGTGAGAAGATGTCGAGAGAGATCGAGCGGAAGGCAGTGGGCAGCGAAATTTCTAAGGAAGAGGAGACGGGCACAGGAATTGAGGGCGGAAGCCCTGCACGAAGTCGCGGTGCTGGATGCCGCGGCGAACTGTTCTCGTCTGGTGTCCTTGCATGAAGTATTCGAAACGAACACGGAGATGGTCCTGGTTTTGGAATTGTAAGTTGCATTCTCTATTTTCGAGGCCGAATTCCAGAATGCGTGTATATATGTACTGTTTTCGATTCAAAGGGCTCCTGGTGGTGAATTGCAAATGATTCTGGACAGAGACGAAGTTCCGGAAGAACGACAAGTCGCCAGATTACTGAAGCAAATTTTAGGCGGAATAGCCTTCCTGCATTCCCTGAACGTCGCTCATCTTGACATTAAGGTGAGTGTCGAACTTTATTCGATGCTTGCGAGAAAATTGTTACGCTATATAGGGTGTCTCAGATTTTTCCAGCCAAACTTTGAGAACTTTGTGAGAATGTCGTTTGAAACTGTACGAACAATATATAAAGTTAGTAAAATATCGATATAGTCGACTGAGTCATTCGGATGAAATTAAATTCAAGCAAATTTCACGGGATAATATGTACTGTACGTAGATCCAATTCTTTATCGCCGTCAGTGCTCTATCGACAGGAACGGCAAACACTTTGAAAGTATTAACACTCAGCGATTATATTGATTGCGAATCTACTCTCTTATCTTACAGCATAGCAACGGCGAGTAGACTACCGTTCCTTCGTATCTTCTATTTTTGTTCTAACTTTTTAACGAAGCTTTAAACGAAACGACCTACACTGCCGGTCGTAAGTATTGGGATATCTGTTTAGTACTAAATCGAACGTTTTTCATTTGTTCTATTCTCTATTATTATTTCATTAGAAAGCTGTTATTTCGTTCGCATCATGCGGCCAGATATTAAATAAAATCGTGTTTGTTAAAGTTTCCTCGTAAATGCGACGAGTAGCTTATAACGTCTCTTATTTATATCCGTAGAATATGAATATAATTAATGCAAACTTGGAATACCATGTATAGTAAGCACGACAGAAGGAAATATTCCGGTCGAGAGTGTTTCTTATCTACCGAACATTAAAAACAACGAAGAATCCGATAAGAGTTGGTAGATTGTGGTTTCTGCAAATAAGTCTTATCTAGATTTTTCCTGTCGGGTTGAAAAACCTTCTCAGAGAATTGGCACGCGTACCTTTACGACCATGAAAGGACACGGATAAAAACTAGAACAGCGAGCGTACGATCTGCGAGTCGCGCCTAATCTCGAGGACCGAACTCGGCGATGAAAAGAAACTCGTTGGCAACGAAACGACGATGTTTCAGGACGGTGCTGGCAGTTTCTCAGCAACGCAACGTGCCCGGCCTGTTGGTCGGTGCGAACGACCTAAATCGTTATGTAAAAGTATCCGTATAACAGGGCGAGCTTTGCCAAATCTCGATTCGAGCGCGAAAACTGTTGCATCGTCGCGACGTCGAGATGATGTTACGCATCGTTAAAGAGGGCATCGATCCGTGGCTAGATCGTCGATCGATTTTACCGACACTAATATCTTCTTGCACAATTGAACTAATATTGTTAGTAGACAGCGGATTTTTATCCATTTATGCGAACTTCGAAGATGCAAAAGTGCACACAATTTATGTATATAGTATGCAAAAATATATAAAACAGTATAGTAGCGTATTTATTACGATATTTAGAGGATAAGATATGCTTTTCATTTAAGTATCATTTCTTCAATTATGCTCGTACAAATGGAAAAGTAGAAATCCGTGGCTTAATTATTAGCGTGTTTTTTGCGCCGCGTATGATCTTTTTTGCCGAATGTGCACTGTGGCTAATTCTTATAGCGATAGAATCGATCTGTTTATGGGAAACGTAAGAATACTATCGGGAATTTACATCTACGATGCGTACTACGAGGGTTGCATTAATTTGTCGTTTCCCCACATTCGCATTGTTGTCTCGGAAAGTAACTTTCTCGCGAATTCAAATATTTGCTAGAAAGCGGGGACGCTTTCGTTGGAATGCAGAAAGGAGAAGACGCGCGTTTCCTCGCTGCGTTGTTATCGCAAAACGTGTATTTGTTTAAAAAAAAAAAGAAAAAAGATCATAAAGCAAAACGGTGAGACACGTGCACGAACGGGAAGGAATCACCGCGATGGAATTCCGACGAAACTGGCTTCGATACGACGTTTCTGCCTACTCGAAATTATTTTTGTACCAGCCACGAGGGAGTCGCGTCTCGCCGCGAAACTTTGACTCGAAAATAACTCGACGCGCCTCTCCTCTTAGCCTTTTCACCCCGAGAATAATATCCAGAGGAAAGAACGAGATCTCTGTCCTCTTTAATTAAAATGTCTTTCCATTTTTTTCACGTTTCAAGATACGTTGAAATATTTGAAGTAGTCCGCGTCTTGCTCCCATTTATGCAAAGTTATATCGCTCGTTCTCTCTAACAGCGGTATAATTCAATATTCGCAGTATTATCTTTTTACCAGCCGACTCGTAAAATTTATCACATTTAGAGACTCGCGGCATCTGTTCGAGCACTTTATCATTTCAAAGAAGCTAATAGTGAAAACGTGACGAACTTTTCAAATACGTAGGCTTTGTATCTTAACTATTTAAAGTTGTAAAGAGGACGAATCTCGTTTCTCGTACGAGCGCCACAGCCTTCTCGAAACAGAGAGTTTCTATAATGTGGATAAAAATGAAGCCTCGTATTTGCATAATTACCCTGGTTTTATCCGTCGATGAATCTTTCGATTTTGCCAATAAATCGCTTTAAATTACGCTAAGCGTCAGAGGAGAGACGATGCATCCCGGAGATGATAGATAAGCGTGGTTTACGTGCGCGTCACGGAGCGCGGTACACGCGCGCGAGATCAGCCACATTTTTCTTATTTGGCGGTGGCGACGATTTGCAATTTGCGACGTGCACACGGTGACACCGTGATACGGGACCAGCTTCGCGAGAGGACGTCGAAGAGACGCGTCGCGACGAAACACAGGCATAGATATACGAATGCGTGTTTATCGATTATCGACGTGATCGATATGGGCGAGCCAAGGCAAACGAGTCGTATTAATAATATTCCTTCGGCGACACACGTGGCGGCTCGCATATTTCAACCTTCCTCCCCCTTTTTTTCTTTACTCTTCTTAACGCGGCTCGGATTATAATCGCGGTTACGCAACCCAATTACCCACCTTTCGTAAATTGATAGCAATTTGCGGAGATACAGGTTACCGGGTACGCAACTAAATTATGGACGAGCGAGAGGCTGGCCACGACGCTGTTAAATTCTCTTCTGAGAGTTATCGATATCGCCTCACAAATTAAATTACCGAGTGAAAAACTGCGATCGAGATGGAAATAAAATAAGGCCGAGTTTCGTGCGTTAAATCGTTGGCACGACACGTGACTCGACTCGAAACGTTCCTTTATCGGCTTTTCTGCTACGAGACCGAGGATTACGCATCCGCCAGAATTATCGCGATGTTTTCCAAACGATAAGATAATTTCGCGCGTTCTAGCTACGTAAAATGGCTCGCCTTAACGGCGGAAAGAATCGATTCTGTTCTTGTTTGCACGTATTTTCCGATAACCGGGAATTACGGCCGATTCTATATCTTCTGGCACTTAACTAGAGTAACCAGCTTCTAATGCGTGTACCTATAAATATATTACACGCGTATATAAATATAACCAGTATATAACTAGTATATACTAATATATAATTATATAATTATATTTCAATTCAAAGAAAACGGTAACATTACAGTAATGTTGCATAAAATTCATATCTTACAGAGTGTCCAGTCTTAAGATTGCTATTTATGTCGTAAATGAATTTTTTTGCTAATGTATGGTCGCAGTGAACGTCTAGTAACGTTACCAACGTAATCATAATAATCGAGTCTCACGACAACGCCGATAAAATTTCAAGAAGTTCGATGTAACGCACAGCAAAGCGTTAAAGTACCTTCGTGTGGATAAATCATCGAGCTGGCGAGAGCAAACCGTTTAGCGTGGCCGTAAAACGTTGCTATCAAAATGTTTTGCCGGTCGAGCCGGCAACGCGTTTTTGAATCGTTGACCCGCGTTTCATTTTCAGTCGCGTCGTTCGAGATCGCGAGAGCGTGGCCGAATAGAAACGACCGCGCCCGTTTCGAAAGGAAAAACGGCGCACTCCAGTTTTGAAACTTTCCGTTTCGACGCGTTCGCTTTTCGAAAAGTCATCGCTCTCGCTTCGATGGCGCTTCGAACTCGGCGAACTCACGCGCGGAGGCCGTGCACCATCCACTGCGGTTCATCTTAAAATATCGCCGTGCCACGAATTCGCGCGATATGCCTGACCCAAATATAGATCTCGCGTTTATGAATGGAAAAATGCAGGCGAATTCTTTGGCTCGATTCCAAGAGGCCTCGTTGGCCGGCGTCCACGAGGTTTCAGGCGCCGGGACGTCGAAGCCAGTTTCACGCCGCTGGAAAATCACGCTCGCGCTCGATAGGTTTCTCGCGGTTGATAATCGCAACCAAGGGGCACGAAACGCCTCCGTCATAGCGTTAAGCCTCTCAGTCTTTCATTCGCAAGTCGTACGGGCTATCTGAATTTTCGTGAAAATTGTTCTCCTCGTGTTTAAGAGGCTAGAACGATAATGGTATGACGCTCGTATTAATGATAACGCACTGATAGTCAATTAATAGAAGTTTGTAATTGATGCAAAGTTTTGAAGCAATATTACAATTAACGCGGAATAGATTAATTAGCGACAATGAACGTCTACTCGAGACAGATTAACAGAGACGTCACTTTGTATTCTCTATTTTAAAGTCTGCCGTACGTGTTAATCAATGGACACGAAATCTATATAAGGCCAAGTCGTCTTTAAGCTTTACGGTACGTTTATTGTAACGCGTCCTCGTTTTCACCCAAGTATGTTTTTTTGTCGTTAAAAAATCTCTTACGTTTAGAGAAAAGAAGAAAGTTATTAATTAATACGTGTCGTTTGTCGCTGGAATTTCACGTTAAAGATATTGCGGAATATAAAAACTGCTTTTCTCGGTTGAAACGAGAGGCGAGATCGTAACTAAAAAAAAATAACAGCTGGGTTAATCAAAAGTGAAAGGATCAATTTCGACTATCAACGCGTACAACTTTTCTACCTACGTCAATCCTATCGTTCGATCGTTCGCGTTCCCGTTCGCGGAATGTCATAGCTCTTTCGAACTCGTGGAAACGAGCGGTTGAACGATCTCGACAGGCATGCAATAATAAACGCGATATCTAAACTGGCGCCATAGACCGTCTACTTCTCTATTTGCCTTCGATCTCCGATAATCGCGTTGTTTGAAATTGGTACGTTCTCGCGACAGCCCGAACCTTGTATATTCTCTATCGAACGTTCGTTATTCTAGGCTTTCTGGCGAATCGATTTTTCGACGGATTTTCTACGGAAGAGAGGCGATCGACCTCCGAAGAGAAAGGGAGAGATTCATCAATGAACTCTCGGGGCCTAGCCTTGATAGTCGGAGGAGCGAGCTTGTACCGAGAATTCCATTTCTGCCATGGTCAGTGGCTCGCGTTCCCTCGATCGATGCGCGCCAAGCGTCGAAGCGGTTCGTTCATTAGGCAGAACGCCGCGTTCGATGAAATCGATTCATCGGCCTCTTAATGGGATAACCGAGCTCCGCCCCGTAGACGGCGCGTTCCGAGCGAACGCGATACGAGTTAAGGAAAAAAGACCAGCGATATTTCATACGTCGAAGGAAAAGCGACTGACCGATCATCTCTCTTTTCTCCCTTTTCTACATGCTTCTATCATGCAACCAACATTCTTCTAACCATATAGAGCAACGATAAAATTTGTGCTTCGATCGGCATGTTCGTAGCGTACAGTATATAATTACGTTCGCGTGGAATCGATTTTGCAAAATGACTCAGATTCCAGACGAGTATTGTTGGGATCATTGGTAACCCGATTCAGATACGCTCAACGTGCATTGAGAGATCGTTCCACTGCATAGTATAGTCCGGGAAGCGATATTTCGTTGATAAAATTGAAGATACTTTTATATACAATGAAATTTAAATTCTTTTAAATGTAAATGTTAATATCAGCTTCCACGATGTAATTCGGCTATTTCTTGGAAATTATTCAAAGACACAAGAAATTTTATCAACGCTGTCCATCACATCCGTGATGTTACAGTATATTTGCTTGCAAAGGTATATTTGAAAATTAGTATGCGGCAGAAATATTCATCTTCGTAAACGTTACAATAAGCGAAATACGAGCTCATGGAATATCGAGGTTTATTGAACCTAAGCGTTTAAAAACTATCTATATTCTAATAATATCTATCAAAATATAACACGCATTTCACTTCGTACAGACTCGAGGAGAACAGCAGGGTTAATGTATTCTTTCTCGTAACTCGTTCCCTCGTACAGCGCGTGTTGCATTCACGTCGACCAACACGTACATGGAACACGCACACGCGTGTTCTCGCGTCTGGCAGCAGAGCGTAGGGTCGCTTCCCCCTTTTCTCAACCGCCGGAAGTTTCAATGAACGCGAGAGACAGATCCTCATAAATTCGTTGTCCGTTGGCTAAAAAGCCTTGCAACTTCGCGCAGACGCTTTCGCGTGCTTCGCATTCCGATCCTCCGCCGAGTTTTAATCGAGAAAATTCGATCGTCGACCTCGACCATGCAACGCCAAGAGAGAACGATCGCAGATGCGCCGAGGCATCGTGAGAATTACCCGCAGCGACGTTTTTCTCTCGAAAAGGTAGATAACCCTGACTTAATGGTTTGCGTCCTTCCTGCAGTTTTTACGATCGCTCTCTGTGTTACGTTAAACGACGACATCCGACAGACCGAGCTCCGAGAACCGGCTCACCTGTTACACTTTCCTAGACACGCTCGATCGATACATCGCACGTAACGCGGCGTTTTGAACCGAGCGAGCGAGCGACCGCACCTCACTCGTTCTCGTAAAATTTAGAAACGAACGCCGTAAACGAGCATTCGTTCGTCGAATCAGAAATGCAATATCCGTATGATTTAAACTGGCTCGATCCGGACCGTTCTTCGGTTCGACGAGGAAACGATCAAGAAGCGATTATCCTATTTGCCAAGGAGAATACGCGCTTGTTAATAATATTCGTGGTAATCGATCGCGACGCCTACATCGGTCGCGGCGAGGAACGTTCGCGAAACTCGAATGACGCAGGAACTCCGTAATGGCTAATTATGGAAATGTCTTTGTTCCTTATTGAACGACTTCCGGGACTCGGACGAGTCCGTTGCCAAACACGTTTGCCAGATTCTCACTCCGAATGATCCGCTCTGGACAAGAGCGTTCGTCTCGTTCTAAAGCTGCGTTTCCATCGGTGCTCGCGAACATGTTCGCGAAGAACCATTTCCCGAAGAAACTATTGCTAACATTAGTAGATACGCTGGTAGATACGATGCAATACGGCTACGAGATACTTGAAGAATATTTTTTAGATTTATCTGGACGTGGCTGATGCATACGCAGAATCGAAATGCATAGTAATCGCGATTAATACGAGGGTTCTAAGTCTCAGCGACGTTTTTCCGACGATGGTATTATAAAGTTTCACGATATAAAGCGTTAAAGAGCAAATTCGAGCGCTCGCGATACGAAGAAGCAAGAAACGAGAAGCAGCAGAGTAAAACGCATTGATAGGACTCGGTGGACGAAGTGCACGAGTGTCGAAAGCAAAAGGGGCCACACGAACAAAACGTCCCACGACCTCGACTTTACAGGAGCACTTTTCAAGCATCGTGCGACGCAGTCCGGTCACGTTCAACTCGTAACTCGGTATAACGAAACGTAACGCGCAAACTGAATCCTCGAGCGGAACGAGCGTGCACGCCATCGTTCCTTCTTGGTCTTCTCGTCCCCCCTCGCGTGTTTTACCAATTTTCTTCGTCTATCTTTCTTCTCGATCAAAGCTTCGAAGGTGAATCGCTGCAGGAGCGAGGAGGAATATTCTAACCGACGTGGTATTCCACGAAGCGAGACGATCGAGGACTTTTGCAATCGCTTCTATACGCTGTTGGTCGCGACGGGCACTGTTTCGTAGAACGTTGACGAAGACTCGCGACGATAATGTTTAGAACATCGCAGCGGGAAGAAAAAGCTTTTCCTTAAACGTTTCTGTCACGCTACGCGTTACGAGAGTTTCTCCGCAGGTGTCAATTCGCTGTCCTTGCTCTGGCGACTCGTCTCCGAGATATTTCTCAGCGTTAAAGCTCACGCAGATTATCCAATGGATGGAAAAGTTGGTCTAACGAAAATTCCCCGTTTTCGTTCGGCTATCTTCCATCTTTGTTCTATCAATGTTTCTTTGCGAGAAGTTTCAATAATTTCCAGACTGTAAAGAACGCAACGAGTCCCTCTTTTCGTCATAAATTCAAAGATTCCGTAAAATGGATGTTGCGATTCGAATTTGCGGAGGATTTATGGTGACGGACAAACCACCGTATCGCGAGTCTCGCTTTTATCTACCAGAATACATTGTCACTTAAAAAGATCATCGACACAAATTTCGTCGTTTTTCTTACCAGCCTATCAGTTTCTCTAAAATAATTCTCTCACGGGCTGAAAACCGTAGGCGATGGAATCGCGAGCGAATAGAGGCGCGAAAGAGGATGCGTGGGCGTCTCGTTCGAACGGGCACCGAAAGGCTCGATACGCGAATGCAAACGATCGTCGATAAGAAAGGTCGTGGCGCGGCCTAGCCGAGCGATTCATGCCCCTTTCTCGATCGTTTTTTCCCGCCTCTTTCCGAGAGAATTCTTTCCTCTCGAAACAATCGAACAATGCGCTTGACTGCTGTACGCGAAGAAAGAGACAACAGAGAAGGAAACAGGATCCGAGGTTCTAGGCAAAAGAGAGAAAGAGCGATACAGAGAGGAAGAGAGACGAAAAGAACGAAAGGGGACGAACGAAAGCTCCCTTTGTTGATATATTGTCAACGACAATACGCTTTTCAAGCTCCTAGCTAGAGCGACGATTATGTTTTCAGGAGTCACCGGTTTCAACTTTTAAACGCTGTCCAAAGGAGCGTCATTATCGAGTTTATTAAATGGCCACGTGAAATACTCGAGTGTGGCGATTAATTGCACCGATTAGTCAGCGGGCGAGGTACAGGGAATTAGCTTTTGTTCGATACTTTTAATTAAGTACCACTGTGCGTACCCATTGGAACGTTCAACTGTAGATCGGTAACTACGTTTTTGTACCCATTGGGAAAAACACACCTGCAGTGGCTGTAACCCAACGTGCTCCCTTTACGAGCAGATGTTTCAACTTCATTATTCGTACGCTACCAAAAGTATCCGGACACTTTGATGTTACATGAATTTGATCGGAGTGTAGATATCACTGGAAAATTAATTAGAAACAAGGTTTAGTAGCGATTCGCAGAGAACAAGATGATTACAACGATCCTCTTATCCTTAATTGTGTCAAAAAAAAAAAAAAAGAAAAAGATGAAAAAGAAACAAGTATGCGGACTTTCGAGCGATAGTGTACAAAGATAAATTGCCCTACATCGCACAACAATTATTCGTAATCGTCGAATTACAAAGCAAATTACACTTACCTTGACTCAAATATCCTTCCGACTGAAATAACCCTGTCGTATATTCCATGGCACTCACCTGATCAAATAAAAGGAAAAGCAAGCACGAGAGCTCGTTGGTGGTTACGATTAATTATCACGATTACGTGACAAATGCGTCGTCGAATTGTCGTTTGTCAAATAGCTTCGATTAAGTTAAGACATCGCGTACGAACAAGCCATGTAATGATCGCTGAAATCACGATAAGACAGATGGAAAAAACTACTCCGATGCACGTTGCTCGGTTCGCCAGCACCCGCTGTGCCGTACGTTGGACCATTTTTGTTGCGAACGCGTTTCCCTCGCGCGCCCTTCTTTCACTGGCATCAAACGCTCTTAGCTAGTTGATAATCGTAGCGACAAGATCGCTCTAAATAATTCATTCTCGCTGTAAATGTCGCCTGGGTAAAGTACGAAACGGTGTTCTCGTTGGAGAAGCACTCGAGAAGTCTCGGGCGTAGATCGCATCGTACGGTTAATCGGGGACGCTTCGGCTGCTCCGGGATAAAATATGATCGTTCCATCTTCTTCCCGAGCGTCCGCGAGCTGCAAGCAATTATACGGAACGACGAAAGAAAATAACGAGCTCTTTTGTCTCCGTTGGCGGTCTGTGGAGATTCTTGAAAGCCTTGGTCGTCGCGAGACCACCATCCGTCTCGAGAAAAATTCTCTTTTTCATCGCGTAATTTTACTTCTTCGTTTTACTTCTATTATGGCGAATTATAGTTCTAACCTTGTTCGTTCGTTACTTTCAGCCTCAAAACCTGGTCCTGACTGGCGAGTTCCCAGACTGTGACGTGAAGCTTTGCGACTTTGGTATCTCGCGGTACATCAGCCATGGCGCGGACATACGGGAGATTCTGGGCACGCCCGATTACGTTGGTGAGTAATCCTGACTCAAGCAACGGAAAAAGAATTCGCGTTAAACCGTGACTCGCTGGATCGTTGATAGCGTTCGAAATTTTCCGCTGTCTGTTTGTTGGTCTCGTAAGTAGGGGAACCTAAAGTACGATAACGTCTTTCATTCTGTTGCGGACCTTGAATTTGTCTGTCTTCGATCCGATAAGAGAATTACGCGGCCTCGAATTTAGAAATTACAAGCAATTCGTCATGTTGCTCCGGGTTCCCCTATTTCTCGTCGCCACTAGCCAGTATTCGCACGGTGAATCGAGTCCGCGGCTCGTTTCATACCGCGTAATTCCATTAGAGAAACAGACCTATTGCATAATTGGACAGAGTAAGCCACTTTTTGAGCGGGCAGGAAAACCACACGCGTGGCTTTACGTCGATCATCGACAAAGAGCCATCCATTTACGATTACTCTCTGCTATCGCTTTTGACTTGGGTCTAACGGTCGCACAGCAAACTCGAACGAAACCGTCGTTGGACAATGCAACGTCACAAACCGTTGCATTCCCACGACCTGTTCTTCGTTGCGTGCCTTTCGATGCTTCCTTTCCTGGTTTCACACTCAAGTCGCGTCTCTCGCCATCGTTTCAGCCCCAGAAGTGTTGAACTATGAGCCGATCAGCCTGGCAACAGACATGTGGTCCATCGGAGTTCTGTTGTATGTGTTGCTAACGGGATGTTCTCCGTTCGGAGGTGACACGAAGCAGGAAACGTTCTGCAACATCAGCCGATGTCGCCTAGATTTCCCCGACGATCTGTTCGAAGACGTGTCCGAGGAAGCGCGCGATCTCATGCGCAAGCTAATGGTCAAGGATCCAAAGTAAGTATACTAACGAGATACGTCTACGTATCCGTTCCTGGCCGTTCGAATTATTTGAGAATGATCCCGCGTATCTGTATCTCTGTTCCTTGCTGTACAAATTTATTGGAAATATTCTTCCGAATGACTGCCGTGATTGATCGAGATGAAGTTTGTTGACTCGTCAAATATACCTTCACCCCTCCCCCCCCCATTTATTTCACTGTAATTTTATTCCGTAATAATTAACGTTATCTCTTAAAAAAGTAGCAACGGACCAGTCCATTGAAAATTATAGCCATCCGTAGAAAAGTAATTACAGCAAATTGCTCGAGACCATCCAAATCTTCTTTGAATCATTTTTCATACAGCAGGTAATTTACGAGTAATTTGCAATTGTAAATAAAGATCGGACGTATCCTTTATATAGGGAGTCGAATGAGATTGTATATTTCAAACGAATCATCTCGCCTCTTTGATACATGGCAAATTTCATCTTGGTCAACCAGCTGTATCTTCCGAAGGTATTCAGACCCTTTTTTGGACTGTCCCCCGATGGAAAGCGTGTTACCGGTCGACTCGGACAGCGCATCGTCGTTGGAATGTCGCGATCTAACGTAACGCGATTGCTTTCGTTCCTAGAAGCCAAATAATGCCAACGTACTCGACCTAACTAACAGTGTTCTCGAGATGCACGCGCTGCCTCCACGCGGCCTATCTTCTTTCGCTTCGAGGTAAACGGTAAGCGGTAAACGTTCTCGGTAGGTCGCGCGGCACGCTTCCTCGAAGGCATTATTTTCACCAGTGCCGGAATTCTTAGTAGCACGTTCTCCGATAATACTTATCCGCCGACCTCTTTAGTCTTCCATCGAAGTCGCGGCGCTGGCACCGGCGCCTTTTCGCCAGCGATAAACGCGAGGTCAGACGCGAACTCCTTCGTCTCTTTCATAACACGATCTCGAGTTTAGCGGCCGTTGAGCGATGATTTACCTCGAGGCAAGATTCGAGTCGGATGAAATAATTATCGTGATACATATCCAGTCGATACAACTATTGCCACCCATTTCATCTGACCTAACTTTCAAAATGAACCAGACGTATACGTAACTGTGTTTTTTCTTTTTTTTTTTTTTCTTTTTACAAAAATCCGTTCTTAGTGGAAATATTTTAAGAAACGTGTCAGAACGTGGTCATACTTGGTATATCGAGTTTCCACGAACTTAACGTAAACTTATGCATAAAGTTTTCTTGACTGCATACTGTAACTATGTTTCACAATATATAGCCATGATAGTCGAATCTCGTTATAACTATAAACTGCGAGTTGGTATGCGTTAGGAAATTTGAAATTGCAAAAGTCCACGCAATGTACGACAATGTAGTATTTGATACGACGTTCAATGGATGACATCAATTTCCACTTAGATTCTATTTGCTTAATCGGATTTATAAAAGAGTGAATTTGCATAAAAATGTGCGGTCTATTTATAGCGCTCATAATATATTCGTAAGAGGTTTCTACAAGTGTTCGTATAGGTACTTTGGCGAGGAACTGTATAGAATGTTAAAAGGAAACTTCACTGCCTCGAAACTCGTAATTGTCGGTAGGTATCGCGATACCCAGTTCGTCTCGCGCGAGATCTCGTGCAAAGTTATGCCTCGAGGTAAATCTCATCGTGTAGGAGACGTTGTAGGTTTAGAAGCTACGACGAAAGTCTTTAAACTCGATCATTCGGCTTCCTGAATCCGCGCGTACGTGGAAGCAAAACGATCGACATTCCATCGAGACGACTTTCTTCGAAACGGGAAGAAGGACGTTGGCACATCGAACGAGTTCCGCTGAAAAACTCGTAGATTTCCTTATCGTCGACCAGTCGGACAGCTGAAAGGAAGTCTCCATCCGGAATATCCGCGCCCTTCCAACGCGAAAGTTGGCTTATCTCGTTGCCAGCGTGTGTGTTTTATCGTCGAATGTACATGCGTCGTTTTCGTTCCCTTTCCATCCCTACGAAACGCGCGTTACGCAACTACGTAGATGCCTGTTACCAGAGTCAAGACGTCCCGTGACTTGTGCCGGAAATGGCGACCATTCGTGAAATCGCGATGGTTTGTACAGAATGGGACACATTGTGAGATCGAAAAAAAGAATAAGAAAATGCAACTATGTACGTGGTTTGATACAAAAGCAAGGAGATTGTTCTCGTTGTAACTCGGATTACTTGCCCCGATAAAAAGCTGATAAATTCATACATTTTAAATTCGACAAATTTTGATCGAAACTTTAATTATTTGTTCGCTTCATATTGATAATCTTAATCCGTTGCTTTTCCAGCGAA
The DNA here is from genome assembly GCF_011952255.1 of Bombus vosnesenskii. NCBI lineage: Eukaryota > Metazoa > Arthropoda > Insecta > Hymenoptera > Apidae > Bombus > Bombus vosnesenskii. The sequence continues at coordinate 511,688 of NW_022883036.1, forward strand.
CGCTTGACCGTCACGGAATGCTTGCAACACCCATGGTTCGGCTCGTTCGACGACCCTCAACCACCATTATCTTTATCCAGCTGCCCAGCGTTGGACCAGTCTCCCATGCAAGATAAATCATCGCAGGAAACAAAATCGTTCTCCAAATCTACCACGAGCGCCGAACACCAGACGACGACAGGATCATCCATGACCAAGAACGACTCAGAGAAACAAAAAGCGGTGAACGCTTGTCAGGGCATGGAAACGAAACCTTCGGCAAACAGAGCAATTTCCTCGCACACGGAGAACATATATTCAAAATCAAAACTGTCGCCCAAACCCACTAGATTCGGACTGAGCTCGGATCGCAGGGACACTTTTAAGAGGAATATGGATTCTCTGGCGCAGAAATTTTCCGGCACAGAAATCATGATAATCGAGCCAGTCCCGTCATCCGGTACCACAGTTTCCTCAAACGTAACAAGCAGTACGCAAAGAAGAGCGACAGCCACGCACACGATGCCAGCCGGAGAGGTGTTCAAATGCACACCGGTATTCATCCTGGGCGAAGAGCAACAATGCAGCGACAGTGGCAGCGATTCCGTTTCAGAAATATCGACAGACAGCTCTAGCGACCGAAGCAGTATTTATTCAGACGATTCGTTGGATTTTATCTTATACGGAAAGAGTCAAGGCAGAGCCAGTTTCCCATTCTCTGCTACGGAAGCGCCTTCCGACAGATGGGAACAGAGGCACCATACGAGGGTTTGGCCGAGAGAGTGCAACGGAGTGGTGAGCAAAGCTCTCAGCCGTTTTTCCTCAGAAACGTCGAACACGAAGTTCAGCAAAGCTTCCACGCCGCCAACAGTCCATGGTAAAACTGGATTAGAAGCTCTTCGCGAAAGGGGTGGAAATTTAGTTGTAATTCGTGAACCTGTAAGAGCTGGCAGATATACCAGATACAGCGAAGTACAATGCGAGTCGGTGCAAGCACGGATTCGACGATTTCAGGTTCATGGAGCTTCGTAGATGAGTAAGCACGTGATCTGTCCGTGAAGGACTTTCTCGAGCAGCTTCAGAGTCCTGGGTCCTCGATGGACAGCAGCAGGATCCTTTGTACATATTACGTTACGGTGTACAGTAAATGTAGTTTCGAGAGCGCGTTGCGAGACATCGATAGTCGAAGAAGTATGCCGAAAGAACAGAATGCTATGGGATAACTGTAAATATTACAACGAGAAAATTTGCGGGTACCGATCGCTCATGACGCATGTTGTACATAAATTCGGACGACCGAGATTCTACGAGAGAGCGGCGGTCGACCGGACCACCGCGGTGACTCGAGTTTCGAAGGTTTTATCGTACATAACGCAAGAGTAAAAAGAAGAGCTTATTAGTTGATTGTGGTACGGTTGTTTATGGAAGTATTTGAGCACTTCTAGGATCTTTTTACGAATTTATTATGTGCTGGTTATATGATACATTTTGAAATTTTCTTAGAACTGCGACGAGGCACGATTTCCGTGGTCGAATTGCTAATATAATTGGAATACTCGTGTTCCATTTAATAGTACTATCGAAATTTCGAAAAGTCGTATAACACATATAGTAAATTTACAGAAATTTTCTACACCGAGTACTCAAATAATTGTATAAATTATTGCATGTAGATTGGATTCAAGATGGCAGCAAGAGTTTCAAGCGAAACGTATCGACAGCTCGTTGTCTGCCATTACCGATAGACTGACCGGCCGTCCCTTTGAACTGTGAGATAGAAAAAAGTAAAAAAAAAAAAAAAAAAAAACGAAAAAAAGAGAAACGCGATTTACGCGTTCCATGCATCGAGTTGCTCGCGATACGAAAGTGGAAGATTGCTTCATCTCGTTTCGTTTTCTCTTGTCTCGCCTCTTCTCTCAACAACGTTTCACGCGGGGTCGACACTTGCGATAGTTACGCAACTGGATAAATGTCAGGCATATGTCAGACTTTGTTCGGAATTCTAGAGTAACAGCGAACGTGTATAAAGTAAAATGGCGCGCGAGCAGCTCGATGTTGAGCGGCGAGTTTGCCCAACCTAGCCATAATATTATTAGTCGCTGTATAGATCGTCGTGATAACAGTAACTCGAATTACCTGGAGCTCCGTTCCATGGATCTCGCTAAAATTTCAATCCGATAACTTGGGTGCCTTCACCGTATACGTTTAAGAGAAGTCGTGTCCCAGTCGCTTAAGCCATTAATGACCAAGCACAATAAATAGAGCAGTAAAGGTAACGCATATAAAAATCTATTAAATCCACGGTATTCGCTATCGTATTCACTAGACTGTGGATTTTTATGCTTTTATGGGAAATTGAATTCTTAGAGGCTATCGTAGATGAAGGCTTACCATAGGCGCATCTTTTGTAGATAAAGATACCGACAGAGATAACGAAGTGGGATTGAATGTGTTTTTACTTTTAAATTTTCAAGTTTTTGAATTTAAAAAGTAAAATTAAGAATAAATAGGTTATTGGTTGCTATTGTTACAAGTAATAACATTGCTTTGTTATTTGTTACACAGAACAATAAGATTAAAAGAAAATTTCACTCGCGATAGCCTCCAGAGTGAAAGATGCAAAGATACGTAGAATTCACACAATGGGCAAAAGCATATAAAATATTCAAAATATCGTACTCGTTAGAATATTTAAAGAGTAAAACAATTCTCCAGCTATGCCATCATTTTTTTCATTCTGTCGAGAAAAATATGAATCCGCATAAACATCCGCAGTCCAGGGATACAATTCTATAATGTAAATTGCAAAGAAAAAAGAAATTGCAACGCTGTGGCTCTTGATGGGTTAAGTCCTCTAGCGTAAACGAAGCATACGCGTACATGTAGATATAGAAATGTACGAGATACACGGGGTAGAATCTCGCGTATGAATATTTCTGCGTGTACAGGCAGTGAGCTGTACGCGACTTATCGCAAGCATTAACCGCATACTCGTAGTGCCTGCTTCTGTTTGTCCCGTTCGTAGTAGCGTATCTCTCTCCGCGGAAATACGGCTCGTTACGCCGGAAGAAAAATGAACGCGTGCACGACGGAAGAGCGTGGTGAGAGAACGAATCGATGCTTCCAAGAAGAGTCGGGTGAACGAGTCAAAGAAATCTCTCTCCAGTCTGAATAGAGTGCCTTAGTCGTACGGACGATTTAATCAATCGTACCGACGATCGATCGAAATTGAGAGCCTAGACTAGCTTTAGGCGTCTCCAATTCTTCTCGTTGGATCGATATCGTCTCTCGAGGGAGATCGGTGCCTCGTATCACAACGACCTGCCCTGCTAAATATCGCGCTGCAACACTCAAAAATGAACCTGTTAGCTGAGTTACGTTTGACCAAATGCTCCTAGAATCCTGAAACGGAAAGTTAAATATATGCGTGGGCTTACGATTGCTTAAAAACCAATCACCGCTTGTATTAATAATTCTTCTGTTTAGTCCATAAAGTGACATTTAAATCAGAAAATCGACGAACATGATCCAGTTTTTTTTGAACCATGGCATGTTAAAACGCTACGTCATAAAATGACGCGAGAGTGATAAAATTAACAAAGATAAGCTCATCGTGCTCCTTCTGTGATCTTTCGAATGATAAACGACGCGAATGATATATTTATTCTTAAGTAAAATGAAACAACACGTAAAGGGATAGGAGATTTCTAGATGGGGAAATTACGTTTTCGAGTTCCTTCTTCGGTTAACAGGTTGACGTTTGAAGAAGCTTTTCCTTCTGCCTCTTTTCTTCTCCTACTACACATCTAGGATCTGTCGCATCTCAATGACTCAAGATACATCGCGAAACTACTGCCGTTAGTACTAAATGAGTCTTTTTAGCCATTGAAATATATATCCAGGGCGAGTTTCGTTGCGAGAAATGAAACGATCAATAGCTCTCGTCGAGCGAAATCCCGATTTTTTCAATTCTGCGCAAGTTTGCGAGTACGAAACGCATAAATGTATAATGTATACATATCCACGTAGACGAAGTACGAGGACGAACGCTGAAAAAAAATCTCGTGGAGCTTCCACTTCCGTGGTAGAAGGGAACGTTCCGTAAATACTAGTCATATAGTTGCTCGTGCTTTTGTTCGAATTCGTTCGTTTCCCTCTGACTAGCCGCTTTAAATCGCGGTAAAATTCTCAACGTACAGTGCCTTTAGAAACATTTATACAGAGATGGAGGAACGAGAACGTTCGAGCAGGAAGGACGAGCGCACGATCGAAATGACGAGAATCGCGCGTCGATGTCGAAACAACCATCCGACGAAGCAGCAGCGATGATGTCTATAGAAAATGGAAAATGCGTTTGGAATCGCGATCGACCGAATCGCTTTGCGTCGTTGTTTCGTGTAACCGAGTTCCTCGTAGATCGAGGAATCGAATCATTTCCGACTTCGCGAATATTGTTAATAGACTGCGGATTTTTATACATTTTTGGCAAGTTTAACACTTAATCCAGTTGTCCTTCTCGCTTCCCCTTCGTGTACATACTATCAGATATCTTCCTCCTCATAGATCGTAAAATATTTTATTCCCGAAAGATGTGAAATATACGAAATATTGCAAATAAATATTTAAACGCTGTCTGTATGTTTTATGTATTGAATTATAATTTTTATTAGAAAAAGAAAAGAAACCACCAATATATCGTACTTGTTATACAATATTTAATGGACGGGACAAATCTCTGTTACGATTCCAACATTCTCGATCTCTATAAGTTAAAATTATAAATTTGTATAAACAACCGCAGTCTAATTGTTATCGCGGTGTGAGGCGTTCGTCCTTTGAAGTTCCGAAACGCACACTATCGAGATACGCGAACGCACGACACGAGACACAGGGAATATCTGACGTCTGACACGAATATAATATCTTGTCGTAGAGTATGAACACAATGAGCAAATGAAAGAGCGTGAGAGTGCGTGTTGCGTGATTTCACGATTGCCTCTGAGAATCAAAGAAAATCATAGAGACCTGTAATATAGTTTTGCTACGATGATAGAGAAAAAGGGCGTGCATCCGAAGCGAGCCGGTTTGCCATTTCTCTGGGCCAATGCGTTGTTATTTATTTCCGTCTACTTTTCTGTCCGATACCGTATTTAATTATCCCGCGTGTCGCGTTTTATTCTCGTGGCTTTTTAGTCCGATCGTTGGCCCTCGCAGAAGGGCGTGCCGTTCCTCTACCCTTTCACTCGGGCGCGCCCTGTTCTCCGATTTATCAATATTATTATTATTATTATTATTATTATTATTATTATTATTATTATCATTACAATTATTAATATTATTATTACTACTACTGCTATTATTATTACTATTATTATTATTACACTATTATTGTAATGTTATTAATTTCGAGGTCAATTATGATGAGAAGTATCGCGCATGTAGATGCTATTATGATCTTCTGTAAATATTTCTCTGTCATTGTATTAATTTTAATAACATGCGAAATAAATCATTCGTTCAAATCATTGATACTTATATTTTTACGACGAATATTTCACGTAAATGTACACAGCACAAGCGAAAGACAGGATAATACAAAAGGATGATACCTACAGGAATTGAAACAAGTGACTAAATGGAAATTCTCAAGATTTTGTCTCCCGCCACTACGATTAGAATTTACCAGAGTCTTCCAGTAAACGAAACGAGCAGGTATTATAACGCCTACTATCAGCTACTGCTAGTCACAGATAACAGATACGATTCACATACGGAAAACGGTGGATAAAGTGTCACACTCGGTGAGTCCGAGTTTTTTCCATACGGAGAACCAACGTTCTCCAAGAACGTCGGTTTTCTTTTCATCCTATAAATAGGCAGACGTTTATAGCAGCCAGGTGATACGATGATTCACTGGCTGGATTTCCTGCCGAGACAAAAGTCACTGTTAAGCCCATTCTAATCTGACGCCTAGCGCGGCAAGTTCAACCTTTGCGCGTTTTATGGTTGCTCGCGTAAACGGAAAGGGATTTACTATTCGATACGAGATGTATAATTGCCAGCTTGTTCTGCTCGCATTGCACAATCGGCGACCAGTATGACCACGCACCGTGCAGATTTCTCTTACTCGTACTCTTGATGGAAAGGACATTTGTTTTATCGTAACTCAGATAGGAGAGACTCGCGTTTACACAGTGAAGATTAAACAAATTGTGAATCAACAGGAGGTTTGAAGCAACTGCCGTAAGAGTTAAAAAGAAAAAAGAAAGCAACCGAACGAGACACTTAGCTTCGTCCACTGATCTTTTCTCATCGGAAATTTCACGGTGAAACGAGCCGCAAAATTCAACGTCCTTTAAAATTATCGATGAAAGAGACAGAGGAAGGCGGGTTGCAAGACACGCAAACGTAGAAACGAGGAATTTTGGTCGGTGAAGGGTAACCCAGGCGAACAATAAAAGCGTATAAATTCGCAAAAGCAGCGCGGACAAAAATGGAATCGCAGTGGCCTGTAATTACGGTGCTAACACGCCGCTTTTGTCGGCGACCATTTAATGTTGGCGCGCGACGCTGCAGTCAGAGTTTTTTTCCCCTATAACTGAAACTCTCGATGCGGACTCGCGGGCTAACCTACACGCTAATTAACGAATCATAGTCGGCAGGTACGACTGCGTCGCCTTATTCGACCTCGGCAGGTGCCGCGCGAACGTTTCCCGGGCGTTGATTTAGCAATTCCTAGGCGCCAGGAGACGCCGACCGATCGTGTGCCCTGAGGCAGCTTCCATTAACGGAAACGACTCGAAACCACGCGTTAATGTCCATCAGAAATATCAAACGTATAGCAAGCCAGAGGAAAAGGCAAACGAATTGAGTTTCGAGAAACGATTTTCTTTAATAATTCGCTTGCATCTATAGGATTCGGAATATACGATACAGTGGATATGGGATATGGGTAGGAGATAAGGAATATGAAATGTTAAATGTGGAACGAATATAGTGTGCTGCGAAAGTGTAAAGATATTTCTTAGAGATACTAAATATAGAATGTGGAATACGAAAAAGGGAATATGAAATATGACGTACGGAATGGAGAGATGAAATGTGGGGAATAAAGGAGAAGTATGGGTTTGGAATTAAATGTGGGATAAATATAATGCGCTGCGAAGGTGTAAAGATATTTCTTAAAGATACTGAATACGGAATATGGAATACGAGAAAGGGAATATGACATATGGCGAATGGAATGGAGAGACGAAATGTGGGGAATAAGAAAGAAGTATGGGTTTGGAATTAAATGTGGGATAAATATAATGCGCTGCGAAGGTGTGAAGATATTTCTTAAAGATGCTAAATATGGAATGTGGAATATGGCATACGGTACGAAGACATAAAATGTGAGGAATGAGAAAAAAGGTATGAGTTAGGAATGCCAGTTGCGAGATAAGATACACATAGGAAATATGAAATGTGGGACGAAGAAATGGATATAGGACAGTGGATGTTAGATATTGAATTTTCGATATGGAGTATGTGAAGAGCGTGGGATAGAGATCGTGAGATCTAATATGGAAATTTAGAAGTATTATGGTAATTTACCCAATTGTAATGGTAATTTTTACCCAATGGTAATTTACTCAATTGGGTATTGGTCGTGGGACGTGAGACGTTTGACGTTTGACGTAGAAGATGGGATAGGATTCGTGCAAGAATCGAAAGCAAGAGATTTAACGAGAAGTTGTGCAGGCTTTCGGGAAGGTAAAATATTTAACGACAGGACGAGATAAATGTGGCGAATCCTTTTGAACGGAGAAGTTGCAAATTCTGGCAATGTATCGAGGCAGTGGACATTAATCGGACGCCAAGTATGGCTGTAACTCGGTTATTAGACACGAGCCGGTCGTTCCTATTGTGTCTAATTCTTGGATCGTAAATCGTAGAGAAGTTGCACGTGCATGCTGTGCACGTCGTGCATTACGGAGCAACCAGCGCACGCATCATACAGTCCTTTATGGTAGTCGGTAATTTGCATTCTCTGTGAATACTGGCGCATGTCTCCTTCGTTGTGTAAATAATGCCTGGTTGTCTCGTTTGCGAATCTAACGAGTTTGAATCTGTCTCCGCGACCCGTCATCTCCACCGATTGTTTCAGCGCGTTAATTAGAAAAAAAAACTTTCTGATCTTCTCGGAGAAAGGTTCGCGTAGAGTTCAAATGCGACAGCGATCGAATCACGTAACTTTTAATAAAATCGGTGGAATACAGCGAAATTTAAATTGCACGAAATAACGAGATCTTCCATGTATGACATAATACACGCAGTCGATAAATATCAACTCCGTTTATTATGTTAATCTTAATTGCAACATTCGGTTATACTTATGCTAAGTGCGCTAAGTGTTTCGTGACTTATGGACGATAGCGTTGTATATGCTTCCTTTTAATTTTATCGGGTTCTGTGCAAAATATATAAATTTGTAAATTAATAAATTTCCATCGTCGCGTGCGATCCTGAATTTACAAAGGTATTTGACTCGTTAAACACTAGGAAACGTCGGTTTAATTGCCGCAGCAATACGCTTAACTACGTTGCGTTGGCGAGTTGCAGATAACGCAGCGTCGTAATAAATAACATCGGACTAATTGGCTACCAGAAGATCTCGTCCATTTTTTTATACGAGTTTGATGTCCGTTTTATCTTCTCGACGATTTATCGTAACGAAAAATTCGGATAACGAATAAGCTATTATCGTAATCGAATCTTGGATCGACTGTGTCGAATGGCTGGGCAATAAGTTATCCTTTTAACAGCAGAGATAAAACACGACGATGTACTAGTGCCGTTAACGCCAAACCCATGAAAACAAGCAACGCGACTATGCAAATACACTTGACAGGAAAATTAAAGGATCGTTAACTTTTGGTCGAAAAATCGTGCATCTTCCAACTGCTGCAACTTCGTAATTTCTTCACAACATATCGTACAACGAATTGTCACAGTGCTCGAGTATATACACGTATATAAGATATATAAAAAAATCTATTTTTCTTGATGATAATGAAATTTTTTAATTTTCATTTCGTACTTACGAGAAAGCTGAGAGCGTCTGAAGCGGAGCTTTTTCTCTTTCAAAGGAACTCACGCGGATTGTGTTCTCCATTTTGTCCACGGAGCCACGATAATTCAAAATTCGATAATATGTCGGGGAATAATTAACGAGCCTTTAATTTCGCCGCGAGGTGTACTTCAAAACGACGCGCGGTGAATTATACGTTCGCTAACATCCCAAAAACGACGTTATTTATTACAGAAGCGTGGAGCGATCCTATCGATGTTACGCTTATTGGTCGACACGCATTTTCCAGAAATTAAACGGTCCTTTTCTTCATTAAACGTTCATCGAGCGAGCGGCGTAAATTAAGCGAGACGTTGTCTCGAAGGCGAACCGCAAGAGTCTGGTTTTCGTTTTTCCGCGATAAAAGTGAGACGTTCCGATCTGATTGCCGGCGAAACGCGTCAACGCAACGTATCGAATCGAGGACATTGCCGCGAATAACGAGCCATCGGAGTACCAATAATGACGCGCCGCTAGAATTTATTGCACCTGCCGGGTAAACCTATAAACAGAGATCATTAAGCACCACGGCGACGTTCGCCTGACGGTTCAGACGAGGTTCAATCGTCGTCGGGTAATTGATTTCGTTCGTCCAGAGAGAAGAGATGCACGGCCTCGGCTTCACGCTCCCGCTTACCACTTTAATGGCGGTTTTCCGTAAATGGCGGTTTTCCGCGAGATCACTGATCGAGAACTGGCTATCGCCAAGGAAATACGTACGCTGCCGGCCATTAGCGATGGAACACCTGATGATATCTAGCAAAATTTCACTGCCTTTCGTTGCTTTTATCGTCCAATTATTTTATTGTAAATCCGTTAGTTAATTCGCGTTGTACGTGTTACACAGCGCAGAATGACGGCGATAAAAATAAAATTTATTAGAGTTTGCCAGGTAGGTGTCTACGCAGCACGTCGAGTAAGCAATCTGAATATCGTGTTCTAACTTTCTATGTCTAATTTCCAGTTTATCGCGTACCTGTTTCTCCGCTTAATCTGATCGACAACGGCTACGATTTCGTCGAATTGTCAGAAACACAGACACGTCGTGTGAACTTTGCAATGTGTTTCTCGTTTGACGATCCGGTCTTCGTTCGTATCGAAGCTCTACGCTACTCGACGACGATGAAGCCATCTCTGACTCTGACAAAAGGACCTGTCTGCCATTTCACGCGTTCTCTGCAACATTCGCTTGGACACGTTACGTATTCATAGTTTTCTATTTCTTTTTTTTTTTTCGCAGAATCTCCGACGAACAGCTGGCGAATTAACGTACAGTGAAAGGGGAGACGCGTAAGAGAACATTTTGTTTCGCGCCTCAAAGGTGAACGTCATAGGAAGCTGCAAAAAAGTGCTTGCGAATTCGTCATTGAAAGTAGACGAGTGGTGGATAAGCGAGCAATTATCCTTGGAGCGATCGCGATCGAACACGTCGCTGCTAATTGTCGGTACTAATTGCTTGTCACCACTCTCGCGATCATGTGATATTCGTACGCATGTACGTTTTCTCAGCTAGATAACAAATACTGCCGCGAATACGACGTTCCGCGTATTCGTGATTCGCGCGTGTCACACCGCGTAATCGGTCGGGGCGAAACACGATGGAAAATCGACCGAGTACGGACAAAACTCGTTGAATCAGAGAACAAAGCGAGAAGAGAGAGGTCTGTGGCGGCTCGGCCAAAACGAAACCTTAAAACGGCGAAGGACGGACGAATATTTCAGTAGACAAACTTAGAACGACGTGCACGAGTTTCTCACCAGACTGATCTTTCGCTTCGTGTTCCAAAAATGGTAAATAACAGAATTTTTCTAACTAATATCGGATATGAGAGAACGACACGTAAAAGGACAATACAACAAAGAAACGCTGTCGCGTATAGTTCTACGTATTAAGATTTTCTAAGATATCGTTTCCGCAATATAAAGTGAAAATTCTATCCAACCTTCTGCAACGCCATCATCGATTGTACGTTAAACAGCGTCTTCCTCGGAAACAGAAACGTTCGAAAGATGCGAAATATTTTTGCAAATCGAACCTTCTACCTTTTTCGTATGTACACCGCATCGATGCAGGACGTTACGTTCGTCCACCTTTCATCGTTTCAATGTTACAGTTACGAGAAACACCTCGTAAACGTTTAATTGTCTCGTAACAAACGAGTAAAATCTCTATATAGATTCCTCGGACCTTCTTGAACGGCTCGTTAATCGATTTCTCCTTAGAGAAGACTCGATCAGGAAAGACCTTTGCGTATCCTTTCGGTGTGGGATCGAGCATCCTTGTCGTTATTGCAGTCGATCCATAACAGCGAACGCGGAATCTTTATCTGCCATATAGGTGAAAGAAGTTCCGACGAGGAAGTCCCGTTTCGAACGATTAAAAAGATCTTAGTGAAATTTACGGTTCGAAAAGTGGAGACAATGCTCGACGCTGTAGGAAATATGACGAAGCACGCGCAACTCGGCGTACTCCGCTGGAATCGAGATCGACACCTCGACTCGTTTCCAAGAAGCGATGTAATCGGGCATGGAAATCTCGAAGGTAAGACCCCCACGCGTTCATTAACATATTAACGCTTTTACAATTGTGCTCGTATCTCGTTTCACTATCGTGGCTCGAGCTCTCCATCTAAACAGACGGATGTTTCTCCGACAGTCGTCATTCGCCAAACGATTCAGTCGATCCATCGACATTATGTTCATCGTAGTCGTCTGCTGCGTACAGGTGTTTGGTTAAGAAGGAAGCAAGTCGAGGAATTTTCTAGAAAAAGTATACACGGAAACGTATCGAATCTTGTTCACTACGGTACAGTAGAAATGTAAAAAGACTTCAATTCAAATTTCTTTATGATCGAATTCGACAGAATTCGTTTTACATAGCAAGAATTACGCTGTACGTTAGAAAATATAGAATCTATGATCTTTAAGGCAGCGAAATTCCAAATAAACATTGAATCGTCTACATTCGGTGCTTTTGCGTCCTTTCCGGTTTACTTCACAGAGAAACTCGGCGTTACTCGCAACTAGATGGGTAGATCGTTGGAAAAGAGAGAGTAAAAAGCACGAAAAGACAAGGGAGGAGACAAGAGAGGATCCAGAGAGCAAGTAGAATCGCATCGTAGCTACACGACAGTAGCCTGGATACGCTGGAACAGGACCTAGGAAGGAAGCGACTCGGATCGCCGCGAGTTTTTCTCCTTCCCTGAGAGCGCAACTTATGCACATGCATAATGCACCGGCTGGTGGACATCTACGATCGCGTGCCTCTGCTGGATACCACCTACGTCAGAGACGCTGGTATACACCAGCGGCGTTGCGGCGTAAACAGCACTAAAAGGAGCAGCAACAGCAACGACGACGCTCGTGTCCACTCCAGCAAGCAAGTAGGAGTGGGACACGAGAGTGGAGAGTTCGAAGACTTGCAGAGGAAAAAGAAAGAGAGAGAAAGAGGGGGGAGAGAGAGAGAGAGAGAGAGGGAGAGAGAAGCTGAAGAGGTCGAAGAGGCGGGAGGCTGGAGACGATCGACCAAGGAGGACGGTTCGAAAGAAAGAGGGAACGAGAGAAACGGTAGTCTATGGTCCAGCGACTTCGTAGCAAGAAAGAAAAGAGAAGCGAGCTGAAACGAAGTCGAAGCTTGTGGTCTCTCGCCAACTCGTGGCCAGTTTCAGACGCGGCGCTCGACCGTCAAGCTCGCGATCTCTCGAACGGACGACGATCCCTGTCGCTCGCCTCGAGATGCGAACATCGTCGCAGACATCTTTCGTCGAGCCCATCGAATCGAACTTCGATGCTTCTGCCAGCTCGGTGAACTTTTGACTCGTTGCTCGTGGCTCGTCCCTCCATTTGGAGAGTTGCGACCGCGTTTCGCGAGTTCCCAATCGTTGCTCGTTCAAAGTGAAATCGAAAGTAACTTCGCTAAACTTGGACCGTTTGCTTGGAACGGAGGTCGTGTATTGGTGTACGGGAAATCGAGCACAGGTACTCGTCGAATTGCGTTGGACTACTACGGTTACAGTGGACGCGTGTTCCGACGAACATGCCACAGCGATCGAATATGCACTGGGTTGTTGGAAAAGTTTCATTCTATTACGAATTTTTGATAGAAATAACGAATAAAGATAGCGAAGAAAATTAATTGAGGAGAAACAGCGGAAATTCGTTGGTAGAACGAGTCTCCATTCTCGATGAGACAGTGCCTAGTATAACGGATGATCGGTTGTTTGAATATTTTTCTCTTCGTTGTTTCTGTGTCCATTCTCAGAATCGTTTCAAACTTTACCAACGTAATCGCGACGGTGATGCCTCATCACGGTGCTAACGAAATTTCAAAATACTTCATATAACGCACGTAATACATTCAACGGTATTCATAACGTGTTTCTACGAGCATCACTTTCGCGAGCAACAGTAGATCTTTATGAATACGTACACGCATTTCGATCTTCAGATTTATCAGAACGCTTATCCATTGAAACCATAGCCTTAACACACGCAACGAATACGTCGATAGTTAAATGTTCAAAATACAAGAGACGACTTTTTGGTGAATTTCGTTCAACGTGGAACATCGTTTCTAACGAATCCGATTTGTGTTCCAGCGCTCGATGCCCTGGGACTTGGTCGCGCGTAGTGATCGACCAAACCGCATCTGTTGAAACGAACTGCCCTCCTCGAGCGGGCTCTATCGTTATGCTCGATCGCGTTCGTTGAACAAGTTTTCGAGGCAACGAAAGGAGGAGAATCTTGCGTGGATAACATGATTTATCAGCCGAATCATCATCAGTCACCGACAATGTCGTCCGCGAGGAAGACATCGCCACGACCGCAGCGTCGAAGCTTGCAAGCATCGTCGGCAAAGTGTGCGAACGCGAAAGCGAAACGCGGAGGCGATAGGACTGGCAACGAGGAGAGATGCAGAGGAAGGTGCAGGGTGCAGTGGAGCGAGAAACACGTGAAGGAGGGGTTGGTTCTCGTGCAAGAGGCGCAGCTTGCCAGAGTCGTCAAGACGGGGCCTATCACGGAGCATTACGAGATCGACCCGAAGCCGTTCGCGAAGTAAGACGTTCCACATTCGCGCGATTTTAATTATATTCACGTGTGTATACTAGCAGTCATATGTATATTAGGACACTTATACGTTGCACTTGTCGCAGAGTTTCGACAAATTTTATTTTATTTAGTGCTTTACGTTCGATAGCATATGCTGTGAGAATGGAATGATAGATTTGGGCAAATTGATATTTTTACGAATAGAACTGGATAAATGTTTCGATCTCAAATTATTATATGCAGGGCATTTTATCGGTGTTTTTGTGGATTTTTTATACCTTTAAATTTCTGACACTTTAAAATAAATGCAGAAACAATAGTCGTAAATTCGCTGTTTAATCGTTGTCGTTCAATCTCTGTGCTATATGTACATCGGCGAATCCTAATACGTACGACTGGTATATCTAACGCATGACTTGGAAATCAGTGCGCAAACACGTTCATCAAAAACTAATATCAAATTGACAGTAGAAGTGACAGAACGCTATTCCGTAACATACAACGTTTAATAGTTCAATTGAAAGCGTCACGTTATAAATCCATTGACGGTCGATCGAGAAATTTTCTATACGTCCACCAATGAATCGTTGTTGTTCGTGTTGATATGCACTCGTTCGATAGTGGTACTCGAGGCTCTCAGCGATAATAGCTTCGCTTCAATGAAACTCAATCCAGATGCGGTCGTTGTAAAAATGAAATCGCGTCGGTCGTTGGAATCGCTCGGCTCGTAACTTTCCACCGCGATCGACGCACACCGATCGTTAATTCCGCTGAACTTTACTTCGTCTCATATTTATCGAGTATGTTAATACAAACTTAAACAAGCGGTGTAACCTACTGTCAGTGTGCGTTGATAATCCATTGGTAACGGTTGCAATTGCCGACCGTGACTTTGCATCTTTAACGAAGCGGACTCGACCGATGGCTGCCGCAAAATCGTTTCGCGATACCGACTCCGTTGATACTTTGCATCTGCAAAACTTACTCGCCTCGAATTAGCAAGTTTCAAAGGGTGGCTCTTTTTTTGAGTCGCTACCGGCTCGTTAGCGAGCGCTGTCGCTAACCAAAAACGGGGCCGAGACGCGAAAGGCAAACGAACGTTTCGCGCAAAAAGAAGGAACGCACTGGACGCCACGCGAAACGACGACTATATTACGTTAGGTCATCTCGAAAGTTTCCGGCAGTTTCGAACCGTTCGATTTAAAATGATTCTACTCCTGCGGAAGTGGATTTTTTTGAAAAATATTTTCCATATCGTAAATTGATTACACGTTTTTCCAGAGCATTAATTTCGCGAACGTAATCTTTTCGCGACTGAATGTTTCTTGGGTTGTATGAAAAATCAAATCGTATTTATTTAGAATAGAATTTTCGATGATAGAAATACGATTTTTTCTAATATTAAATGTATACTTAATCTATTTAGTATTGACTGAGCGATTTTAATATATCGCAGTGTAATTAAGCTATCGATTGAACGGAAAAATTAAACATCAATTGGAATTATTTTAAGACTCGCTTGTTACTCTTTCGCGTGACTAAATATGGTCTTTAAAGTATACTGAATAAAAAAAAATCAGCTAGTCACTATTTTAAACAAAGGAAGTGTGAGATACAATCTGTCCAACCATATTTGTATAGTACATACTTGAAATATTTATACGTTAAAATCAGATACAGCAAAAACGGCGGAAACTTTCAGGATGACTTAATAATTCAGCGAACTCGAGGACTCGACATCTCAACATGTCGACTGAGCGATAATTATAATACACCTTAAAACTTGCAGGATACGATTCTACTACGACCATTCTACGATGACGTCTCGTCGTATCGAGTTCCCTAACATCACCAATGCTTTCATATTGGATCATCAGCGATGCTCCGATCCATCGTCGAATTTTTCTCCAATTATCAAATCGTTCATTTTCGATCTCTGCTTATCTTTGATCGTCGAATTTTCCTAGGATTACCGACGATTCGATCCTTGATCCTTCGATCGTCAAATTTTCCCGCTATCTTTTGCAAAGTTTCCATCTTCGATCGCAAGATTTTCCCAAGATTATCGACTCGTCGATCTTTCGATCGTCGAATCACCTGAAGACTATCGGAATCTTTGATAGTCGAATATTTTCCTAAGATCAGCGAAGGCCCGATTTTTAATCATCGCCGACGCTTTTGATCGTCCCGATTGTCGGAACAAACGCACAGAATCGGCCGTATATAGCTTCGATCTCCCCGTATCCGTCCGATCTCGGTGATTCAGTGCGCGTGATTTCGATTCGGTATCGCGAGCAAACGACGGTCCAAGAGCAGCCGAGCACACCTGGTAATTACTTTTAGAAACGGGCCTTGAATCCACGGCAAACGGGGCGCAAAAATTGCCACGGTACCGAGGGTGAGGGGCCTGGAAAATCGAGGCTCGTCAGTCCGGTGTAGGCCAGTGCGTTCAAATTGGAAACGATTAAAGTTAATTGCACCCACTATCAGATGCTCGTTACGACTGTCGCGCTTATCTGCTCCGGCTAAAGGACGTCGGTGAAATTGCGGTGTAAAAGGGGAAGGGGTATTCGCCGATTGCCGCACAAGGGCGTCTACTTTCTCCCTGGAAATTTACGGGCTGCGAACACTTCCGGGATGCATACTCTCGGAGAAAACATTAGCCGAGGATCTGCCGGAAAGCTAAGCCGAGATACGCTAAGTTTAAGAGTATCTGTTCCAATATAATACGAGGTGATACTGAAAAGAAATCGGAAAAGTTGTCGCAAAAGTTTTATTAACGAACCAATTCAGTTTTGGCTTTGGTTCTATTCGGAGTAGTTCACCGCTGCATTGATATGCCGATCCCAACAGTTCTGTCACGTCTCGAATGATTTTTGGAAATTATTTTTTACAGTCGCGTCAAGCACCTGTTGCCACTTCTTCCGTATTTTATCGCACACTGTCGAAACGTTGTCGCTGAAGCTTCGATTTCATTTTAGGGGAAAGAGGGAAGTCCCGAGGGGCTAAATCTGGAGAACACGGAGGATACGGAATGACCGTCGTGTCGTTATCCGTTAAACATTTTCGTGTTTCGTAAGACCGCAATCGCGGAAAAACAAAAACTGGCTGCTGCGTGACGGCAACGCTCCTGCGCACACGGGTTACGCAACACGAAAATTTTTAACGAGCAGCAACACGATGGTCATTCCGCATTCCGGTATTAGCGCAGGAACAGACCGCTTCGAAAGGAACCGAAGCCAAAATTGGGCCGTTAGTTCGTTAATAAAACTTTTATGAAACCAGTCCGGTCTCTTTTTGATAGTATCTCGTACTCCACCGACTATAAATATTTGAATACTTCGTGACGTTAACTTAAATCGAATGCTTTTCGCTCTTTTTATTTTTTAATCGTTTTATTCTAAATTTGTTAAGTTACTCGCACCGTATGTGCTTTATAATGCGAGATATTAAATAAAATAAGCTTTTGTTAAAGTTCTGCGATAGTGGTAGAGAATATGTGTGTCTACCAATAGAACCCAATATTTATGGATGGCAGTGTAGAATATTTGTTTGTTGTTACTCGCGATAGAGGCAAACGAAGAGCTACGAATAAACTGGAAGATTAACCCTTTGCTCTCGAGTGTCCCCTCTGAGGGGACCGTCGTTAAACTAGCAAACAACTCGGATGCTCCCTCTAATGGGACACAAAGAGATTACTGGTGATTATTTAGCACTAAATTAACGCAAATCACGAATTTTTAAAAAATATATGTTTCCTCGAAATTCTCGTCGTCGCATTGTACGAAAAAATAAATTAGGAAATGAAAAATATGCCGAGGGCAGAGGGTTAGAAAATAATAACACAAACGAGGGATGCGTTGCAAGCGTTCCGGCCGCAGCTCGCGTCTCGAACTTTCGAGAACGCTGCCACAGCGCGTGAGTTTCGAACCACGAAGACGGTCGCCTGTAACGCGCCGTGGGACGTTTGCGCAATAAAGTTCGCCGTGTTAAGATACCGGAGGCAGAGACGCGTAAAAGCGGTCGGTTCGCAGCGTCGATTTACACGCGTCGCGGGCGCAGCCTTGCGAGGCGCCGCGGCGTCGACCTTGTCGAACAGAGACGCTCGGAATTGTTCGAGACGATCGTAAAAATCTCACTGACGGCCAACGAAATTTCGAAGTTGCTTTCGTCTTTTCTCTTACGAGTCTCGTGTGCTTTAGCGATAAGATTCGTCTCTTGTTCTCGCTCGCTGGTTGCAGTGGAACCATATTTAGCAGAACGGATCCGGAGAGAAAGCAATTAATCGAGTAATCTTGATAATAGACATTCGCTAGCTATTTCTTCTTCTTATGATTAATTTAATTCATTTGGTTCGTTTATTTACGGGTAATAATCCTTTGATATCGAATGCAAACACAAGGAAATAAACGGAATAAAATTACATACAGCAAGTACTTGAAATTAATTGCATAATTACTCGTGGAATGACCATAATTCCTGTCACCTTGCCAATAATATTATAACATTAGTTCAATTTTGCAATAAAATGGTCGATAACCGATTCGATGTTGTTTCACAGCGGACAATGGGCGAAAGTTTATCGATGCAGATCTCGGGCGACCGGTATCCTCTACGCTGCAAAGTACTCATCGAGAAACCGATTCAACGCGGATTGCAGCGCCGAGCTGAGACACGAGATCGCTTTGCTGTCGCTCTGCTCGCAATCGCATCGCGTCATTCGACTTCACGATGTCTACGAAACGCCCAAAGAAATTATCCTCGTAATGGAATAGTGAGTATCTTTCTAGGGAACGTATAAAGGTTACAGGAGAAGAACACGATGAGTGGAACTTCTTGTATCGTTTTAAGATTCCCAACAACTATAGAAGCATAAATAGTTGGCTATTTATAACAGGCGAAATTCATCGAACTTTGAACTTTCCAGCGCCCCTGGTGGCGATCTACAGACGCTCATCGACGGCGATTTGGTGCCCCTCGAAGGTGACGTGGTACACTTTGTGAGGCAGCTAGTAGAAGGACTCGCCTACCTCCACCAGAGAAATATCGCCCATTTGGACATCAAGGTAAGTTCGACCCATAAAAGGTCGAAGCGAACTTGTCACGCTTCTCGTATATCCGGATCCCGGAATCGACTTCGCTCGGCGTCGCGTCACCCAATAGTTCCGACGATTTCCTCTTCTCAAAGCCGAAACCGTACTCGAGTTTTCTCAAAGTTCAGCGTGAGCGTAGCATCGCGGAAGAATTCATAGAATTCGACCGTCGCTCCGCGATCTTGCAAAGTGGAAACACTGCCCGGAATAAAAGCATTCCGAGAACTAGAGACAAGTTTAGAATGTCGGTACGGTGGATGAATCACGATTTATTTATATAATAGTAACGAACGTGGTATTAAAAATTAATTCTATACAAGGTTGCTCGACATCTAACAAACAGACTTTGTCAGTACGGTAGAAGCTGGATTATCCGAGGTGACGCGGTCCGAACATGCTTCCGATAATTGTCGAAAACTTGAACAACAAGGAAACGTTTATTAGTGTACATAAATCGTGTAACAAAGTTATAGAAAATATTGAATAACGCAACATAGTGCACATTTACTATACCTAAACCTAAATAAATATGTAGGTTTAACTGATTGTTTGATCGTTTGAGAGTTTGATCATGCCGCAGTCACGATACCTGATCATTTACGCTATCATATTCTTCGTGCTGAAATTTCGGACAAAATAATGTTATAATAAAGTTTGAAGCTGGTACGGAACTCCGGTTAAAAAGGACTCTTTTATATTACCTGATAAATTCCTTTCGTGTCGGGGAATAATTAAAATAATCTCAACATCGTCTTAAACTTGCAGCAGATTTACATTAATAAAACGTTTCATTGAAATTTTGTACTGGTTCAGAGATTTCAAGATATTCGAATTTACGTTGCTTCGATTCAGCGATTAACTCGGCTGATCCGAAGCTTACGATGGATAGTTTGAAAGAATATTTCTACAGACAAGTAACTAAGAGTCGAATAAATAAATCAGTCCCGACCTACACTGCTTAACTTGAACGAGCCTTTAAGATCAGCAACAGAACACTTTTAATTAACAGAAAACCCATTTAACCATCGACGACGCGTTTCTATTCGCGAAGCTAGTAGAAAGGCAGCTTCTTAATTGCGGTCGATCGCGTTCCGATGGAAGCAAGCCGATTCCGCTATAAACGGCCGGTAAACAAATTGGAATTGCCTTTTACGTGGTATCCGGACAAAGGAGAGATACACGGAGCGCGCGACTCGGCCGCACTCGGGCCCTCATGGAGCGTCGAGACGCGCTGAAAAAAGTCACTGGAACTTGCACACGGCTTGGAAACGAAAGCCCAATGCGGCCCTGTGTTCCAGCTCGTTGCCGGCCAATTTATTGCGTCCTTTCGATGCTCGGGCGCCTTTTATTTCAGCAATCGCGGAAACGTAAACGCCTTTTAGGCGGCGAGCTCCTCGGGGGAAAAAAGACTTTGGGCGAGAACGCGCCGCGTGTCGTCGAATAAAGCCTGTGTCCTGTATTTTCAGCTTGTCGCTCGAACCACACCGAGGCGATCGTCTCTCTTAACGGGCAATAACAGCCAGTCTGGCGAACTCCGCTTCCTCGATTTTTACGCGAACCTACAACGCTCGTAAAATATCGCGCCGACGTAATTAAGAGTTGCATGTGGCATTCGCGAAAACTCGTCGGTTCGCGTTTCGGTACAAACTGCTCTCGAGTTTTTACGGCTTCCTTACGACCCGTAACTAGCGATGAGATACCGATCACTGTTAACGATGTCCGATCGATTCGATATCGAAGCACTCGATGCGATGTAACGAAATTTTTGGCACTTGGTACCGATTATTAAGGATATTCTTCGATTGACGCTAAATCGATACCGTACTCGATACATCACGATATTCGCTTTACATTATACTATACTTTAGCAGCGTACAGAATGATATTCGACGTCGACAAGGGATAGGACGTTTACCATTAAACAGAGTCTCTCTCTCTGTTAAGGTGGGATTTCGTATAAGTGGCAGACTCGAGTGTTTGGATACATTAATGTGCAGAAATGTCTGGACACTTTCAAATTGCAGTAGGATCTCGTATAATGTGGTGGTCGTATAATACGATTGCAGAATATCTTTAAAAGATTCTATATACGGGTATGTGACGCGCCAGAGCATATTATTGCTTTAAACATACAAGAGCAGTATTTGTAATTCATTTGCTGCGCTTGCCTTTTGTGCTTTGTGTATAGACTTGATGTATGCGTTTCTTGAATTGACTAAAAAATCACAGTCATGCATTTCGACGACGAGAACGACTTTACGTATTGCGCCAGCTATTTTTGGACAAAATTGGTTCTGTTCATTTTTAGAAAATAATCTATTGCTAGTTTCTATGTCGCGGGTAATTACAATATATGCGGTTGCTACTGTAACGTTTGATGAATTGGACAAGTTTCTATGTAAGTTTCGTTTCTGTAGTCGCATCAACGACCGCAGTCTATTTATAAGAATAAAAGCGACTGCAACGAGTGTTTGGGCGGAAGAAGAGGAATTTCAGAGTTACGGTAAAGCACGACTCGATTTCACGGGGTCACCCGAGTCTCTTCTTCTTCGCCACGGATAAAAAAAGACTCTTTCTTGTTATCCTCGCGAGAAATTCGCGAAAGGTCGACGAGCCTTTGCCACGGAACAACATCCTCGACCAAGGCGCCTGCCCGCGCGTTTTACGTGCGCCGCGAGTGGATGCGAGCGCGTGCCGACTTTTATCGACAACGTAAATCTCGTTGAGAATCCTTTATCAAGGATCTGCAAACTTATTTACATTTATTCAGCTATCCGAGCCGAATTCACGACCTGTATCGATATACGCTTTGTGTTACGCTACAAGTACATAAATTCGCTCACGAAAGTATTTGAACATTCATAGAAAATCTCTATGAATATATTATACATACAAAAACACCTTGCACTGGCTCCCTAATGAAACAAAACTATAATCGGCATATTGTTAGAGTTTGAATCACTAAATCTCAAAATGTACATGGAAATTACAAGATGTTCAAGATTTCGAACAGTCAATTATTCGCTGTATTGATAGGCCACAATATTTAACGAGACCATCTTTGGCGTTCGTTGCATGTTTAAGACCAATATTTATTCTGCATATTAATTTTTTACTAAGTATACATTTGCAGTAAATGTCCTACAATTCGTGTATATTATTGAAGTACGTGGTATCTCGCTTCGACTTTATTTTCCTTAAAAGATGAAATTGTTTCAGTTCGTTAAAACTAACGATGAGATTAGACAAAAACGTTGGCATGCACGTGAAAGTAAGATTAAATTGTTAACACACTGTCCATTCATCGTTCGAGGCACGCAAGAACCGAGACTATATACGACTATGTTAACAGCTCTGTGGAATTAATTAAAAAGGACGTCGGTTACAGCGAACGCGTTAGTCCAAGCAACAGCGAGTCTTCTCCGCGAGTCTATTCCTTGCCAGTCTATTTTGGCAATTGGTTACGATCTTCACACTCTTGAGTTTAATCCGCCGTGAAAGAAACGCGGCAATGAACAACCTTGGCCAGTGCAAATTCTCGAGCGCGTTGGAGATCGCGCGCTATCCCCGATCGCTGATCCACGGTTCACGATTCGCGGGCTGCTACGAACCGAGAGGATCGTTGCGTGCGTCGTGTACGATACTCGCATTATTCCAACGCTCCATAAATGTTCGACCGCCGTATTTGGATATATGTAGTGGGGCGCGTATCAAAGGGAGAGGACAGGCGAGGGACGTGCGATGCATTGCCGTGTTGGCGACCGTACGTGCAAACCAGCTGCGCCTCTTTGTATCCACTGCCGAATCGATGCAATTACATTGTCTCCCGGTGCAAACTGCACCCCAGGCGATACGCTGTCTCGCCTCGCCTCGCCTCGCTATGGTCTTTGAAACCGGCTGTCTGACTGGCGAAAGTCATAATTTCCATTATTTTCTCTTATACAATTCTCAATTTTCATTATAAGCTATCTACATACAAGTTTAAATCCTTAATTAAATAAAAGACAATGCTACGTGAACGCAACGTTTTGCTCGCAATTCTTTTCGAGGAATTTACTGTACCGAATTCTATTCTTTAACGTTGTCGTTTCGGAAAGGAGTGTTCCAGGGATTCGCTGAATATTTCTTCCGGCGTCGTTTCCTCCATGTTAAAAAATTGATTAGTAGCAGAAAAATCGAGATAGATAGATACCACGAGTAGATGGAAAAATAAACAGAGGAATACAGCGGATGCTGCTGCGTCGCGTCTTGTAGAAA
The DNA here is from genome assembly GCF_011952255.1 of Bombus vosnesenskii. Classification (NCBI taxonomy): domain Eukaryota; kingdom Metazoa; phylum Arthropoda; class Insecta; order Hymenoptera; family Apidae; genus Bombus; species Bombus vosnesenskii. The sequence continues at coordinate 535,178 of NW_022883036.1, forward strand.
GCGTTCGAACTTCTCCGTTCGATCTCATCCTTACTTTCACCGATCGAAAACGTTGCCACGGGAAAGGCTTCAGAGTCGGCCGACCGATCTATCGAAAATTCAATGTCCAAGCAAGGTTTTCGCCAGTTAAAAACGCAGCTATCGCATCGATACAATTCCCAGGAGGAAAAACAGAACGCGGCGAGACCCCACGCTCTTCGCGGTAGAGCGACCACGCCCAGACTTCGTCGGTGAATCACACCCGGTTCCTATCTCGCTGGACGCTCGATACCTATGTCTGACCGCCATAACTGGAGCAACTGTTGATAACTCGCGAAATTCCCGTGAAAGAGAAAGGAAGGAATCGCGCGTTACGTTAGCGGACAGCTGTAAAGCGACGCGCAGCTCCTCCACCTCTTGTTTGTTTAGAGAGATAGCCGTCGCCTGTAGAATGACCATATCGTAGGTTAATTTCTAAATGTTTCTCTTTACAATTTCAATATCGCGAATGTGCGCGTTTATGTACTACTAAAGTCACATCGGATAACAAATAACACATATAAAAATCCATGATCTACTCATTCGTGAACTACGTACTGTAATTCTGAATTTTCTGGAACATTTATTTTATTATCCGTTCGTAGAAGATCAACTTTTCTTCGTGAAAGATTAAAGCATATTTCAAGGCGATTAATACAGCGTTTCGTGGCTTGCTCTCCTGCTCAAGTCAAAGTGACTCGATTAACTGAAAACCGGCGTAAAAATTCGAAAGGATGATTCAAGTTACTTGAATTGATCGAAAGATTATGAGACTTCGCTGTTACGTCTCGATTAGAAGAGGCAAATGGGATGATCGATCCTCGAGAGATACCGCGACGAGAAACGAAGCTCCCACGTTCCCAGCGTGAAGGAACAATCGCATTCTGGTTAACAAGATAGTCGGAGCTCGATGAATCACTATCTCTGTTCGTAGATACGAGGCAGCTAACCTGTTCACCGTAACTGGAGCACCTCTGGGTGTCTCGCGACATTTGCCAGAACAGAGGAGGAGAGGAAACTTAATCAAACGCCTCGGCGACTCGTTTCGACCACGCATAAAAGGGAAACCCTGGATGTTTAATAAGGCCGCTCCGTTTCTATACTAACTCGATTAAAATCGTGCAACGTGGAACAAAATTAACAGTTCACCGTCGTGTAAATACCTTCTTATCGAGGCAAACACATCGAGGAGAGAAGAGATTTTCGATATGTTACACGAGGGTCCGGCCCACGCCGAAAGTTGTTTGGTCAGCGTAGCGAGAGTCGATCTTGTGAGAGATTCGATCGCGTAGGATTCAGCTACGTCCGTTCGAAACGCGTTCGATTCGATTCCTTCGAGACTGCCTGCCCGAAATAAGAGAGAAAGAGAGAGAAAGAGAGAGAGAGAGAGAGAGAGAGAAAGAGGTGAACCAGAAACATGTGTATTCGAGAACACGATTAAATTTGTCATGATTGATCTCATTTCTTATAAGTCATGAAGCTTAAACAATATCATCGATCATTAAGGAGAGCCTATAGAAGACGATTCTCTTTTTATTGCTGTATTTCAATATAGAGGACAAGATAAGCACATTTATGTAAATTTAAGCAGACTGGAATAATCCTTAAGAGTTACAATGTCGTCTGAAATCTTACGGCGCTGTTAGACAATCAATAACATTGTCAATATTTCAAGGCTCTTGACGACGAAAATGCAGCTTGTCGATAAATATCGACGATATTTTATTGACAATGTATATCGATCCTTTTAGTTGAAAACCTTGAAATATCGACAATAAATACCGATATTCCGAGCACACCCTGAAACGCGTAATTATTCGTTCATTATTTTTCAATAACTCTTACAAGCAATTTCTGTCAATTTTCACCCGTGTTTGCATAAATTTAAAATTCCGATCGATCAGTCGTTTTCCTGTTAATCTCGATCCAGCAATCTAGAATAGAGATGTACGTAATACGCAGCATACAGCGAAAAATATATTAATGATAATGAAATTTTAAATACTTTCGTTCGACGCACGTAACATATCCATAAAAATTTCCCTGTGTTAAGTAACACTTTCGCGAGCCACCGTAATGTCCCTCTTTAAAGTCGTTCGCTGAATTGCGCATCTAGCGGACCGAGGAATTATTTTTACGTCTTTTGTCATTATTTATTAGCCGCGTGCCGGGACTATCGAGAGATACTTTGAATATTCAGATTCGCCCACGCCGTCACATCTTCCAAGGACCTGGACGTTAAAGCCAGGAAGATTCTACGAGAGGAATAAGCGGTGTCCCCGTGCGAGAGAGCCGCTTACGTAACCGGCGTGTATTTCGTAGATCGGAGATCGTTAAGCGGCGATTCGAGAGCGCGGGATCGGGCAACAGGCGTGGGTCTAGCGTAACGATCGCGATTCTAACGTGTGTACTTGTTAGGCTGGGAAATCGCAACGGGTGACGTGTATAAGGAAACGCGAAGAACCGGCCGTTGGGAAATCTAGGCTTCGCGAGACGGCGCTCGATCGAATATAGGTTGCATTCTTATGCGACTCTCGTCGTGCAAATAAAGCGCGTAAGCGTCCTCTCGTTTGAGAAAAATCGCGTTCGCGTTACAGTCGACAGTTACGCAGCAGAGATCGCAGCCTCGATCGCAGCGAGCTTGTTCAACGAGAAACTTAATATTCCATTCTGTTGGCTGTGCGCGCACGAATTTATCGTAACAGCATCTACCGTGTTTATGTAAATGATCGCGATGTACTCCTCGATGAAGCGCGAATCACGAACCACGCTGTTCGTACTAGCGCGCGGCCCTTTTCTCCCATTCTCTCGTCTCAGTTTCCATCCCGGCTTTTCTAACTTTACGTCGACGGCAGGCGTGAACTCTGCTGCGCTCGAGAGGAATGCATTCACGATGGAGCGCCTAACTGATACAATAACCATCCGTGTCGTATACATGTACGTTATTTTTTATTCTCATTGACAATAAGATATGCGGAAAGATAAGCATAAAAGATTTCCTGCAATTGACGCTAATCTGAATAATTTTTTACGTTGTAGATGTTTCCTTATTAGCCTGTAACGAGAAATATTCGTTGATGAATTGCTTGTTCGTGTTGTACAAATGAGATTCTATTGACGTTGAACCATCGTATCTGGTGGACGATACAGTAAATCTAAAACACTCGTAATTTACGTGGAATGATCGCGCTTGTTACGAACGATCTAAAAAAGGTTGTACAAAATTCTTTTCACGCGATAGCCACTCCGAAAGCGTCGTTTAACGACGTGCTCGACGATCCTCGAACAGCTTCGACATTGTGACGGTAGAGAAATACAAGATATCCCGCTGAGCAAGCGACGCGACGCGTAAAAGGAACGACGACATCCGACGCGACGCGATTAACTCGCGTTAGTAGTTGGTGATGTTGTTTAAGGTAGCCTCGTTTGCATGGACCGAAGTCTCCCAAGATCTTTTATCGATCGCGTAGATCATCGAGGATTCGCGAAGCGCACGACGTTGAAGAACGTGAACGGGCATAGCTGATTTTTTTTCCATCGCATCGAGTACGAGATTCACGAAATAAGATAATTGTGAATCACCGTAAAGTGGAATCGATCTACCGGCGCAGTATGGGCAGAATGTTTATCGGAAGATTTTTATACAGGGTGTTTTTCCAGGCAAACTTTGTTAATGTATTCTCCGAGTATGAATAAGAACGAAAATTTATTCAGGGCGAACTGCGAAGAACGATCTACGGGCGAAGATACAAAATATTACAAGAAGTTTTATCGTGAACGTTTTGTCAACAAATTGTAACAAAATTATAACGATAGTAACAAGATCTTGTGATTACTGTACCATAGGATAAGATAGATTTACAATCGATGTAATTGCTAGACTGATGTTGATGCAAATGCATGTTTTTATAGAAGATCGATAGCTAAACTTCGAATATATATAAATTGTAATCGGGGAAATAAATTTTCTATTTAGATTTTTATCTAGATTCCATTTCAGAGATGGAATTTATTATCCTACCAGGTGGGAATTTTGATTTTATATCGGAAGAGCAAGCATCGTTCTCTTCCTATTATTTAACTTGCTATTTAACCACTTAACAAATCTGTTTCTTTCCTATTTTTACCTATAAAATATCCTGACTAGGTTTAGTTACAAAAAAATTGGAAAACGAAATAGACTCGAGAAACTTCTAGAAACGAATATCTAATTACAGATTTCAATTAATATGGAAATTAACTCATCGAAATGACGTAAGACATTTGAATTTTCCCGACGAAGATTACTCGAACAATGCTTGAACCCGTTTTTATAATCGAATTCATCTGAATATTAACGAACTCATTTTTCGTTCATTGCCAGAGTTAAAAATATATCGCTCGATCGCATATGCGTTGTTTACGCATTACTTACGCTCGAAATTCAATTAAAGCGAAGAAAAAGCGACGACTCGTTCGGGCTGAATTAACGAGTCAATTAACGGCGGCTAATTGGTACCGAAAAAACGAACGAGCTAATAAGAAACGACTCACCGGTCGATGCTTTATGTTTCAGCCGCAAAATTTGGTAATGATGGGCAGCTTTCCGGAATGCGAGGTGAAGCTCTGCGACTTCGAGATCTCGAGAGTGATATTAGAGGGGACGGAGGTCCGAGAAATCCTCGGCACACCGGATTACGTGGGTAAGCAACAGTTTTTCGCCAGACGACTTCATTTTGTAGTTTTATCGCGCGCAATCTCATGGCATGCCAATAAGAACAGCTCGAACGAAAACCAACCGACAAACGAGATGTGATTTCCATCCGAAGGAACGAGCCAGCTGGTTTCGTCAGTTCCTCCGAATTTTCGTTCCCTTGGAAAATATATAGAGTGTTTCAAAAATTTGAAGTACGTCTAAAAGCACGTAATAGAAAGAAAAAAAAATATAAAACAAGCTTATTATTTCTACAGATCCGTCAAATCTCTTATATTAATCACGAGCGTGAGTACTCGTTTGACATTTTGGCGCCTCCTCGATAATCGTTTATAGTTGCGACGACAGATGTATCTTTCAGTAAAAATCGATAACAATTTAATCATCTTTGTTTGTTGCTTGTTTTAAAGAGTTTTACATCGAACCCCGCCTGAAATCTTTGAAACATCCTGTAAATATCTGCGTTATCGCTACACGGATGATGTATCGAGCGCATTATTTTGTAACGCGAGTTTACCGCGATCAAACAGGTAAACAGGTGTGTCGGCACTTTGCTCGAGTTGCCAGTTAATTGCCAGCAATTAATAATCTTGCCGCGTTAATCGACGATCTTTGGTCCGAGCGAGATCGCGGACATAATCGATATTAACTGACACGTTAAGTTTCCTTGCGCGATCGCGTTGTCCAACTTGTCATCGTTGATGATTCTTGCCTCTTGAATCAATGATTCTTGCCTCTTGAATCAGTGATTCTTGCCTCGCGATTAGCAAATACGTGGCACGTTCTTCTGCTCACTTTTATTCTCAATGTCTAAAAACTCGTCACCGCGTTGCCCATCGACATTGGGATTTCCAGGCGAAAGCAAAGGGGAACGGTCATCGAAATTCTATTAAATCGAGTTTCGTCGCATGGATCGTTGCCAACTATTAAAATGCGCACGCATTCTTCGTGCGGTCGTTAATTTCGAGTCGGACGAACGATGACTCGTTCTCTTTGTTCAGGACGCGTTTCGCTCGAATAGAATGATATGCCGCGTAACAGCAGAACGGCATATAAAGCTTATTCAATGAAAAGAGCTCGGTCGTAGGCCGCATAGTTAACTATATAATTGACGCGCGCCATTATCCTCGTTGATCGTATCGATTCGTCGAATAACAGAGCTAGCGCGTATCGTTGAATATCTTAATCGCGCTTAACGCTCGAAATGAAGGAGCACAGTCATCGTGATCGTGTCCCGATGCTCTTTATTCGGTTTATTCGCAAGAAAACTCGTCGTACTCGATCACCTCGCGAATTTTATTAACCTTTCATGCCTCGGTAACTTATCCGCTAATAATTAAACTACGGACGTTCACGCGTGTTAAATATGTAAAAAGCATTTGACATTTATGCACACGGAGTATCGGACTAGCGACTAACTATACACGATGAGAGAAAGAGATTATTTTATTTTTATCTTTGTCGGCCTACTTAACGCCAAGGTAAAAATTGTAATGGGATCTTTAGCGAGGATCGATGAATGGAGAAGTTATAATAGGAATACCGTCCAACTATAAAGAAAGACAACAATTACAAGGAAGCGAAGAATCTCGACTTTCTACTCGTGTAACGAATTTCGATCTCGTAATTCGATATTTTTAACGGCGAAGCACGACAGAATTTGTATACCGTGTACGTCACTGTCGTTTAAAGAGTAAATTAAAATTCAATTATTCCTTCGACCACCGACACCCACGAGGTTCGATCAGTTTTCGTTTGCGAATAAAAATATGACGTTCCTAGATGATATCACGAATTTGAACGAGGCCGTTCAACCAAATAACATTCGCTTAACGTTCCACGATTTCTCTCAATTTCAGCTCCTGAGATTCTGCACTACGAGCCGATCACGTTAGCCGCCGATATGTGGTACGTAAACGATAGAGAACACGGTCGAGAAATTTTCTGAAAAAAAACGACCTACAGACGAATCCATGAAAAATAGTAATCTTGGTCTTTTTTCCCAGAAAGTTTCCCAATTATGTAATTCTCCGATCATATACGAATAACGTTATTCGATTGAAGGTCCGTGGGTGTGACGACTTACGTTCTTTTAACCGGATTTTCTCCATTCGGCGGTGAAACCGATCAAGAAACGTTTCAAAACATCTCTCTAGGCGAAGTAGATTTTCCCGAGGAATTGTTCGGCGACATCTCGGCGCAGGCGAAAGATTTCGTCGCGAAGCTTTTGGTGCTGGACCCGAGGTGAGTTACGAAACGTAAAAGCAATGGAAAAGATGGCTAAGAGGGCAATACAAGGGCGAGAAACGTCGTTCTGATCCAATTATTAAATTTCTGATCAAATATTTAAAGTCACCCTGTTTATTGAAATATTAACAATTACTCAATTATCAACAGTACTTATTGTTAGTTGCGTTCCTACTCGAGAAAGAAATACGTAGATATTAAGATAAAACCACTGTCTTATATTTTAGCGCACGAATGACCGCGAAACAATGCCTGCGTCACGATTGGCTACGCGGCGCGCCTACGCAGGCGTCGCCACATCTCCGAAGATACCTGTCGAAGTCGAGAGAAGTGCTTCTGGAGCGAGTTGTCAGTCGCGAGAATCTGCGAAGAGCGGCGCTTTTGAGCCAGGCGAGCAGTCAGGCGAATCTATCGAGCGATGTTCAGGACTCGAATCATTCCGATCAGAGCTTGCAAGACTGTTTGCTAAGTCAAAGCGAGATGTGCCTGAGTCACCGTCTCACGGGAAGCCGATCTAGTCTCGAGGGTAGCGAAGATTTCCCAAGTCCAGCCGATTCTCGAACGAGTCTCAACTCTTCCAGAACGAATCTTAGCTGCACCAGCCAGAGTTGCTTGCTGAACAAAGAACAGACCCAGGGTTTGCTCAGTCGAGCGCAAAGTCGGTCACAGGCGAACTTAAATCACGGTCTTAGTCGAGGACTTTTGTCCAGAATACGAAGCCTAAATCGAATCCAGTCACAGGCGTGTTTGCTCAATGAAAACTCTTCCGCAACCTCGGCTTCTTTACAACCGCGAATGACGATAAATCCTGTGATGAACAAGTCGCGGGAGAAACTGTACGGGCTGAGATCGTTGTCCAAGTCTCAAGGAGTTTTGGACATCTACAGAAGCCTCGAGTGTCTCAGACGGAGAAGGAAGAGCTACCAACGAGCCAAAACAGAGGATGTGGTACCCATCTTCAAACGATTAGGTGCTGAAATCGATACGTCCAACGTATCGGACACGTCGATCGAAACCACGTGCGACACCGGAGAACACCGATCCTACGATGATGTTTCCAGTTTAACGGAGACGAAAAAACATTTGGATGGGGAGAGCAAAGAATGTTCGCGGAAGACCGCGACAGAGTCGGAAGTCATGCAGCAAGTTAACAATCGATCGAGAAAAACCGAGCTGCAAGAAGAAGTCGCGAAAGATCTGCAAGCATCGAGGGAACAAGCTTTCGAGTCTGAGGAGAATTTCGATTCGTTGAAGTCGATCGAATCGGATACGTTAACCGAAGATTCGGACGAAACACCGGTGAATCGCGATAACGTGTCGAATCTGGTGGCCAGAAAACGACCCTGTCAACGACAACATTCCGACGTTTCGAGTCACTCCAACAATTCCGGCACGTCGGACGACAAAGAGGACCGATCGACCGAGTCCGAAAATGAGGAGCCAAAGTACACCGTGGCGCAGCTCGTATCGGCGTTTAACAAGCACCAGGAAGTCGCCTCGAGGTCGAGTTTGGAAGCGATAATGACCGAGAAAAGAGTGAACGAAGTCACTTTTCCTACCGGCACAAAAGCTTTGAGGTTATTCATTCCGGATATCAACATCAGCGAAAGCAAGATCGTTAGACGGAAAACGAGTTACAAGCCGCGGAAGAATTGGGAGGAGTTGAGGAAGAAAAGCGAGAAAGACGAGGGAATATTGAAGAACTTGGTCGATTCAGGTAACGAGGACGAAAACGAGGATAACGACGTTGCTTGTGATTCTAAAAACGATAGGAAACCGGATAGCAAAACTGTGGAGGATCGAAAGGATAAAGAGCAGGTTGAATCGTCTTCCGAACAGTGGTCGAGTCCATCGTCGATTGGTCTCAACGAAGACTGTATCTTCGAAGAAGCTACGGTTCAAGACAATGTCGATACAACAATAGACGAAAAATACAAGCAATGCGTGAAGGGAGCCAGGTCGATCACGATGGAACCATTGAGCGACAAAACTCAGAGGACGATTGCCAATCCTCGTCAGAAAGAAAGGCTACCAAATTATATTTACCCAGAAGTCGCGTACCATATCAAAGACGATTCTCAGGACTCGACTAGAAAAGCAACTTCTGTATCCGTGAACGGTAAAACGAATTCGAAGGTGCAAAAATCGGATCGAACGAAACCGCTGTATAATACAGAGTGCGCGAACGTGAATTTGAAAGACATCTTGCAACGGGTAGACAGCTTTCAGAATAATCCGAGGGAGAACTTGGAAAATTTGAGAAAAAGGACGTCCATCGCGAAGGTAATCTTGAACGACAATCAAGATAAAAACGAGGGAGAAAATAGATCGAGTACTCGAGCTCGAAGCGAGCCACCTTTGAATTTGAGTGGCAAGGAGGAGGATCATAAGATGAAATTGGTTGTACCGCCGTCTTTCGCGAGATCCTCGTCTTTGTCCAGCGAAAGCAGTTGCCCTACTCCTTCTAGCGTGCACTCGGATGCGAACACTTCTTGGGAAGACGTTCAACGTGGTACAGCGGGATCTAACGCGTCCTTGGAGAAAGAAGATCCCAGCAAAATCCAGAGAAGGCACGAGATTCAGAGAACTTCGAGCGAGGGAAGGAACAAGCAATGCGCAGATGACAAAAGGCTTTGGGGTAGAGTTTGTACGGGTTCTTACAGCAGAGCAATGGAGAAGTTTAGCAAAAACAATGACGCGAACAAGAAACCTATTAACCAGTTAAATGGATCGCAACAAAATGGAAAGATTAGGAGGAAAAGCAGCCCTGCCATGCCCCAATACATCAACCCGTAGAAATATACTTCCCTTCCACGAAGACTGATTATAGAACTTGGCCTTGCTCGATATTACGGTGACTCAAGCCGGAAGATCGAACAGTTGAACATTTCTTTTCGCGAACTCTTTGACCGAGTTCGTTTGACAGAAACGAGACAATCGATTTAACGATCTTCGAGCCTTGGCAAACCTTGGTGAAACAATACCGTAAGGCTTAACTAAGCAACGTAGCTACGTTGGTCATGTTCGAGTGGACCAAACCGGCGGATAAATAATCTACAAGCGTGTGTCATCAAATAGTCGAACGACAAACCTGTCATTAACATCCCATCTGGGCGTCGTGTGGTCAAACAAGGCGATCGAACGTGATTGATCGTCATAGCCTTATCCTTGACTTAATCTCCATATCGAGCGACCTTCGAGAACTACTTTTTTCGAAGTGCGTAGTATCGATGGACACGTGGGTACCAAGAAAACGAAGCAACTAATTTCGTCTGGAAATATGGTACCGATAAAAACGAGAGGAAAAGAAACATCGATAGTGTCTTGTAGCTTAACTCACGTTGCGAGGAACGTTGCGACAATATACGGCGTGCGAGAAACGCGAATCTTGCGTTCAAAGAAATTGCTCACTCACGAGAGATTATCTTTTTACGATACATCTTTGCCTCTACTAATTCTCTCTGTTGCCCATCGAAGCTTTAGATAGTAACAATCAGGATTCAATTGGTGCGCCGAAAATGATAACTCGATTATATCGTAGTAGCTAGCGTCTTCTTAAAGCCGGTCTAATAGTGTATTTCATTTAGATTCTAAACGATTCGTTCAATTTTGTATCGAAGATATCGCAATAAAGACTCCTTGCCGTTAAATGTCACGCGTTATTTGCCTTGGAAAGAAACGGAGCCAATCGTAGTCTCAGAAAGCTTTCACGAGAAAATCCAATTAATACCTCTCAATTCCTACGAATACCAGTTTGATCTTCACGAGAAGACCTCCAGCATCTTACGTCAATGTTTCACAAACAAAAAAGATTGGGAAACACTGTCGTACAGCCTTATATAGGCGACTTGTATAGGTAGGAAAAGAAATTTGAGGTAAGCAAAAATTTGGTAAAATTAAATCTTATTATAATATAAAAACAATTGGCATCGGCCACTGCGGCTCACATATTATCAGCAATAATATAATATCTTAATATACACAAAATAATCGCAATTTTCAGTCATCGATGTTTATTCCCACCGACTCTTTCTAACTCTCTTCCTTTCTCCTCCGATATTCGTACTTTGTACATCCTGAGTCTTTGATTGTTCCGTATTTGGTTTCGGAGGTACAGGTGGTGGTGGGGGCATTATCACCGAAGGCCGTGTAATAGTTTGTTCCCACGTATGATCCGACGATGCCCGAAACTAAAAATCAATTAAATTCCCACATATCACATATATTATTCCAAATCCTACACATTATAGCGATGCTCGTTTAAATTCTAAGAAAGTCGTTTCGTCTAAATTTAAATGATTCAGCCTCATCTATCAACCACAAGGAACACTATTCGATCGATGATGTGTTGTTATTTATATGATCGTAACGAAACAGGACTTACCTGAGAATTGTACTGACTACGAAAAGCAGCTTTCATAGCCGATAACCGATCGCTACCTGGTCCATGTCTTTCTAATTTTTTAACAACTTCGCTTATGTCCTTAGATCCTTGCGACGAGGAACCACAACTCTAAACAATAATTTGAACAAATTTGGAACATTATATTAGGATCTGAAAAAGGGAACTGGAGGAATTTTAACGAATAAATACCGAAGTTGAAGATGTTTCCGGTCTTCCCCTAAACCCAAGTCCGGCCCCTCCGACGTTCAAACTCTTCCCTTTCCCACCTTTGAACCTTGACTTGCGGAACCAAGCGCTTTGCATCGCTAAATCCATGAGACTCTTTGGTACTTCCTGATTTGCACCCTCCAAATTTCGAACTAGGTGACCTGCGAATTCTTTGTCTTTTTCTGTTACAAGAGTATACGCTGTTCCTTTTTCACCCGCTCGACCAGTTCTACCTATCCTATGTGTATGAGTATCTATGTCTCGTGCGACGTCGTAATTAACAACGGTTCTGATATGTGGAATGTCCAAACCTCGAGCTACGGGAAAATTCAAAAGGAGTTTCAGGAAATCGTTACAAGTAAGATTAATCGTTCCAGCCGATTGAAGGCAAGAAGATAATTACCAGCAACGTCAGTAGCGACCAGTGTAGTAACTTCCTTCTTTTTAAAAGCCGTTATTACTTTGTTCCTTTCGATTTGGTCCATATCACCATGCAACAGCATAACGTCAAATTCTTTCAACTTGAGATTGTTTGCAAGTTCCTCCGCATTGAGCTACGGTAATATAATGCCATACAGTTGCAAAAATTCACTATATATAATTTGTATCTATTGAGTAACTTGCGGATATTTATGCAATATAGATAATTTCATAGTTTCATGGACATAGTTAGATATACCTATTATAGCTCTTTCTCGCTGTACATTTTATACATTTTCACAGTTCTAAATTAAATTTGAATTAAAGTTTCTCACAAATGCATAAACATCAGCAGTTGGACTAGTTAACCGAGCACGGTCATAATCGCCAACCTTTTTAGTTACGAAAATCAACAGACTACCAGAGCTCAAGAATTCAACTAGATTCTGCAACAACCACGTCCATTTGCCAGTAGGATTATTATTGAACACTATCACGTGTTGCGTGACATCAGCATTCGCCTCGCCGACGTCCCCTTGTACTATCCTAACCGGATCCGTCAGAACGTCCCTCGCAAGCTTTTCTACCCTCTTTTTGAAAGTTGCGCTGAACAACAACGTTTGCCTGTCTGGCCTTACGTGGTTACATATTGAACGCACTTGTGGCTCTGGAATCAAACAGAGCGGTAACAAGCAAAATAAAAATATTATTAATAGGTCTTAAAGTTTCCCAACAACCGCGTCGACGACGTAACCGATCGACGAAGAAAACTTGTTTTTCTCCCCTGTTCCAAGATTATAAAATTATATTGCAAACGGTGCGCTTACCGAAACCCATATCGAACATTCTATCAGCTTCATCCAATACTAGAAATGTTACTCTGGTTAAATTCGTTGCTTTCATTTTAACTAAATCTATCATTCTACCCGGCGTTGCGACTACTATTTCCGCACCCCCTTCCAATGCTTTACTTTGCTCCCATTTGCTGCCACCGCCGTAACAACAGCACACTTGAATATTATACACTTTCCCGAACTTCCTTGCTTCTTGGTAAATCTACGAATACAACGAACCGAATAAACTTGCGCCTAAAACTATCCCTATATACATATTAGCTTGATTGGAGAGCGCTGTCGTTTTTGTTCTTTGGAAAGGAACGAATGAAATATCTGAATTGACATTACAATTAAAATATTCTTTCGGTGCTCCTATAGCATTGAATTGATGAAAAATTATACGATCACGAAACCTTCTACTTGTAACTTGTCAATTTTACTAATGTTATTAGTCGATGAGTTATTGTATAAGTGGGCCAAAATAATTTTTCCAACAACATTAACCATTTTCTAATGGTCTATGTTTTGATAGTTATAATATACATACGCTTTAACTATCTGAAGACCTCCAAATAAAATACTGACTACGAGCAATAAAATACTGACGACAGAACTTCCGATCAATTTAGTATATTAGCTTAGGCTACTTTAACGTAACAAGTACCTGTTGTGACAATTCTCTCGTAGGAGCAAGAATTAAACCGATGGGTCCGTCACCTGCCTTCAATTCTCTTTGATCCATTATGTGAACTAACATTGGCCAAATAAAAGCTGCTGTTTTACCGCTACCGGTTTTCGCTATACCTATTATATCCCTGCCGCTCAATGCGGCCGGAACTGCTTGAGCTTGGATAGGGGTAGGTTGAGTGTATTCGTTTTTTCTAATAGCCTTTATTAACGCATCATCGAAACCAAAATGACCGAAACTGGTAACCGGATTCGGCGGAGACGGACCAGATACCTTTATTCCCAAAGTTTTCTTCAAATCGTCGATTTGTTGTTTACTTAAATTAGCGATCTCATCATGAACGTTATAAAAATTTTTCTCGAAAGATTCGTATTTTATCTCGCTATGATCAACAGGAGGTAAGGGATCGATATCTTTCTTTTTTGGAGGCGCGATCGGATTCCCGTCTTCATCGTAATCGATCTCTTGGTCAGATTCCTCTTGTTGCAAACCCGCAGTTGGATTTTCTTCCATATACCTTGTCAATGGAATAACCCAATATTTCTTCATCTCTTTTTATCTTTTTTTTAACAAATACAGCAATGGCTAATTAACTGCAGTTGCCAATATCTGACTATAGGAGCTCAATCCGAACTACGACTGCTAATACGCTAGGTCATAAGTTCTCAAAATATGGCTCGTGAACCACTGATAGCTCATGAGCAGATTTTGGTTGAATCGCAAGTGGATCGCGAGAAGTTAATTTTTAAAGGTGGATCTCGACTCAATGTTATAATATCTGCTCACAATCAATAGCTTTGACTCAATGAATCCGAACTACAGTTAAATAGACACTACTGCATCTTCTCTTCCCTCGCCAAAAAAATCAACAAAATCCTTACCTGTAGTAACTTTCCTCGTCGTCCTCGCCATCGATATCCGCTCTAAATCCCTTGGATTTTTCTTCTTTGCGCTCGTCCTCCGCCAGTTGTGCTTCATAATTGTTTCTCTTAACCTCTGCGTCTATACCAGCCATAAATGCATCTAGTGGATCTTCCTCACTATCGCTATCTTCTTTCGAAGTTGATTTTTTCATCCAATCGTAAGTGGGAGATCCAGGTGCCGGAATATATTCCAAGGAAAATGGCGGAGGATCATCATCATCCTCAAAATATCTAATTGTAGCATTTAACATTTAAAGTTGTTGTTGCTTTTGCTCTCTTATAACTTCTTAAAGTGTATACTCACTCCTCCTCAGTTTTGCTACGCTTCTTTGGCATTCCCCAACATGCAGATAAGGCATTTTCGGTGATAGAATTCATAGTGTGATAGCCTTGCTTGCTTAGAGTAGAATTTGGCGGAGGTGGTGGTACGTTAGAGCCACTTCTTTTTGTACCAGTCATTTGAAACCCCGCAAATCCAAAGCCTTTTGGCTTATTACCACCACCACGGTGATAACTCATATTTGTCTTGTTATTTCTACAATGTGAATATATTAACAGTTATTTACATATCCCAGAATAGCTGGGAACTCAAGCAAATCATGTATTTATAATTTGTTTTTGCTTGCCCTACTTTTAGATACAATCACTTTACAATATCAAGAGAATACATTGTTAATAGACTTTGGATCAAGACACAAACATACATGACAGAAAGCCAAATTCATGACCTGTTATTTTTTATTTATATTTATTCTAGTAGCAAGTATGCTAGACAAAACGCAAAAATCTATCGATTAGTATCAATACAGTATTATTGTAAAGCTATTCAAATTTGCTTTCTAACGCTATATATTTATTGTTTTCGTTTCAACGGGAGGAAAGAGGTTAGAACACCTTTATAACCCACTAATATAACGGGAAACGTTGAAACACGTATTTTTTATTTGCAAACACTAAATAGTTGCACGATATTTTAGGACAATGAAACGGATCTACCTTAGACGAATACTCTTCAAGAAATTACTTCACATCTAAGAAAATGCGACTCTAAATACTCCAATATCGAACGATTAAACAAGCACATACAGAGAGTGCTCACGCCTGCAGTTCCAGTTGTTCCACAGTACAGATGCTCTACCATACGGCCAAATGCTGAAGATGATCCATGTTAGCATATACAAGAACCCATAAAATTAAGGATCTGTTTGCTTGTACGCACACTAGCATAGACAGGAACCTATTTAGTTTCATGTTACAAACTTGCCTTCGCAAACGAAAGAACACCACTCTCGATCAGCCGTATACTGTAAAACCAGCAACGTGCCTTAAAAAATAAATTAATTTATTAAAAATATTTTACAATAATCCAAAATATTCATGCCAGTAGAATCGACATGTCGGGTGCCAAGAGTTAATGTTAAATCTAAATAGTGTCTAGAAAATACATTACAATTATTATTACATCTTTTCTTTTCTTCTCTAAAATCATATAATAAATATTAATTATCTTTACTCTTTTCTATTTCAGATAACTACGAAAACATTTCTGTAGAACCGTACAATTAAATAGGTTCTTGTCTATGCTAATCAAACAGGACAGATCCCTAACTTTATATGTTCTTGTATATGCTAGCGTGGATCACCTTTCAGTATCGGTCGCGTGGTGCAGCACTACTCCGGAAACAACCAGGACCATAAGCATGAGCACTTCCATTTCTTCTTCGTGCATACATTTTATAACGACTCAGACGGTGCTGCTCCTATGTGGTGCATCGATATCCTGCGTTAAGTCCTTGAGCGAATGGCATTGCTCCCAGAAGAATGACTCAAAAAGGATATGATCTCTGTTATGAATAATTTAATCTATAACTGATACATTTTCTCAAAAAAACAACTTCGGTAATATTATTTTAAAAATTTTATGCAAAGTATAATATTATGGTTAGAAAAAAGATGATGTATATTAGATATAATTTGTTCACCCTTATTTGCATATTTTATTGAGCAACATTACACAACTTTGAACATTATAATGTAATTGCAATTACATTTCGTTGAAAATGCTTAGTAGAAATTGATTGTGACCTTATCGCGATCTATCGATAATTATATCATTTCATAAAGCTAAATTCAGGAAGTTTTGTAAATAAATAAATTAGCTGCTGAGAAATAGAATCAAAAGAAAATCAATTTTCCGAATGCTGATTAAAAATGCGACTGCAGGAACACGATAGAATGGCTTTTTTAAAAGCATGCTTATTATCATGAAAATGTTGACTAAAAGATTCTCTTCATTCATACTCTGACGGCTGAGTGACATAAATAGTTCTATCACAGCTGAATCGATCGAATATCCGAGCCTGCGTGTTAACGGAGGCGCCATGCGACTTCTCCGTAGATTTCAGCGTCCGTCGTGAGATCGTGTTCGTCGCAGTTGAGATTCTGTCACAACGAGTCAAGCATCGAAAAATTCCGCATACGAACATAGTCAATTCCACGTAAGTACAGAAACCATTTATGAAGTCTATGATTTAGCGGAATGGCGATGCGTTTGTTAAACAAACATTTGCTTTCAAGTACTTCTTATCAGTATGATACATATACAGATACAGTATGATGTTGTAATAGGAATCTGTTTAAAAGAAATCAGAATGCCATCGGTTCGCCGAATGATCCTCGGGCACGTTATGTCCGGCCTGTGTTCCAAAATGAATCGCACGAAAAAGCTCCAAGGTGATTTACTTGAAACTCCAATGAAAAGATGTCTTTCCACGTTCGATATTACGTTGCTTGGTAAGTATGCTTTTTCCGCTATTTTAATCGTAAGAACATGCACGACCACCTCGCGCGATATCACGTACTCGTGGGCGATAAAGTAGTTTCAAAACCGGAAAAATGTTAATTGCATACCCGCGATATAACGTTGCAACCCGACGAGACGTTTATGCCTGTTATTGTCAGAATGAACAATTCTCGCGCAACTTTATGGCCTCTTTGTGTTCATGTTTACGTATGTAAATACGTGAATTTATTTTTCAGGTGTTGGTCATATGGTTGGCGCTGGTATCTACGTTTTGACAGGAACGGTGGCTCATGACACAGCCGGTCCAGGCGTAATCCTCAGCTTTCTGCTCGCTGGCATAGCTTCTTTGTTAGCTGCGTTATGTTACGCTGAATTCGGTGCAAGAATTCCAAAAGCTGGCAGCGCGTACGTTTACACCTACATCTCCGTCGGCGAATTCTGGGCTTTCGTAATTGGATGGAACATCATATTAGAGCATATGATCGGTAAAGTTATTTGTTCTCGATTACGGTCTATTCTGTCTCATAAATTTCACGGAATTTTTATGCTCGGGAATAGGTGCGGCGTCCGTGGCCAGAGCATGGAGCGGATACGTTGATTCTCTAGCAGGAGGAGCAATCAGCAATTACACCCGCCGAATAATGCACGGGTACACAATGGGGGAGCCACTTGGAACTATACCAGATTTTTTAGCCGCTGGACTATGCCTAGCTTACGCGATGTTGTTAGCATTGGGCGTTAAATGTTCGGCAACGGTTAATTCTTTGCTCACTATCGTAAATTTAGGCGTGATGGGATTGGTAATCGGTCTGGGGATATATTATGCGAAACTTTCTAATTGGAGCTGTGAGAATGGAGGATTCTTGCCGTACGGATTCAGCGGTGTATTAGCAGGTATTTTTGGACCTATACATGGAGGGAAAATCGTATAGTACTAGCCATTCTATATCTTCTTTACTATAATGTGGATTGGTACAATTTAAATATTTAAACAATTATTTGTAGTATAAATGAAACTTGATAAAAATAGGAAGCAACTAATATCATTCAACGTTAATATTTATCTTTGCTCTGTACTGGACAACTTTCCTTCATACATGTTCATTTCCAATAAATTCTATTCTTCTATTCTAATACGTTTCCTATACACGAACAGGTGCCGCAACGTGTTTCTACGCTTTCGTTGGCTTCGATTCTATAGCTACCTCTGGCGAAGAAGCGCGCGATCCTGGGTACAGTATACCACGAGCAACGCTATTTTCCATGGCAATCGTAACCATCGGGTACGTGATGGTCGGCGCCGCTTTAACTTTAGTCGTGCCGTATTGGAACATCAATCCAACAGCAGCGCTTCCCGAGGCTTTCTCATCGAGAGGAATACCATGGGCGAAATACGCGATAAGGTGAGAAAATCGTCGAACGATTCTTACCTAAAATTCGAAGCAAGAAACACCTTTGTTCGAATAATTTCTCCGTGTACTATTTTCACGCGCAACAGTGTTGGGGCTTTGTGCGGAATGACGACGACTCTCTTCGGATCCCTGTTTTCATTGCCACGGACAATGTACGCCATGGCGAACGATGGTCTACTCTTTGGCTTTCTGGGCCACGTTAGCGAGCGCACTCAAGTTCCGGTACTCAACTTGGCTATCAGCGGCTCTGTCAGTGCCTTAATCGCCTTGCTCTTCGACCTTCAACATCTAGTTGAATTTATGTCTATCGGTACTTTCTTGGCCTATACCATCGTTTCAGCGAGCGTAATTATCTTGAGATATCGCCCTGAGAAAGTTACGCCGCTGCCATCGAACGCTGGTACACCGAGCAGTTTGACGTCGCCTCCTACCGAGGGTGCGGATTCCAACAGCGATTGTAACAGCGTCACGTCCGCCGAATCCGAGGTAAAGAAAGAAGAGAGAAAGAACCGAGCATTTATAACTGTTCCAACTAGACTGTGCAAATTTATGTTCTTACGGACTAAAAGAATACAAAGAAAATCTAGTCTTCCTATCTATCCTTTTCTTTATAATTTTTACGTTCGTTATAGCTCTTAGATCTGAGCGAGGGCACTGGCAAACTTACGTCACGTTACGTTTGGCTGGTGAATTTCCTGGGTAACTGCAAGCCTGGAGATGCGGTCACTGGTTCCGTAATGATTTATACGGCAGGTTGCATTTCTTTGTGTTATCTGTTAATACTGATATCTCAAACGTATTTTGCACCCGACTGGTGGGACTACTTCGTTCTGACAAACGTTGTTACATTATTGATTGGCAGTAAGTTTCAAAATTTTCACTTCACGTCACGCATTTGTTCTCTAACTAATCGAGCATAATCGTAGGTCTTATCGTTATCTCTGCGCACCAACAAAGTCCACCTACTGGTAAATTCCGCGTACCTATGGTACCTATAGTACCGGCTCTGAGTATCTTATTCAACGTTGGACTAATGTTTCACTTGTCGCTTTTAACGTGGCTACGATTTCTTGTGTGGATGATAGTCGGTAGGTTGATATGTCAAAGTTGCATACAAGTCAATAGTATCGTGAATACTGTTTCACAATAATATCGCACGCTCGTTATACCTTTGTTGCAGGAATGTTAATATACTTCCTGTATGGGATTCACTACAGTAAAGAAGCAGCGGGTCCAAATTCGTACTCGATCTTAATGGCGACTTCGGAAGCTGGTCGGGGTGCGAAATGGGGAGCGACGTTACGGGTTAATCAGAAAAGCGATAAAGTTCCGATCTTAAACGAGGAAGATTTCGTACATTAGAAGCATAGAGTTTTTAGAGAGCCAGAACTGTGTAAAAATTATGCCAATCAACGCTGAATGTAAGTAAATTATAATACTTAGGGAATTGGAAAAATGTTACAGAATCTGACCATTGTTTTCTTACATATACCTCAATTTGAATTAGAGATTAGAGTGTCTGAGGGATCTTTGTACATACCGATGTTATGTAAAACGCTAAGCCGAATTGTATCCTTTTCAAGTCACTTTGTCTTTAAGAATTAAGCAACTGGATGCTGGAAGGATTTCAATGTAGGCAAGACTGTGCTTTTTTAGTAATTTATCTCGATTAATTTCGTCGATCGATTATGTCGTACCTTATTTGTATATCGCAATTTAGTTGAAAGTATTTCAATCCTTATATTTTATCATATTTAATTATATTTTATCGCGCACAATTTTATGGTATATACAGTCCTTTTATATTTTACAGATATATATTAATTCTCGTTGCGCATACAAAATTTCATCGTATGCTGATTGTACATTAAAACGTTTAGTTGCGTATTTATACGGATGCACAAAAAAAACAAAGTGTATCTAACGATATAGTACAATAGTAAAATTCAGTCGACTCTAAGAGAAGAGAAGGTATCATATTCTTAGTACAAATTTGATTTCTAGAAACCCATCGTCTGGTCCAGAAGAATAATAAGATATTCGGAACATTTATAAATTTGATGTTGCAATCAAAAAAAAAAAAAAAAAAAAAAAGAAAACAAAAAAAAGTTAAGATGTGCAGAGAGAGGGAGAATGTATTTTTGGAGACCAGATTTTGGAAAGGCATGCAGAACAATTGTCTATTTGAGCAAATTTGAATGTTCTGCTGCAAGGATCGAAACATGGTGCCTTGGGAACGGATAGACTAATTATACAGTAAGATATACGAATCTAAAAAAGCATGACAATAGATTCAGCTATTATATGGCGGGCATTAATTTTAAGATTATCTGTACACGGATTTGCTAAGCTCGTGGATTGCTCTATTGAATTTTGAAACTGCTCCCCTGAGGAAATAGAAAATATGACTATTTATCATGCCCTTTTCTCTTTGTAGTCTTCATTTATAATTTGTCTTCATTAAAAATCGATGTGTTCTACTTGTTCCACTTGTTCCATAGTATAAAACGTTTCTAGGGTTGACCGTTCCTAGTCCACCAATTTATTCACGACCTCTTACGTTCAAAAGTATTTAATGCACGTTTGACGTAAAACAAACGTCGATTAATACGGTATCTCGAATTATTTCTTCCCGTATAATTTAAATAACTAATGGCGTATGTTATTTTGACAGTCCTCCGCTCAGCAGATCCAGCAAGGATCGACTACCATAGCAGATAATATAATCGATGTTACATAAGAAAGTATATACTATTGATATCTTAAAGATTACTACCGTCAAAGTGACGTAGATGTTATATAGATGAAAAATATCCTAGCAAATACCATAATATCACGTCTTAAATAAGATTTAAGGTGAACGTTTATTTACGAAGAATACATCGCTTCAGGATTACGCGAGCAACTAGCAAGGAATGCAAGTATTTGCAGACGCTTAGAAATGTTTCAAATAAGCCAAGTTATCTAAGCCAAGTTATTATACAAGAAAGTAAATATGTAGTAGGATTCATCCTTAGAATATTATGATGCAGCAAACTTTTACATGATATTTGAAACATTTCTTTCTGCCTTGAATATCTGTGAAGATTTTCGAAAATGATTCACCTTTAAAGTAGAGAGTATACATATAACGAAGAGAATATTCAATTAAAACGTTACATAGAAATTTTCTGCGAGACAAACGCCCAATATTGTATCGCAAACTGCAAGGACAACTACAATGTACGCGCAATTATCGACGCATACTGTACAGCAAATCGGTGATTGCGTGAACACACACAAAAACAACAGCCACGAGGAAAAGATTGTAAAAATATATGTGGAATTAAAATCTAGTTAGCCGTGCAACCATACTGCACTATACGTGGTTATCAAGCTCGTGTAACCGTGCATAAGAATGGTACCAAAAATTATTGTCAATGTTATGTACTATATTTGTCTTCTAATATAAAATATTTGTCATCGAAAAGTCAGATTTTCTCCAATGGCAATTAATTCTTTAAACTTCATTTTACACCACCAGCGTATCGTTTCAAGGTACACGAACACAAAATGAACCATGTGTTTATTCTTCGAGCGATATCTTTGACAACATTTCCTAGAAACTTTTAAAGTACTTCAAATTTGATGTATCGACGTTTGATTAAACCTCTATGAGCCATTAATAATGCAGCCTGGCAGAGATTTACGAGCAAACATGGAAGTATTAACCTATATAAAAAGGTGAACCTTACACTTGAAAGCTTTAGAAGGAATTTTGAAGTCAAAGTAGAAACGTGCAACATGTTTATCAAGTTGATTCTGATCGCCACGTTCGTTAACTTCGTTTGTGTACGGAGTATCGAAAATGAAGTTCAACATTTATCGTTGTTCGTTGAGTCTCATCCCGGCACCATTATGGATACTGAATCGACTAAAACCGTAAATATCTTGCTATGTTTCTTGTATAATTTTCCCAGAGAAAATTACATTCGGAAAGATCTATTTTTACATACCGTTAACGAACCTCTTTTTAACGGTACAAATTAAAATTAACGCAACGATATAAATCGCAGGGAGACGAGCACGTTCTTGAATTGCCTACTACAACATACACATCCTCGTTAACTGTGCCAACGGTTGCGAATCACGAGTCGATACACTCGGAATCGGCGCATCTCAAGAGAAGAGCAACAAATATCAAGGAAGACCATCGAACCGATTTACGACCTGGATGTTGTGGATAAGCGATTAAGTGAACCACCTTTCACCGACCACCGATCCTGTCCCGTAAATATCTGCTTTTAAAAAATATTTACGTGCAAATGCTAGATAGTACTTAAATGCATACTACGAATACCGTTTTATCTCTTCAGTTCCTTTTACGATGTGATAGCATATAAAATAAAAAAATGGCTATCAAGCCGCAGAAAGATAACTCTTTTTCTATCATCCCTATTTGCACTATCACATTAAATTCTACGCGATGAATTAAAAAAATATGGATATGGTAAAAGCAGAGTAAAGGTAGAATACTTTGTATGGAAAACTTTTATTAACATTATGTATTCGCACATAATAAATTACAACACCCGTTCGCGAACGGTCGCAAATTTTATCGTTAAGTTATCCAAACCCAATCGAAAGTACAGATATGTAGTAAAACAATGCAATATATTGCAACATTACATCGTAATTAAAATCACTAATCTTCATGGAAGGATGAAGACATAAATAGAAAAAGACACAGTTTTATTTTTTTGGCATATCACTAGGTATAAACGACATGCTACAACCAAAATCATCAGTGCTCTATTTAAATAATTGTACAATGAATGCAGTACTTGTTCGATGTTGTTATTGTGCTAATATATGAAATAATGTTATAAAAATTATTCATATAAAATTAGGTATCAAATCTTTGACAAATACCGCTTATTATTTGTTACATTAAAAAAAATTAAACAAATAAGAACACGAAACAAAAAATATTGTGAAACTAGAAAACAATTCAGTTCATGTTGCGTTGATCAAATTGGAACACTTGGTGGACGTGTAAAAAATCACCCGAGCACGCAACCGATACGCGATCAACACACGCGTATTTACTTTGTACAATTTCTAGAGATGTACGAGAACCCAAAAATATCGAATCGGGTTGGGTTCCCGAAAGTATCTCATAATTCGGTACTGTCAGAATACCTGAGAATTTCGAAATTCTCGAAAATTTAAAAATTATATAGAGTAGAATACGAAGTAAAAATAATAACGAAATATATCATAAATATAAAATTTTATTATAGAATATTATAATTTACTATATAATTTTATAATTCTCGAAAATCCTGATTTTTTCAAGAATCCCGAAATTTTCAGGAATCCCGACAGTCTCGAATTACGGATACTTTTGGAATGCGACTCTTCTCGACTCGTCCCGAGCATCGGGTTTCCGATATGTTCGAATTTTCGCACACTTCTAACAATTTTGTAATAATTGCAGGTACCGTATTAGCAAACTGCAACACAAATTCAATACTGTTATCTGTTCTGCTTCGAAAGAATAATTTTCCAAGCAGACATCGGTCTTGTTTGTAACAGATCTATTTTCCGTCGACCCCATCTGAGCCAAGCAAATCCTATAATTAAGCACAAGATACTCTCTATGTAATATCCATCAAATTGCATATTACAAGCACCATTATGCGTGTCCATGCAGAGCTGAAAACGAAAAAATTTTGTTTTTAAAAGCACCTTTTAAACAATTATCTATAAGCTGAAACAACAGACACCAACCTCCCTTTCCGAAATTGTACTACAGTCATTTGAGGGATCGGTGCTGCATTGTCGATACGTTAATGGATCAACGAACCAAAGGGCTGCCGTTGCTGGCCAATTAGCTCCGAGATTACTTAATGTATTTAGTAATGTCATGTAAGTACCACCAACAGCTGGATCGCTAATCTTTGCAAAAAATGCCATCGATGCCACGAACATACTACTTGTGAAAACCTGTGACAAGCGAAGATGATATATATGTTTTTGTAATCGCTTACCATCATTAATCGAATTATGGTTCGTGTCGTGTCGATATCTCACCTGGTGTATCAAATATAGAGCAATTAAAACTATGAAGTAATAAGCTGGAACATGTCCCCCTGTTACGATATATGGTGTCACATATACCAAAACTGCTGCTACTAATCCAAAAGCCAGTCTAGAGAATCAATTACAAATATTTATTATATGCCTATTTGGAATATTCTATTTTATACATTTGTCTTTTAATCACCTATAAGGCATTGCCATTATGTATACATCCATGGGCCTTGGACCTACTGTATACTTTGATATTGCTAATGGTAACAGTATTTGTAATGGAATCATAGGCACAGCCATAAGAGCAAACTTTTCTTTTGGTATACCAGCTTCTACTAGCTTCAAACCTGTTACAGCATCACAAGCAGAAAACCCTATCTGCAATTGATGCAGAATTAAATTATTATTACTAATATAAATGTGAATTTTATTATATTTACTGACCTTAGCAGTTAACAAAAATATAATGATTGTTTTTATAGATGGTAATTTGACGATATTCCAAAGTAATTTGTATGCATGTTTGATATCTGTATTCAATTCTTCGTCTTTGTGCATTTTCTCTGAATCTTCATGTTTAAACAAGGCAAGTAAAGTGGTAATAATTATAAATATCCATCCCCAGAAATAAAGAAAATCTATAAAAGCGAATAGTAAATCACAATTGTGCCTATGTCAACTTTTTAAATATTAATGCTCAAATTACTTTACCAGGCAGAGTCAAAATGCCTTCGTTGGAAGGTGTAGATCTTAAATAACTGTTACAAAATTCAGGGGATTCTAATGCCATAAAAAGTACATAACCAATAAAATATCCAGCAGTTTGTCCTACACTGTTGCAAGTTGATGCATATCCCACGTTACATCTAAATATATAAAACAGAAATATAGACTTATTGAAGCTACTATTAACTCATTTAGTCTTACAATTACAAATTATATCTATACCTTTTTAACATGGTCAGTGCCCATCCATCTACTACAATATCTTGAGTTGCAGCCAAAACATTTAGTACAAAAAATATTACAGTCAACATTTCTATATTTGGTTTTATTGTTTTACTACCCAACCATTGATTTACATGGCTGGATAATAGCAGCATGAAAAATCCCATTAAATATTGAGTTGGAATTAGCCACGTTTTCCTTCTTCCAAATCTTTGTGAAAACACGGAGTCTACTATGGGTGCCCAAAACAGTTTCAAAGAAAAGGGCCATTGCACAAAACTAAATTCAGCCTGAAGGTACAACAACATTTGTATATTATTTGAAGCAATTCCAATATAAATCTAGGAAGTTACCTGCTGACGATATGACACATCTCTGTTCTGAAGTAACATGGGTATAGAACCACATAACCCCAATGGTATTCCTTGTAACAGATATAAAAATAAAAGAATAGCTATATTCTTTTCGTCACCTCGTACATCCGAACGTTCGTGGACATGCTTCGACTCGTGGATCCCATCTTCCACGTTGTCATCCTTATTCATTTTCCTTCTAGTACCCATGAAGAACGATATGAGAGATCAACAACAATCTCATGCACCTTACTTTTTTAATCTCCGCGGTAATCGATGATTTTTTTATGCGAGCGTCGACTCTTTAATTTTTAACGCTTACTTTTAACAACGTTATCAAGCATCCCATGGATTATGCGATAATTATCGATATATTGTTCCAAAATGCTCCAACGTAGATCCTCCGATCAAATGACATACAAACATTTCTGAACGAGAGAGTCACTCACACAATAACAAAATGAATTATTTATCTTATGACAGTTGTATCACTATTGACGTAGTCATTGCCGATATAACCTTAACTTTACATATATAAAACGATATTACACTTGTACGAGGAATTGACAGACGAGATTCTAGTAAAAAATAAGTATTCCCAAGTATTTTACATTTATATTACGAGCAACAGCAGCCGAATAGTAATGAACTCAAATTGTTTCGTTTTTATCAAAATTGTTCAGCTGAGAGTCATATACAAAAGTTCGCAGCAACTCGTAAATGCCACGTTGTTTCTCATTAAGGACACGTCAGTTATATTCTGTCTTCTTCAATCTTAAAGCCACGTGTGAAACCTTTATTGCTAAAACTAACGATTTGATAGAAGAGCAAATGTATATACATTGGGTAAATACATATGTGCGAATCGTCAATTCATTGCAATGCTTATATAGAAACCCGCCTTTTACTGAGGCCGATATTTCTAGGTATAACAGTAAATTACTAACGGGATTAGAATACTGTTATTTAAGAAAATAACGTTATTTAAGAGATTCAAGAAATTATGTAATATTATGTGTGCCCTCAAACAATAAGTTATTAGCTATGGAAATTATATAATAGAGTATTGTCAATCGTATTTGGCGGGGATAACTACGCGCATGAATGGCACCCCACTATTATACACAACACGTGTTACGTGATTCCATTCGTAGAATTTAGTCACAGTTGCCTGCGGGCCGTCAAGAAGTTGAGGTATTGTTTCGTTTTTATTTTCTAAGTTATCAAACATGCATACGTATGTATATTTTGTGTTATATTAGTTTTATTCCTGTATTTTCATACGGTTTCTCCGTTTCCATGAGAAATGAGTATAATAATGATAGTGTTTCGTATCAGCGCAAAATTTTATGCCTTTATTTTTTTGTCGGTTTTTATATTTAGAAGAATATCCAGTTACAATTCTTTGACAAATTCTACAGTTTAAGAACAGATAGATTCTTGCTTGTTTTAATTTGTACAAGAGTACAAGTAAATGCGTTGCAATTGTCTCCATTCACGGCAACAATGGTTGCCGCTCTTACTAATCTTCTAATGCGCATATTCACAAGTTCATCGTCGTGTACATTGTCTAGAAGCCTGTAATAATATTAAAACTTACGGAATTTTTTCTATAGCTTACTGTAACAACAAAAAACAGAAATATATATACAAATTCTTAAGACGATGTTCCAATGCTGATATTTCTTTGAAAAAGTTAGCGTCCTTCTTACGATTGATCCAGTAATTCTTTTGAATCTCGCACGTAACTCTAGCTACACACGTCGGTGAGAGAGATACTTTGTTTCCATCTTCATCATTCTACTTAACGATAACATAGTATGATATATTAAAATGGAACGCGTAATTAGAATTAATGAATGAGAAATTACAATAGAAATACCGTCTAACTATGGAGAATGGTAGTAAAAGTAAAAAAGCATGATTTAACAAACTTCCATCAAGGTTTCATTTTTCTACTCACATTCTATGAAAATATACATGTATACTAACATCTGCAGTCTATTTATATCGATTTGCTACGAATTGGTTCTTCAGAACCAATAGGTACACTCTTTCTCAATAGTTGGACAGAATATCGTTCAAATACGACTAAACAACCTTGGTAACGTTACTTTTCAAGTTTGTTAAAATGTAATTCATATAATCATTTCTGTCTTTGATGGACAAACTCGATCGTTTCTTTCTGCCTGATACAACTCCGAGCGGAAGAAGAACAGGATTCGTTGCTAAAGCGGCGGCTGCACCAATTAACGCAACACCTGCCAATGCCTTTAAAGCGACGGCCTAATGCAAATAATAGCAATCAATAATCCGCTAAAAAGTATGGTGAAAATGCGGTCTTGAAAGAATTGAAGCGGATTGACGACACTATCGTCAAACTGTATCAACAATTTTATCGTCAGTACTGTCGAACGTGTGCAGGCCTCTTTAAAATCAGATCTCGATTCGTCTCTAAAATTCAACCATTACCTTCTGCGCGTTAATATTCGGATGGGGAGGAGGATGTCCATCTGGACGATTTGGCTCCACAGATCCGAATTCATCGCCATTAGCGAAGGTCCCTGAAATTCCATAATCACCTCCGTAACCAGTTGGTCGATTAAAGCTATATCCTCCGAAACCACTGCCAGCATAACCATATCCTCCGCCGGAATCATAACTACCAGGTTTGCGTGAACCTTCGCTCCCATAACTCGGTCGTGGACCAAATCTAATAATAATCGTATGAGATTAAATTAAAAGTTAAGAAAGAGATAATCTAAAATTATTTTTCAAATATTTTATTTAAACGAGAAAATGACGTTTCATAGGCATCAATCTAATGACTGCTTACCTATCTCCTGTATGACTTCCTTCGTAAAACGCAGTTCCAGCGTAACTTCCACTTCCGGGTCTTCCGCTTAAACCTGGTGGTGGTCCGTGAGTTTGCCAGCCGTATCTGCGTATGTATTATGTTTTTGATAGAAACCGTAAATTAATCACACGATACTTTACCAAGATTGGGTACCTTTTGCTTAAAGCAGAAATAATAAACAGTAGACTACATAACTGCACCAAAATAAAATAGATACGAAAATAATTCATTTTCCACAATACATTATCATTCAGATAATGCCATTCGAAGTAAAGTAACAAAGCAAAAGTTTTATTCGAATAATTATTCGAACTCGAATTTTATTCGATTACTTAATTGTGCCCAATCCTGCATTGTAATACTAATTTAAAGAATCACCTATCAGTGGGTAAACGTTCAGCAAATTTAGTTTGATATCGACCGTTGTCCACAGGGATCCTACTGTGATAGGAATCAGGTCGCGTTGACGAATTGGAACCGTATTTGGATCCGCAGCAACTGAAACTTGCACGTTTCAATTCATCGTGATGTGAACGTTTCAAAAATGTAAAGATTTTTATTGCAGTACTTCACTTATCTCTTGAATCAGATTTCAATCGCTGATTAATATTCGTTCGTGAATATTTATCCAAATTCTTTTGTTCATGTTGCGCGTTATCAGACACTACTCTATACAGATATGGCGTCTTGGAAGAATTTTTAGCACGTACGACGTCCGTCAACAGTTTATCTTTCGTGAGCTGTTTCTTAACGAATTCAGGAGCCGCGGCGAATTCATTATTGTCCGCGAGTGCACAGCAAAGAACGCTAGTCGTTAGCAGAGCGCAAATGAGTCGTTGCGACATCTTAATAAAAAATCTACTTAGGTAACAATTCGCTGTGAGATAGTAAAATTTCTAGATACGTTTTAACGTAAAGACTGGGGAAACAAAAGTGCTTCTTTTCCACGAGTTTCACCTCTTTATATAGTGGCCACGCATGGAATATTGTCGCGAGTTTGTCCTTCAGGACTGGCGGCTCTCTTTCTAAGCTTTCCTTGCATCGTCGTTTCAATTGGGAAAATTATTCGATAAAAAATACATTGGTTATAGTTGATAAAAATTCTTATTTTAATAAGAATTTTTTTCTTTAACTTTCGTATTTGCATTCTATTTTCATTTATACTTCGTATTCGTATTATCTTGGATAGAAAAAATTTGTGTGTTTAGTTGCGTCTCTGTAAATCACGAAGCATGACCAAGAGATGTGTACGAGCATGCCGGTGAAAATATAAGTGTCACGAGTGAGCCAACAATATCCTTACCGTCACGCTAAGGGTTTAATTAACGTCCATTTGTTACTACAGTTTTAAGTGAAATTTCACATTCTGATAGAACAAGGAACAACAGGTCAAATCTTGAAAGCGATAGACACTCGCATCTATCGCTTTCACATTAGCGCTGGATCGTGTTTGCGTTCTTGCTAATGCGCTCTTTAATTGCATGTACATAGTTTGGTTGATATTATCATTATTTTCTTGAAAGTTCAGGAAGCGTGCACATTAGTCTTCTTTTTACTTTCCCATGCATAAAAAGAATTGCATCGTGTCAGTTTATTTTCATCGTACAGACCAGATTGGCAATTTTCTTCGTTCTCTTTATTTGGAACTTTTCAATGATTTTTCCCACAACTTTCGACAACGTCATGCATCAATACATTCGCTGGTACTGAAATACAAAGACAGATTGACTTGATCCTCATTGAGGAAATTTTAGATAAATTAGATAAGAAAGTGAGGTGACTTGGTTACGAATCCGATCTGTTGGAAGGGACCTTGTATGAAATATTCTATCGTGTACGATCGTCGATGAATCGAAATTTCGTCCTTTTAATATAATCGGCGTTACAAAGCACAATGGAGCAATCTGTTCCGCCTAGATATTTTTTGTGTCGGTGATTGTCGATCTTAGTAAATGTATCCCCTTACAACATAGTGCAAAATTTGTCTGTCCATTGTGCGTGAACCACTTGCAAGGTTGAAGAGAAGAAAACGCGGGTTTTAAAAATATGACGAAAGAAAGCAGTTAGAATCACCTAATTTACAAGGGAAAAGATCCGAGAGGTCAAAGAGCGTAATATGGGGGCAATCTTGTTATTTTGATTGTAACTGACGAGCTTTCTGGGGAAAAGTAGAATGGCGAATCGAGGAAATTGCGTTGAAAATTCTAGCAATAACGAAAAGAACTGTGTATAAGGAAAACGAAGAAAATAAGGAAGAATTTCATAATAATTCAATCATTTAACTAAAAAATATTCGAAAGTACTTGAACACTTAAATTCGATAATTGCCTGGCTGAGAGAATCAGAATAGTATACGTCAGTTCGCTGCTAGTTCTTATAATACTGTATTCTACGTTTATATATTTGCGTTTATAATCATGTTACAATTGTTTTTCGTACTTCTATAAATTATTCCTTCTAACAACTCAAATTCTCCAAACTTTGACTTAACGTCACTGTGATTTTCAGCCAGTTGCAAGGCTACCGATGCTACTGTGACTCCGTGTACAGGTTCGTCATGGATCTGCGCGTATCACCTCTTCCCAGAATACAGCTCGATTTACTTAAAATCGAAAGACAAACGATGGCTTTTAGAGAAAGAGATCCGCTACTCGTGGCGAGATAGAAAAGCTAGCAGAGAAAAGATTTCTGGTCTATGCAAAGGGAGTGAAGAGCGGGCAGAGACATTACGGAGCTAATTTGGAGAAGAAAAAAAGGGGGAAAGGTCGTGGATGGAGCGGGATGATTCGTTGCACGAACGAGGAGGAAGAGAGAAAAGAAAGTGGAGAAAGAGGAGGTAGAGCAGGGTCGGCGGGGTGACAGGAGAAGACACGACGAGTAACAAGAGATCGTGGAATGGAGCAAGAGTGGAGTAATCAATACGCATTCACACGCGGTGGCTAGCATCCCGTTTCCATGGAGACCGACGCTGGCGCATGTGCAATTTAACCAACCAACCTCATATCGTCATAGAAATTTACTCAGACACAATTCTACCCCTGTACAGCGCGGAGCTACTAACCAACAATCTTCGAATCTCTTTAAATCATCCCTACGATACATATTATAATCCACGTGCATCTATGTACGCTTGCACTAAAAACAAAATGTACAGCGATCCGAATGTTCGCCAATTTGAATCTTCTTCGACTATAGTTTCCAGCGAAACGTATCGGCGTTCGTTAGGGCGACGTGCACAACCTTGAAAAGTCTGAGTTGAACACCGTGCGAATAAAATTTTCTTATTTATTCCCGTATTACAACACCCACAAGCAGGAAACAAATTTCGCTCCTCTTTTTGGTAGAGACTTTAAGAAGGCAGGTGATACTGTACGATTGTCCTCTTGATGACGCTCATGCTTGTGTATCGTTGCCACCGTGGAATACAGTAAAAGCGTTCGACACTCGGATGTTCACCCCCTGGCCGAGTCAGAGGGGATGGAAGCGTTGGAGTTTGCGGGTAACAGGGGGTGGTTTTCCTATAGGCGCCTGCGTCGAGTCCTCGATGACGACTCGACGAGGTAGGTGCTCGACCCGGACGCAGTACGGAAGAAACGTCGAGCACGCAGAGTGCCGTCCTCGTGACACATCTTAGCTTTTCTTTTCTTTTGATCCATGGCAACAAGGAAACGTGGCGAAGTTTGCCCGGTGAATCACTCCGTCGAAGATTGATCGCGGTGATCCCACGGTTTGACGAGATCACTACGCGGTACCATGAATCTCCCGTCTTTGCAGTGAATCGTAAATGAAGAAGACGTTTATCGGAGCCGAGGCAAAGATTATCAATGACTCGATGCCGCGGCGAGATAAAAGATGCATGGAATTTCTGAATGGTACTGAATGACCCGAGTGACACTTCGTACGTCGTGCGCCAATAGAACGATCCTTGTCAACATTGGCAATATCTTGGCGATATATCCGGTGCTGGATACAGTCAATATGTCGCGGTGAAGCAGTTTAAGGATGAACCTGTCTTTTGTCCGCCGTGTGTTCTGTGTAAACTCGAATACCGCGGTCGGCTGGATTCTTGCTCACCGTGTCACACCTGCCGTTGGGAACAACAGGTTGAAAGTGGAGTTTGTGACGATTTGAAGAGATCACTGGCAACGAACCGGAGATTTCGTTGTTGCTTCTGTTAACCGTTCTGGGCCACGTCATTCGACAGATTCGAAGGTCTACCAATTAGACGATGCGTTTCCGCCGAATCAAAGGTTAATCGCCGAGGAGCATTCAGCGATGTTCTTACCACCGTAAAGGCAGGCTTAGTCTCATTTAATCGTCGCTTGCATGTGGGTCACAAGTTGCATTCGCCAAAGCTAACGAGATAGAGGGTTTACCGAGTAGAGAGGTAAGCTTGTTAAAATTGCGTTACCCTCAGGCATCCAGCGTTACCGGCTACCTTTATAATTAATTCGTTCTTCTTAACATTTTTCAAATGTTCCCGCTGCTCGTCCTTGTTTTCCGCTCCTTCGAGATTTACCGTGGGTCGAAGTAGCTGAAAACATTGCGGTCTTTTGTCTCCGATACTTGGAACTTTGTCGCGTGCGATATTTTTCTTGTAGAAATCCTTAACGCGAAATGTGAACAATAAACGACGTTCGAGATGGGAAACGAGTTTAAACGCGTAGCTCGAATGGTTTAAAATAGATGATATTTAGAAATTATGAAGTCAGTGAAGTTGAAGTCACGTGGTGAAGATGCGGTTTACGGTGTCCTTAACCTCACGGAAAATCAATGTTCTTCACGTAATGTTAGCCAAGTATGCTGTTCTATCTTCTTTATAAACCATGATACAAAGTTGGACATTGTTCGAATAAAATTTTATTCCAGCAGAACTACGAATAAAATGAAGTTATTCGAGAATAACGAGTAACTTTTTATTGAAATAAATATATGAAACAATATACGTGACACGACACCGCGTTATACTCGCGTTATAACGACAAGCTGAAGATTCGGTTCTTTAACATTATCTACAGTACGCAACGGGAGATTTAAATTTGTGCGATGCATAGACTAAAATTTGAGTCTCAAGCTCGTGGTACGATCGAAGTTAGGAAAATTCTATGGCTCTAAATAACAATTAAGATTAACAATGTTGCACTGGTGACATCGTTTCCGAAATAGTTCAGTTTGGAAAAGTAGTCAAGTATGAATTTGTTTTAATTTAAACGAAACTTTTAGCAAGAAGATAGTGTTTTACGTTTTCAAAAACTTTCGCGTGTCGAGCGAAATCTCTCGCCGATCCTGCTCTTCTGTTTGGTCGTCTTTTAAGGATATGTATTTCAGTGTAAAAACAATTTCTCTGGTCTGATCGAGGTCATTCACCGCGTTTGTTTGACACAAATATCTTCGCACTGACGAATATTAGGTAGCACTTGAAATAACTCACGCTCAACGCAATTGCTATCGTGCAGAAGAAACGACACAGACGGCACACTGTCGGAATCTTTGTTGTCGCCGCATTAATTTCATTTATTGAAACCTAACTGGGTCTAATACTCTATTCAGGGGCACCGATACCGCGACCATCCAGAAACAAGTATTATCAATTCGCATCACGTTGCTCTGTGATTTTATTTTAAGGTTTCGTTCTATTCTAAAAATTCCTTGCAAACGAATTTATCTATTTCTCATTCAGATTGATCAACACGCCTCGATCCCAGCGGCTCGTTTATCGAGTACGTGACTTAAAAGAATATTTTAAGTGAAGCAAATAACAAGTTGGCGCTAGTAAAGCGGTTTCAATTTAGTTGAGTCCGAGTAAGCGCTGAATTGAATCTCGAATATCTATACAGTCACATACCATAGGTTCAACATCTGGAAAAATGATCGGACACGTTCGTGTTGCACGGTGATTGGGATTACGTTTTATAAGCTTCGTTTAGATGATTTACATCGGACGTAGTTATACACGGGAATGCGTGGGGTTACGTGGATCCTACCGCAAGTGACACTGGTGACACGCTGGAGGGTTTCTAGAGGATGTCATTGAAAACACGCGTCAAACGGCAGGGACGTTTTAC
This sequence comes from Bombus vosnesenskii, assembly GCF_011952255.1. Classification (NCBI taxonomy): domain Eukaryota; kingdom Metazoa; phylum Arthropoda; class Insecta; order Hymenoptera; family Apidae; genus Bombus; species Bombus vosnesenskii. The sequence continues at coordinate 570,128 of NW_022883036.1, forward strand.
ATCGTAACGCGATGACAGGGAACGACTTCCCCTACTTCCTTCTTATTGCCCGCCATACGACACTTTGTAAACGTTTTGAAGAAAGAAGAAAAGTTCGATCGTAACTCGATATTAAGAATCCACGATATAGATTGGCGTTAATTTAAAGGGAATTGCCACTTAAGCAACGCTTGAATTTTTAATGCCTTCGTTCGCTTCGATGAATCGACAGGGGTCCAAAGATCGACGCGATACGCGAGAAGTTTTCTGCATCCTATGGGGTGTGCAACGTTGCATGCGCCGGATGACTTTTAGTTGGCGTCCGCTGAACAGAAACAGGAAAAGATGCGGAAGAAAGGCAAGGGAGAAAAAGATTACACGGCCAGGTGTACAGCGAGAAGTGGTTCTTTGCACGTGCATCCGCTGTAATGAGAACTCAGTCTTCATTCTCCGACGTAAGAATGCGTTAACGAACCTTAGGTGAAAGTTCGCTTAAAAGATTTTGTTAGCGCATGGCTAAGAGCTTCTGATATTTCAAATATGCCGCACGTACTAGATTACGAAGTAGCGTGTGTATAGAAGGAATTCGAAAACCGTAGGCTTTAACATTCATAGATCTCACTTATCGCGATTTGTTATCGCCTTAACCAGAGTTTGGTATAGAAACATGGACCCGGGGCGAAAAAGAGGAAAAATAGTGGAACGTATACGAGCGTGTAGGAACGTATAGGAGGATAAGCTGCTGGAAATACCTACATATTTTTCCGCGGTAGACAACGAAAGAATCGATACTGTGAAATCGCTGAAAAATACCAGCCACATTTCTCTAATCCTGCCTTCTTCTCTAGTATTCGAACGAGGGGTGCGAGCCCGCTGTTTAAAATCTCTAGACGGAGATATTATATCGGTTGTCGTATTTTCCTCGCTCCCGGTATTCGTTGACGCTGTTCAGACACCCGCGTATGTTTCATAAGATCTTTACGCTCGATTCTCCCCCGTGCATTACGTCCATTTCAAAGATCACGTAGAAAAAAGTCGTGCAGTTAACGACGCTTGGCTAGGTAACGTGATGAAGTCCGACAGATTAATTTCGCGCGAGAAAATCGTAACTTTTTTTTTTTTTTGGCCACGTTGACGACTTGCTAACGATCTGACAGTATGGCAAAAACAAGCGACGAGCAACGACCGAACACGTAATTCAGTAAGGCTTTTTAGCGCTTTTAGTGACAGCATGTATGATGTTCGGTAAATAATCCTCGTCACAAAAAGTTGATCGATTCATTCAAGATACATAATTGTGAAAGAACCTTAAACTTCTCAACTTTTATAGATACGACACGCGATTAGAACAGATGATCCACGTGTTTCTAAGTTATCGTTGTAATTCCATTGTAATGTTATGTTGGTTCTACGGTTACGAAACAAGAATAAACTGCCTCTCTACCGTTTCTCTTCCTTCCAGTGAATATACTCTGTCTTGTTGAGGGAAGAACAGAAAGATCGTCAGTGCCAAACGGATGCAAATGACATAAAATGATTTTCTTCGTATTCGATAATTCATAAAGTGAAAGATTTAGCACTTCTGAACGTTAAATTGCGATTTACGCAATGCCGTAAAAGTATCACTTGCATTCCTTTGGTTCTAGGTGTTTCATTCGTGAATCGAAAGTTTGTTGACGATTTTATGATTGTAAGATGCAATGCGCCATAAACAGAGGTCCTTGGACGAACAACGCGAAACAGCCGGCAAAGGAACATCGGGCCACGTAATACAGGAATCAAGAGAAGTGCGAGTGTCGACGCGATAGAGGAAATTGTCTGACTACGCTCCCTTTTCGGAAGCCGGTAGCGGTAACGCATCCCCTCGCGAATCGAGTTAAGCAGAGCGAGCGAGAGAGGATGCTTTTCGCTCACCCTCCACGCAGAATTCCTCCCTCTGCCTTTCAAACGAAAAGGGAGTCGGGGGATCAAAATCTAGTCGAATCTTGGCGGTCGCGCTCGTAGCATATCGAACCTGGGAAAAATGAAATTCCCGCCACCGGTCGATAACACGCCGGTTTCCAACGTTGTTAGGGGTTGAAGGAAAAAAACGCTTCCCCGTAGAGTGCTCAAGAGCCAGCAGTCGAAGGGATATTGCTGTGATAAAACAATACTCGAGCAAACGAGAGAGGTTGAGAAAATATGCCCGGATAAAATCCATCGAGTCCGACTATACACGCTCGTTCTTAAGTTTTAGAGCACTTGAACTAGAAGAAGATAAGATAAAACTAAAAAAAAAAATCACTAGGAACTTATATAAAATCTTTGGGATTGTTGTTTTGCTAGTAGATTATCGGGCAAGCGAGCTCAGCTATTCTATTATTTATGAACCGGAGCTCGTTCTAAAATTTGTCTGCGCTTGAAGATTTGTTTCTTGCCAGTGATTTCACAATTTCAACACTGTCGTCATTTTTGCCGAAGCAGACGCAAACGTAGCGTCGATGCATCATAAAAGATTAAAATGACCGTGTCTTTGAGTATACTTCCAGTAGGATGAACGTCGAAAGCAACGAGAACAAACGACATGTTTTCGTACGTTTCTTGTTTCCGGGTCAGACACCATTTGCCATCGATTTGACAAAGTGTGAAAATGCAAGTTACGCAACGATGCGACAAATACGAGGAAGTTGCGAATAGCGACTGATATTTGAGAAACTTTTCCACCTATATTTAAACACGGTTTCACGGGGGAATCGTTGAATTTCCATTCATTTGAATTAGACCGCCCACTACAGAGGTTACACCTCAAAGCCTAATTTATTCAACCAGATTGATATGTCGACACGGAATTGCTTCGTTTAACGCACTATTCGATCTTCCCTCTTTTTTCATTAATATTCCCATTAGCAAAAGATATTTCTGTTTCTTCTTGGTTCACGTTTCAACTCTAAGACGATAAATAATGCTTGCGTGATTTAGAATTTTCCTGAGCAACATTGCAGGTCATAAAGTGACCCATGAAAGTACAGAAGAATTGTATGAATACATTACGTGTCTTGCATGAAACTTTTTCAAATTTCATACTGTATTTTTTATTGATTTTACACTGATTTTTTTTTTACTAAGAATATCTTTGCAATAAGTGACTCAAGTTATGAAATTACAGATTTTGTCAATACAATCACGGCGGTCGTGCCTCGTTATGGTACTAATGAAATTTTGAAAAATTTTATATAACACACATAGTATATTCGTAAGAAGTTTCAATCTAAACGTTCAAATATTTTCGCGAGCCACTGTACGTTCGTTATTTTCTCCGTATTTTCACAGATTTCCCTCCGCCACGTTTTCTTGGTGGTACTGTACAAAACGAGTATAGGTATACCATGGGGAATCCCATTTGTACCGGCGTGGCGCGTCTACCGGCGAGCGTATTGCTTGGCAGACGTATTTGCGTACGCGTGTTTGGGGTGCGTGAGGGTGCATTCGTTTACCCGAAACTCGATTTCGAAGCTTCGGTAATTGAATTTCAAATACGTCTGCGTAGCCGTTGATACGTTTAAAGCCAACATACGAGGCATTTAAGAATATCGCATTCCTCACTGTCCAACTCGCGATTATTAAAACAAGAAGCAAAGCAATCTACTTTATGTAATAATTTCGTTTCTCTATATTTTATTTTTCCTGTATCAGCACAGTCAAGACATAAATTTATCTTTCTTATGGATAAATACTCGATAAGCCAAGTTACAGTGGCCACAAAGTAATCTTGAAAGTGCTTTTCGTCAACATTTGTTCAATTCTCATTGAACTATTTTTGGTTCATCTGTTACTGCAGCAAAATACAGCAACATCCGCAGTCTGTACTTTTTTACTACAAATCGAATCTAGTTCTCTCAGTTTCACTCAATTTCGGCGAATATCACGAATAAAACACTCGTTAAATCGTTTCTTTCACTAGAACTAATTCCGAGATCTCTCTGTTACAGGAAGAAAATGTGGAGCTCGGTTACTGCGGCTGGCAGTGAAAATGGGCCCGCACCACCTTCCAGAAGCAAGCACAGCGCTACTTTGCTCGCAGGGCACGTATATCTCCTTGGCGGACGAAACGGCAATCTTCCTCTCAAAGACCTCTGGCGATACAGCCTCGGTAAGTGATAATTACTATCGCTTTCAATTCTTGCCCGACAATATGCACGAATAGTTAGTAGCGAGCTTTGCAACTAACGACGAAATTATGGAAAGCGAAAAGGGAAAGTGGAATTAGTGGGTGGAAAAAATCCTTGTAATTACAAGAGGTATTAATACACGACGTCTGAGTAACTTGAATACGGTACACGAACAACATCTCTGACCAACGCACCCTACCATCTCGCTCGGTGAACGAGGGTGCGCGACGGAATTTAAACGGGGTTCAGTCTGATCAATAATACGCCATTATTAAAGCCCACGTATATCAACTAAATCCGCCGGCGATACTCCACAATTACGACTGTTTCCACGGAGATCAGACGTACGCGAATTAATTGCACCCTCATGTGATAATCCATGGCTTATACGCGTCATAACCAGCACCGTGCGTTTGGCTGTTGCGTCTCGTAACCGTAAAACCAGCCGAAACACTTCGATTCTTATACGAGACGTCTAGAAGCAAAGTGCAATTGATATTTCACTGATATAGGGAGTGAATCGCATTTCAAGTTCAGAAGAATTAAAAATATCGTAGGTAGAGTGTCTAGAGGTAAACATTAAGTGATATTTATTGTCTGACATATAGTAGGGATTATATGCATAAATTTTTTATGAAATCCGTCTTTCAATTCATTAGTTATCAAATACGGAGAAAACAATTTTATTGAACTTTACATGCTTTTGACATTAGCGATCTTCTGGTAAACAATGTTTTGTGAGAAAAAGAGACATAAAACGCGAAACAATACATTTTAGAATTTTGGGAAATTTATGTTCCCAAAGTTTATCCTTCTGAATCATTTAAAAACGAATAAACGTTAGGATAGTATACTAAGCGAGGCAGTGTATTGGAAATTGAATCGAAAAGTTAAAGCGATTTTAGAGTTATGAGACGTATCGTATCGATCATTTCGTAGCATCGCGTTCAAATCGATCAGTTTTTTCAATCGCGAATTATTCGCTGGAAACCACGCTTAGTCTTAGCAGAAAAAGTTTACTAAGAATCAAATAGAAGCATCTCTTATTCGGCTTAAATAGCCGATCACGTAGAGCCTAGCCAAGTTTCGATCTGCTTGACTGGCAACACACTAAACGTATTCCCTGTGGTCTCTACATCGACCGATATCGGAATCAGCCAGCGAATTCACGCGAGCGGATTTTAAATTGGTCAAAGTCCTCGTTACGTTCTTTTAGGAAAGAAACGTTTAAATCGTGCGATGATCCGAAGCAGAACACGTTACTCTGGATAATTCGACGTTGTACGCAAAATACGAGGCGAAATCCTAAAATGAATTTCCAATGGTTGATGGTACGTCCACGAGGTGCCCTATTCATCAAAAGGGATTGTTCGGCTACGGCTTCGGGTGAATATTAAAGCGGCATCGGAAGGGTTGCATGTTGGCGGTTTGTCTCCTGGGGGCAAATACTATCAGAGTAACCCCCTGGCATGTTTTAAAAGCATAGCATTGTCGATACTTGATCTTGCAAAAATATTGTGATACCTCGAAGAACCGTAAGAGTACTTCGTCCTTGTATGTTTTGTTTCACCCTCTTTTGCGATCGGTGGGGATTTCAAAGGGTTCTTGTCCTTTATTTTCTATTTATTAAATCGATATCTATCCTAAAACGTTAATGACGATGGTAAAACTCCAATAGCGTGCAGATATTTGTTTCAGTCGTTGTATGACACATCGATTTCTTTAATACATTTTTCAACGAGCTGTTAACTTAAACACGAACGAGTGTATTATAAACATTTGTCGAATGAAAGCGAGCGAAATAACATTTTTCAATATTTGCCTTTGAAGTTGTGATAAGTGCCTTGATACAACATATTGAAATGAATTAGTGTTATAGCCATTCACGTGCCTCGATCCATTTTTACATCGAATTTGTGACGAGTTTGATAAAGATTAGAGATACATAGCGGGTCGATTATTTTCTTTTTTTTTTTTTGTCATCAAAGCCATCGGAACTTTATCCTGTGAACAGCATTTTTCGAACAAAAGGGTGCATAGCTTCGTAACCAGCTAGATACGACACGTGTTCGTAATCAATGTCGGGCATCTGTAGTGTCAGTCTAGGAGAGCCGCAACTACTTCAGCCAACACATTATGCTTCTTACGTAAATTTCGTACGCTTTGTTCTCGAGCACGTTCCAGTGCGAAGCTGCGATTCGAACGTTTTTACCGTAGAGGAACACTCTTTTGATTTTTGTTGGAAAATACAGAAGAACAGCGAGAGGTGGAAGGTGGAAGAAAGAATGTTTTGTTCGGCATCGGGCAAGAAAAATCTCGTCCTTCCTTTATTCATACGATATAACGTAACTTCATGCCCCGCTGATTTCCTTTGCCTTTATTTTTCTGAGCGGATTAGGGGAGCGTCCCTTTTCTCTTTTCGTAAAACTTCCGAAGGGTAAAAAAGAACGTCTATCTCTTGTTAAACCCATGCAATAAAGGAACAAGTTTTAACGCACCCTTCAAAGCGTCATCAACTTAACGTTGAATGAATTTAGATTTATTCGATCTGCTTTTACGTAGATTACGTAAAAATCATGCTCTGATTCTTGCAAAAAGAAGAACGATGTTTTGTCAGCGTACAAGGTGTCCCTGCAATCGTAATATAGACTCACAAGGAGCAATTCTTTATGAAAAAATAAATTATAATAGAATTTTGAGTATGAGGCTTCGTCCTCGAGTAAAACGCGATTTTGAAAATCTACTCGACGCAAGACCTTCGCTCCTCGCTTTCCACTTACTTTCTTCACGAGGAATCGTTTCTTGCTCGGTTGCACCATGATTGCACAGACGCCCTGTGGTTTTTGTTTTAATACGCGAGTCGCGGTATAATTATTTCTCGTACATTTCGTTCTTTTTTCTTCGCGTCCTTGGCACTGCTTGCATTTAATCCCTCGAACACACTGCAACATTCGCCGTCGTCCCTCTGTTTCTAAGAAGCCCCGACCGCTTCGAGGATTTATTTCAGAGCAGCAGATTGCCGAGGCGGGTGAAAGTGTGATTTAGCGCGTCGAAAAAGATTTCTAGATACCCCTGAGATTACGATTCCCTTTGCGTGTCTTCCTTTTAATTTTGCACGGTGTTGCATCGATGTAGTAATTTCACACGAACACCCGTACACTCTCGTTCGCATGTGTCGAGACATTGGCTGGTCTCGTACAAAGCATCGACAACTGACTCGAATCGATTGCGAATACTCAAACGGACTTCAGATTTGTTACATAAATATGTAACGAACAGGTGTCCTGATATTTATGGCTGGCAGTGTAAGCGAGTTTCTGAAGATATGCCGAAAAATAAGGGCACCGCTTGTGCCGTTAAGTGGCACGGCATTCTTTATCCTAGCAAAAACTAGGACAACTGTATGCATACACGTTGCACGTTACAGCGGAAACAGGTAATTAAAACGCGCAACAACGGCATACATTAAAAAAACTGCAGCCGCTAAATTAAGCATACCGTCTGGATGCGAAACACGCGACACCGATAAGACGAGCCTCTTTGTTCCTTCGTTCTGTCGCAATTCTTTTAATCGCGACTTCATCATCCCCCTAGCGGAAAAATGCACAAAGCCAGAGTCGCGTAAATCTTGTTTATCCAGCTTGATGCAAAGAGCGAAAGAGAGAGAGAGAGAGAGAGTCTGGAATATGAAAACGTTTGGAATAACGAGCTGACGGGTTAACCCTTTCTTTATTTTCTTTACAGCCGACAGTAAATGGGAGGAATTGCATCCTGGGGGAGAAAGACCGCCAGCACTTCAGGAACACAGCGCGGTAGCTTACAAGGATTGCCTTTACATTTTCGGGGGTGAGCTCGGCTTTTCCGCAGGCACGGAAACGCCACTTTGGGTTTACAATGTCAAGGTAACGTATCACCCAAGGCAAACCGGATTGCACCCTCTCTCGAAGAACGTTACACGTGTCGCGGTAAACTTCGTTCGATCGAATCGGAAGCATCGAGATGCGTCTTGATTGCGAACTTGCGTTGCTTATACCAGGGCAAATGTTATGGCTCAAAGTAAAACGGAGATTAAAAATACTAAAATGTCTTTGGAGACTTGCTCCTTGAGAAAATCGGGATATACGTTTGTATACATACAAGTATATCCAATAAAAGATATTTCAAGCCACGTAAATAACGGAGTTCACACAAGTAGAGTGGTTTCAACTTCCTGGAATTCGAATAGCGAGACTTCTAATATCTACGACTCAAATGAATAACAATGTTATTTGCTGCCACGCTATAAGTGGCTAAGATAATATAAGATAACTATACGTAAAGTAAGATAAGGTATATATAAGACGAGATATCTATATATATATAAATAAATAATTACGAAAATGAATTTCAGTAGGAAATTGATTTCAATTTATACGAGATTCCCGTAAACGAACCGTCAGCTATGCGTACCGGTTAAATTCGTTAAGAAGATTTAGTTTCATTCGAATTTAGGCGATTCGATTTGACGGGGCCGCGGCAGCCTCGAGGTATTTGGCCCTATGATGCTCCTGGCGTCGAGGGTTACGACACCCTCGGTTGAACAAACCAGACGAAGGACCATGTTGGCCTTGATTGACAATATCTTGCTCCGATGCTTTTCATTTAGTCCCATTTACTGAAATTCGTTCGAAGATACAAAACGACGATTTTAGGAATTACGCATAAAGCGAATAGAGGGGAGATCTTCTTGGTTGCTCGTTTGGAACGAGAGCTATTAGACAATAGCTGTTCCTCAAAGTTCTTGCCACTTCATGCAGTATAACGATAGGTTTCGTACGATTGTTCGCTATGCTTGTCTCATGGTTGTCCTTAGTTGTAGTTTACTGGTTCCTGAACTCAACCCTCTCTTTTTCCACTCCCCTAGAAGACAAGTTGTCATGTACATCCGATACATCGGGTCGTAGTTTGTCTTTTACGTCGTTTCTATCGATGTTGTGGTTTCCTCTGGGTATTATTCTTTCATCTGTCTTCAGCGTCATCAGCAGCCCCTATGCACTTGTGTCCTTCCTTGCAGATCGGGTAACGTGATTAAGGCTTTTGCAAGCTGTGCTATCATGCTATGTACAGAGTGATCTAGAAATCGTGGTATATTCGAAAAGGAAGTCGAAAACGTAGAACTATATTTTCTCCCGTATTTCGACTTAAGTTTTTTCGACGTATATCGCGATCAATCACGAGTCTCTGGCCGCCATCTTGTTATTCTCGTGATGATTGACCGTCGTGGATGCATCATTCGTCACTGTCATCTCCAATTTACCGCCATTACCTATCAAAGGTATCGAGTTCCATCGATCGATGCACACATCGTGCCATATATTTGTTTGTTCCGACAAGCGACTATCTTGTGTCACGTGAAAAATCGATATAACCGAAGATTACAGGGGAGAGACGTAATAAGTTACGTTTTTTTATCTTTTAAAGAGCTGTAGCGTCTACCGATAAAGTTTATCACGTTTTTCCCGTGTGATTATTTACTGTATTCGATATTCGACAACATCTGGCAATTCTTTGATGCTTGCAGTTTAACTAGAGTAATTTTTTTGACAACAGCTGGTGTCAACAGCCCTTCCTTCCATTTCGTACCCTCGAAATTGAATGGCGCTTATCCTCCCAAGGGTTCCTCTTCCCTCAACCTGTATACCATTAAAAATTGATAAACCCGGGGCACATATGAAACGTGGTATCAGTTTCGCCTTAATAATTCTTCTCCTTTCAGCAATATGCACTTGTGAAAAATGAGGATATTAGAAAGTATAAACACAAATGACGTCTTCCTTTAATTCTTTATAAATTATCGAGGAAAGTCAGGAAGAAAATGAAGGTCGCAGATGAAAAAGAAAACTATGAATCTATCGGATCATTTCTCCCTTCAACTATTTCTTCTCCTGTCGTGTTTTTCCCCACGCGATCTTAAGATTACACGACCCGCCTACTTTTCTCTTTTTAATTTTCCCTAAAATCCGAACTTTCTTTACCGCGTTGCTATGGTTACTCTTGGCCCGTTTGTTTTTATTCATTGGACCATGTCGAAGGCCTGGGATATTCCCCGTTGCTTGTCTCTTCGCAATGTATTATTGAAATCCGCGTTACGAATCCGTCAGGCGAACCCGATTGGTTAAGCCGGAGGGGTTGCTTCGTGGTATGCTCTCTTTCCACTCTCTTTCTCATCTTCCCTCCGTGCTTCGTTAAAATTCTCTCTTGCTTACGTCTCTCGAAGTCGGAAGAGAAATTTCATCCCGTCGAATATTTTTTTTTCTTTTTCTTTAAATTGATCGCAGCCGCTCGATTTAGTGCGAAGACGCGAAGATTCATCGATATATCGCGCGTCTGTTTAACGTTTTACAGCGATTCGCGTAATTGATGATACCCAACTGTTCTCTCGCTAATTTTACAGCGTTTTAACGTGGATGGCGAATTTAGCTAGTATTCCACCCTTTCGCAACCCCCTCGTACCGTAATACAGGGTAGACGCAAGTGGCTATACAGACCTATCAACTTTAGGCACGTACTTGGAGTTACGTAATTACTTTCAGCACCCCTGCTATATAGCTTATATACCGTCCTTCCATCTTCCTTCCTTTGCATGTACGATCGCAGACCCTTGGCTAAGCCAACGCATTTGCCTCTTTCTCTTTGACGCTACACATCGACGGACTGGAGCGAAAGGCTCGCTGCGATCGCCACTATGCTTCAAAAGATACGAATGTCGGTGCTATCTCACATATGACAACGCACAGAAGGAATATTGGTAATTGATTCCATGAGAAAACGAACGAATGACAAAATACACGTTTAATGCTGAAGTTTAAATGTAGAGGTAGTTCTGATATAAATAGATTTGGTTAACGATGTATTGGAATTAAAAATTGTTCTTCTATACGAAGTAGAAAATCTGACTTGTTACGTTCTTCTGTGGTCTTCGTATTTAAATGCGGTCGAAAATTCTCATTCTCATGTCACAATACATACGGACATCGGTTATGTTTCTATTAAATATAGAACAGGTAAATAGAGGAGAGCGCCGCTATCCTTCGAAAACAAATCGTGCGTTGCTTATGTCCTACATATTTTCATCAGTATTTTTTCAAGGTAAACGATTAAAAATAGATCGATGCATTTAACCAACTAACGATATTGTATGCTTCTCTTTATTCTATACGTCATTCCGCCCTCTTTTTTTTTTTTTTTTTTTTTGAATAATTCAAAATACGATAATGCCGAAGAAGCTGTCATTAGACCTGAGATATCAAGCTGGAATCTACTCGAACGACAAAATAGGGGAATGACGAATTAGAACTCTTGTGTGCCTTTTGTTACGTGCAACCCCAGTTATATCCGCCATTCAGAAACCTTCAGTCTGGTCGAAATTGGAGAATTCTCGCGTCTATTGTCACCTGACTCGAATGATTAACCCTTTGATACTCGCTAAGATTACCAAAAGACTAAAAGCCTAATATCGTCAAACTTTATCAATATAATTGCAGCACTTGGGGTTTATCACGATGCCAATAAAATTTTTAAACGTTTCCTTCTTAAAGACGCCTACAGGCGCTTGAATACTTTGTTCGAATATCAACTAAATACTCGAACGTTTGACGAGCACAAAAAGTAGCCGGATTTTTCTTTGCATTGGAGAATTTGTTACTTGTAGACCAACATGTGGAGGAAAGTAAGAGCGCAGAGAGGTTGTGCGGTTCCCAGAGGTCGAAGAGGCCATACTGCTTTAGTTCATCGTGGTCAGATGCTCATTTACGGTGGTTATCAAGATCTACGTGGCAGTTCTCCAGAATTGTGGGCTTTCCATTTCGGTAAAATTTCACAATTTTTACGATTAAACTGTTGACATTTATGCAAATTCATATCTTTGTAGAAGCAACTAAACGAATAGCACTTAGACAAAAAGTTTCACCCAATGCACTTCGTTTCTTATACTTTATTTTATGTACATTTGAATATTACGTGTACTCTATGTATATTCTCGCACCTTGAAATTTCCCATAAGCGCATAAGAATCGGAAATCTATTAATGATGTACATATTTTGAAAGGTGGCTGACGATACGATCGATAATGTACGTTTTAGAAACGGAATCGTGGCATCTTCTTTCCTCCAGCGAAAGCGGGCCAGCAGCGAGGCACAAACACTCGGCAGTTCTACACGGTGACGCCATGTACATTTATGGGGGTATGACCGACCTACAAGAGAGAAGCGATTGCTGGCGATGGGATGTGAAGACCGCTTCCTGGTGTCTGTTGAAGAACAAACCAGGACCAGGACCTCTGCATGGACACGCAGCCTGCAGGCTTCCCAGTTGTATGCTAATTTTCGGTGGAGAAAGCGGTGGTTTAGCTACGAACGAACTATGGAGGTTTCATTTCGGTAAAAAATCCAAACATTAGTAGCACAACGATTTTGTTCGTCGAAAAAGATACGAGGTGTGAAACTTCTTGAAAGGTACGGAAACGTGGGAGAAATTATCAGTGCCAGGTCCTAAACCCCAGCCAAGAGCGGAAAGCGTTGCATTAGCAGTTTCCGAACTGATAATTCGAGGGACCAATATCGACAATTCGAAACCAAAACCGAGAAATCAAAGGACGAGACTTTGTAACAATAGGATATCGCCCAATGAAGCACCGGCTAGACCGAGCTTCCTTAAAGAAATTTCGAAATTGTCGCAAATTAATCTATCGCGGCTAAGTCATCCGACAAAGTGCAGCTATTCCGTTTTAAGTGGCCAAGATGACAACGAGGAAAGTCCGCAAGAGGTATGTTCCCTTTTTAGTTACGTTTGTATTAAGTATCCGGACACTTATCTATATTGAACAAGGTGTATTTTAATTACAAAATTGTGAATAAATCGAATCGCTGTAATGTTATCCTTTATAACTACCATAGTTACGTACGATAGGATATTATGACGCGATTAAATTGACTTTTAGAAGCCAATTGGCATGCGATAATACAACTGTGTTTCTAATTTCCTTCGAACCTTTCGAAATTATTTTGTTAATTGACAAGCTCCTTATTTTCAGATTCTGTCATTTCTAAATCACAACACAAATTAACTCTGCTGCATTTTCGACATAATTACGTTCTTCTAATCTGTATACTCTGGTCAAAATCGAATACTGTTGAAATACACGTCAAACAAAGTGCCCGGATACCTATAAAAAAAATAGTTTTTTTTAAACCATTCCCTCGTACTCGTATTATATGCACACGTATCAAGCTTTATATCTGCACAGAAAACGCATGTGACAAATGAGCCTGCCTGCAGGCGAATACGTACTATCCGTTTCAGCAAGTGGACTCCGAGGTTGTCGAGCCATCTACGGGTATGGTGAAATCACGAAGCGCTAATACGCTAGCTCGTAGAAGACAGAAACCGCCGGAAACAACATATAAAAACGTGGACACGAACAATTGCAACAACGCAACCGGTGGTCCCGGCATGACAAGAGATCCTATCTCGGTACCGAATTTCCGTGCTCTGACCTTGCCAACTCCGGTCCTGACACCTGTAGAAGCAGCCAGGCTTGTTTTCGTCGACCCAGACGAAAATAGCGACAACGAAGAACGAAAGGAACCTCCTACCTCTAGGCTGATAGAAGTTCAAGAGGAAAGGCGGTAAGTGCACTTTCGTACTGCTATTTTTGTAGGCGGAAGCGTCACTAGGTGGATGGATAAGCGATACAATCCGTAAAATAAAGTGTTAATTGGTAACAACGACCGACGTAATCACAACCATACGTGTATACACTTGCGTTCAAAAATAGAGCACCTTCTTTTTAGTTTTTACTTATTTTTAGTAATCGATGTAAATTATTAATTTCGAATGAAATATATCTTTCTAGTAAAATTTGTAATATCTCAGCATTCCATTCTTCATCATTGAAATCTATCAACCTTCGCTATCGACGGTATTTCCTTTACTACATCGCTTCCACCTACTTTACAATCTGCTACGTTACAATCGCAACGAAAGTTACGTAAGGAATACAGAGATGAAGATCCTTGGAAATTTCCAGAGACTTCGCGGCTGTACATCAGGCCTGTCAGCCGACACGAGGCGAGAGTTACAGCTCACACCTTTACGAAGCGGCGCTACAAACACCAAAAACACCGACCACGTCAAAAATTCCTACGTCCGCGTCGGTTCGATTCGCTGACTTAGAAGAAGGTGAAGAATCGACGTCGGACTACGCGAGTATAGAAGCCCGTAGTCCCGGTGATCCACTGGCCGACGACGACTGGCAATCAGGACGAAAGAGCAAACAGTATCGCCCCATAGTTACCCCATCGACGATACGCGAAGGTCAATTCGGCTTTTGTAATCCAAATTACCTCGGACTGGATGAAACGAAGAGTCATCATCAGCAACAGCAACAACCTCAGGATGGCAAGTACGCGAGATTATTGAACAGTCCACCGGACAGTGTCTTGGAGGACGAACCGGGTAGATCGGCCTCGCAAACGTTCGCCGAATTACTAGAACTTCAAGAAATCAAAAGGGTACCAAGAGCGCCGCCTAAAAGTTTACCATTAGGCTCTCCGTCGAGGAGAGCAGTCAGTGCGTCGAGAGCCGAGAGACAACGAGCTAAGGTTGCTGCGGCTGACATCAAGGAAACCGAGACACCATCGTATGGACCAGCACCGCTTTATGTTTTTTTAGTTGGCGGGAAAGAAAAGGGTCAGGTGACGGTGTTCGCGAGGCCCGTTTCTTTGTGGAAATTGCAATTAGCACCACACATTTTTTAAAAACGATAAGTATGTTTATTGGTTTTATGCATTTTTACACGAATAGTTCCAATGAAATCGAGCGATCGATTTTCTTCGAAAGACTTGCCTGTTGCTCTTGAAGAGCGAACAATCGATAAACGCAATTTCCTAATGCCAAATGAAGACTGCAGGGGAAGAATACGATAAGCCAAATTTCACACTTTTTATAGGGAGTTTCGAGATTCGGCACGTTATCAATTCGCCTCGTGTTACCAAAATTATCTTTTTATTTGGTTTATAAAATTTTAGAATTATCGTTGTAATATCAAAATGTTGCTTTTGACTCGATAATTATATCTTTGTCTTACACAAAGCTTCGTCAACTCATCGTTAATTTTAAAAGATTTACATGTTTGAATCTAATAAATTGTAATCATGAGGTAACATCAAAATCAGAGAATCGTTAGAAATATACTTATTATATTCTTCACCTATGATCTCCAAATGTTACGTCGTTGTAGTTAGAGGAATTTCTTAGTCTTTTACTGCGTCCATTATCGAAGACAACGTATCTGTTTCGTTGACGTGCATTTACGTGCTTCTTAATAAGTTTAATTATAAAAAGTCTTCAGCTCTTTGAAGTATCGATATCGGAAATTATGCAATTAATATAATTTATCGTGCAATATCAAATGTGATTAGGACAGCGAAGTACTCGAGTTTGTAGCGACAGATTTTAAACTGAACATAGTTATCGTTATTTCAGTATCTTGTTTAAAATATTCTTCTTTAACTATATGAAACAATATTGCTTACATTAAACTATAATAATTTAATTATTTCCGTTTTATTGCTCGTTTACTTTGCTACTTACATTTAATAATAAATGTAGTAGTACACGAAACGTTTTACGGTAGATCAGTGAATGGAAACGCGTAGATACATGGAAAGTTCATATTGAACCGGCTCATTTAAGACGATTGTTCTACGGTTTTATTTATTCATAACGAAATAAGCAGTCATATGGAACAGATGTCCATACCAAAGCGCAAGTCAAACACGAGTGAAATGAATAACCAACCCTTTATCTACGAATGCGTCCTGTCAGTCTTAAGTGGTATACAATAAGTCTCATAGAATGTTATAAAAATTTACGATTAAGATCGATACGTTAGATCCTAGGTTTACCATAAATGATATAATTTTTCATACTATGGTAGATAGACGTGTAATACGGAGTGCTAGATTATTCAAATTTTTTGACGCGATATTTAAAGATGTAAAATAATAACATCAGAAAATACGCCCGATCTGCGCTTAACTGCCATCGACTGTGAACACGGATATGCATAGAAAATAAAATAGAATTAATATCCATAAGTTCGAAGTGTAACGATCGACGTTAAAAGCATTCTGAATATTAATGGAAATCGGTGTGTGATTGTGCCCAATGTGAATAATTAAAGTACGTTTCAATTATTCTGTGGAGATTAGATTTTTATATAAAAAAAAAAAGATGACTCTAAGTGAAATTTCGTCGGTAAACGTGAACTAGAGTAGAATCTAAGGAAGCTATCAATGAAGATAACTGTGTCGAGTTTTTCTTTTAATTTCATCACGAAAGGAGACACTTGTAACGCGCGAAACGTACAATCGTATATAAAAGAAAAACTATTGTGTTCCAAGACGTTTTAGCGAATATAAAACAAAGGTACGAATCATTGAAGTCAAAAAGTCTCCACTATGATTATATTTATGACGGTAGCGTATCATAGATCCGGTATATATATGATAAGTGAAAGAAACGATAAAATATGGGAGGTCTCTTGTTCATGTAGAGTTTTTATGCCCGCAAAGGCCCAATACATGTAATCCATCCATATAGTAGCAAAGGTCAACGTGGCACCTCATAGGCTGAATATTAAAAATCATAATTTTTAGTCATTTTTAAAGGTACAATAATAATAATTTTAATTTTAGATATACTTACAAATAGGAAAGGTTATTTGGTTAAGAGTTAATTTTACACGTAAAATGGTTTAAGATAACAAAGCTACGTTTGGTTAACGGGCATGTGCAATATGTATAGGTGCATATTAAGTATCCTTTGTTGAATTAAACGCTCTGTTTAGTAAGAATATTTGGTAATATTCAGCTAGAGGCCGCAGGCACCCGAAAAATTAAAGTTTTCCATTCGTAGCACTAGTCAATTTTACATTTCACAAAATCAGTGTACAAACGTTAAGATAAATGTTTTTTCGTGGTGTCATTTTTCTCCTAGAATCTCCTAACCTAGAATTTGTTCATTTTCAGATATACATATTAGTATGTACAGTATTAATCCATGATCCATTTTTGCATTGTATGCATGATCGTTGCCCATAATCTTGACCATTTTGCCAAGCAGCTAGTAACCATAGTTAATTAATTAGTCGTACGAAGTATACATACTAGTATACCGTCGTCGAACTTTCGATTGTCCTACGTACATGTTCCATATTTAAGACGAGTTCAAACGATTCCGTATGACGTGCAGTTTAATTTAACGAGTTGGAAATTTTG
Organism: Bombus vosnesenskii; assembly: GCF_011952255.1. NCBI lineage: Eukaryota > Metazoa > Arthropoda > Insecta > Hymenoptera > Apidae > Bombus > Bombus vosnesenskii. The sequence continues at coordinate 587,575 of NW_022883036.1, forward strand.
CGGTTTAAAATGAAAATGAAAGCGAAGCATTGCATATTTTAAATAATTAACATTCCCGCGTCATTATTATTTTAAGTTGTACGTATGCGTAACGCAGTCTGATAGTCAATTATAATCGTGTCATTAAATATGTCCGTTGCCAAATAATACTTCTCTTGAGAACGTCATGCCTCGTTAAAACGAGATTCAGAGTATAAGCTCGAAGACGTGGGTTAAACCCGAAAAAAAAAGAAATTGAGAAAAAAAAAAAGAATAACAGTGTAGCTGATTTGAGTGCCTGTAACTTCATGCAAATATATGCATCTCATATTTTTCTGCGCATGAACGATTTTTCGGAAAAAACAATTCACTGTGTTGTCTTCTGGCTTATGCTTCTCTTTAAAGTTACCAGTGACTACATGTCGTACAAACGAGGAAGTGAAACATGGAAGTAAAATAACAGTAAAAGGCGGCATTATGATATAATATGCCGATAGAAGGAAAATAAATCGCGTGTTGTTCCAGTGGAATTTCATATCACAGAACGCAGTATTTTTTCAACGAGTAAGCCTTGAAGCAGATGACCCGCACTCTGATTTTTTCTATGTTAAATGTCAGACAATATATGTATGTATATTATATGTACATCTATTTATATGTCTCCATTTAAATGAATAGCTACGAGGATTAACACCATTTTGTAAATATGGTGATGACAAAAGTATCGTGTAAGTTATCAACATCTGTCCAACATATAAAGATTTTATTAATTATTGCTATCTTTGAACTATAAGTTAACGTAAAACAAATAACTAGATTTGTATGAATCGTTAAGTTACATACAGTACTTTGTTTTAACGCGACAAATGTATTATTTATTATTTGCATTCGAGTTTATGTATGTAACTATTAATCATAAATACCATAATCAAATTGTGGTATTGATATAGTTTGATAAAGTGAAATACAATAATTTAGTATCAGCCACACGTCCTAGTTTATATTTTTAAAAAATGTCAATATACTATAGGGTAAATACCTTCTGTAGTTTACTCAAAGGCAGTTCCGTCGATTACGGAGGAGACCACACATTCTCATTTTCATTTCACACACACACACGTACACATGAACACACACAACCATTCCTGCCCTGACCTCCGACACAAGGGCGATATTGATAAGGCTTTAATTATAAATCACATGGCATTGTAGCCTTGAGGTGACTGGCAGCACTGCCCTTGAATTAGCTAGCGAAAGGATTGCCCTATAAACTATATATTCTACACGGCCATATAAATGATTCACATGACCGTAATCTTCTACCCTTCCATTTTACCTAAAGTCCAAAAATATCTATATCTACTAGTAACTAGTAACGAACGGCCAACCATTTACAGCAAAGAACTTTCTTTGGAGAGTAAAAAACGTCCCTAGGATATGGCGCGCAGTTTGATCAACTTATTTTCATAAGCAAAAATGCATCAAGACAGTTGTGCAGTAACGTATGTTACATTCGAGAGACTAATTCACAAGGTTCGATTTTAAAGAAAATTTAAACTGAAATTTTAGTTGGGGTTATATTTAGCCAGAAATAATCTTCGCGAAATTCGAAAAAATTTTATATCAAAGAAAAGGAAACCTTATTGACGAAGTTACCGTTGAAATCTATATAAGGCAAATTGCAGAAGAACAAAATAGAATTTCGAGTGTGCTGCTCAGTAGTAAAAATGTGCTTTTTACCGGCAGCGCGTATAGCGGCATATCTGTAAAGTAAATATGTAAAATATAAATATATTGGAATGGAATATTCATAGAAACCAATTATTCTTTGATAGTTTATTAAAAAAAGTAAAAGTTTTTACATCTTACTGCATACAGTGATAGTAACAAAGCATAAATACATTTTATTTTTCTCTCTGTCTAATAAATCACACATTTAATAATTTCATTTACATCAGTAATCATCGACAGTTATTTCTATCGGTGGTATATAACGCCACGTATGTCCAGCGTTTATCAATTCCGAACAAAGAACTGGCGTATTTGGAGTTGACTCTTTACTACTACATTGAATATCTATTTTATACTGTCCAGCTGTAAAGAATACTACACGACATTCGTGATAAACTCGTCCATATTCCTGTAACTAAAAAAGAATAGAGAGAAAGAGAAGGAAATGCAATTATTAGGACTGTATATATTTTTATCACTAAAATAACTTACTGCTGGAAGCATGACTCTATTTGCGCCAGCAATGGATAATCTCGTTTCTAATTGATAATTATTTACACCATTATGGTGATCTTGATAAAAATTTATAGTTAACATAAGATCACTTAGTGGATGTTCCAAAGCATTACATATCCCTATTCCGACACTAACGCATTCACCTAAACTACACGTAAGTTCATCTTGTGCCTTTACAGTTACATCGTTTATTTTGATTTCTGAAAAACATTTATCAATTTAATATAGGGTAGTTAAAGGATCATAATTATACGACAAATAATTATTCAAACATACCCCATTGTAAGGGACTCATTCTAACGAGATCCAACATATCTTGGGTGAGAGTGATGCCAGAAAGGGTTGCTTTACCGATCGATTCCGTGCCCAATAATTGCCACCGTAGGTCAACTAATGAAGCTATATGCTCGGAACAAACTTTTTGTAGTTCTCCGATATCACCTGCCCCATTTAACTATCAATAAAACAGAAACTACTTGTTAATTGTAAGATTTCTTAATTGTAATATGAATAAAAGATATTCTTTATTACCATTGATAATTTATTAAGTGGACATCTATCAACCGGTACAGGAATTCTACAAGGCTCTTTACCCTCCATGTATATACATTTAGTTTGTGTATAATGCAATTCCATTTCATGATTAGTCATATTTGTTAAATCTAACACGAGATAAAATTGTGACGGCCTGGAAATATACGTATACGTATTTAGATCGAAATATGAGATACGACTCTTTCGTTAAGCGCTTACGTTTCTGCTGGAAGTACATCCCAATTTGTAATTTGTACACTAGGCAACATCTCAATTGTGATAAAAACTGATGATATACGACAATAACCTGCCGTTAGACCTGTACCACCCGAATACTTTATTTTCAATTGCCCTTCGACAACATTTGAAGTATGTAATGGAACTGCGAGCTTGGATAAACGCGAACTTGCCAAAGAAGAATGGCCCGAATGAGAACTTAAACCTGATCTGAATGAGGAAGTTAATTCGGATTGTCTCTTTGTATGCGACGGGGAACTTAATCTAGATGGTAACGAGCTGTGTCCTGAATGAGACATTAAGCTGCTCGGCTGACTGAGATACGTACTGCTGCTAATATCTAAAAGATATTTAATATATAATAATTTATTACACTGTCATTGTATTGAAAGAAAAAGATAGACGCAATTGATCATATTACCATTTCGCGATGTAGGTGCTATAAAATCTGTAGCCGCATATAAATACAATGTAAGACTGGCATTAGCGCCGGGTTGTATGGGTAACTGTGCCATAAAATTTTTATCGCTCCATTTAAATATTTTACTTTCGAGTAATGTGTCTAATGTTGATTGTATTGATAGTTCGATTGTTTCGATAGGAACTTGGCCAATATTTGTAATTGTTACAGTACATTCGGCACTACAGCGTAGAAATGGCTATTAGCTTCCAGTCATATATTTGTTATTATAATTATTTATAATAGACATACCTTTCTCCACCATATAGTGATATACTTGCGCTAGTCACTATATTATCTCCGGAGCTAAAGCTTGCAGTTTGAGGTAAACTTGTGACTACTTCTATTCTTGGTAAAGCTGGAACTACCTCGACAGTATATTGAGAGTGAACCATTCCCTCCATATACCTTAATCTACAATTTGATTTCACCCCTAATGTATGCGTACTAAAGCCGAGAATCTCTAAATCTCCAATTTCTTTAGGCCTGCCCGCTAATGTTACCGCAATTGGTCCTGATTCAGCAGGAAGCGTAATACTTTCGGGAATTGACTCGAATACTACACCATTTGTAAGAAGCCTCATATTGGAAACGTGAAGTTCAAACGGTAAGGGATTAATAAGTTGCATGGATACTTCGCAAATATCACCTTCTACCCATAAATAATCTGTAACCATTTATATTTGTTATATAGTAAATTATAAATAATATAATTTTGTAGGCAACATCTAGTCGATCCATGCACGTACCAACTTTACTCTTAGATATATTTTTCCTCTCTAAAGATCCAAAGTTAATGGGTGTAAATAAAAATGGGCCATGATCTTCTTTGACTCTTTCAATTTTTTGAGGTTGAAGATGAGGTTGCATATTTTTTAAAATAAATGATTTAGTTTTTGGAATATTCGTTAAATTAGCAGGCGGTATAACTGTACCAGAATCTAAAACCTATTGGGAATAATTTTACTTTCAACGCTGAAAACGTTATCCTAACATTTTCCTAAAACTTACGAGAGGTACGGGAGCGCCTTCGCATTGTTGAGATACATTTTGAAGTTGCAAAGCGGTTTCTTTACGTTCATTAGGAGTTAAGTAATTGTACATCGTTTGAAGTAGAAATGTCATGTGTCTCGTCGCCAATGCTGGATTACCCATGCGATTAGCGGCAGTAACAAGTTCATTTATTACCTGAATTTGTATAACTGGCCAGCCTCTATGGTTTTCTATACAAACAAATTTTCCCTTAACGCTAACGCGTTACGACACGATGCAAAATTATGTCATAAAAAAAATTACCAGGAGACATATCAACAGGATCTAAGGACAATTTAAATCCAGAAGTAGCTTGTAACATTAAATTATAACACTGTTGCCAATCTGGATTAGGATTATTTTGAGATACATGTCTTGTTGCAGCTAATCTTAGACAAAATGATGCTTTTCTTATAAAACCAAAACTTGTGTATAAATCTGATAATGTAGTGAACCGATCAATCTAAAATATTGTATAATTTCTTGTTATTGTCATTTAGTAAATTAATAACATTCTCGCGTAAACTACATACTTTTTCTTGCTCACTTAATGGTAAATTTATAAGTATGACATTATTTAAGTATGAAGCAGCTTGTAAAGTACAATTTTGCTCTATTGAAATTCTTGTAGCCTTAAAGCTAGCTTCTGTCTCAATTATTCCAGCATATTGATATTTACTGTAATGTACTATTGCCTCGCGATACTTTTTTGATATTTCTTCAGGTAGCAAAATATGTGGCATATTACTCTTTACCACCTCTATAGCTGGGGGTGATAGCAAAGTTGCCACAGCTTGTGAACCTCTTCTATATATAGTGAAATATTATCCATTCTTTATCCAAAGCATTAAATTTCCATTTCTGAAATTAATTTGTTCTATACATACCTCTGCTTACCTGGACTTCCTTCCTGAAGAGAAGAGTTTCTCTGCAATGGAAGACTTCTACACATATTTGGATATAGCACTAAAGCAGATGCAGCACATAAACCTTCGAATGCTGCTCCTAGCCACAACCAATCGTTTACAGCTTGTAGTACGCTAGCTGCAGAATTATAATTGCTCAAAGCATCTGCTGGTAGACCAGCTTGGAGACATAAATCACCCAAATGTTTTGTCATGCGACCTACACATCTTTTTCTATTATTCCTAGATTCAAGATCTAATCCTATAAAATCTTTCTTTTCAAAAGGAGCTAGTAAAAGAGAGACCCGGTCTATCTTTTCTCTTGATCTTTCTAATCTTTTGGATTCCAAAATCCAGAATAAAGAATTGAGGCACTCCATTACATGAACTTCGAGATCAGGACATGTCTCGTCTGTATAAAACACAGCTCTGGTTTTGAAATTCGAAGGTGTACTATATGATGCTGGTGGTTCATGAGCGTTATTTGATTCTAATGGCCCAAAAAGAATAGCACGTGAATCATACAATGTTGCACTGTACTTTACTTTTAAAGTCTCATGGACTCTGCACAACTCGTTTAACTCCACTTGATTGTCATATTTGCCAAAAGTAATTAACCCTAACAATCTTCTGTGAGTTTGAAAATCTCCCCAATCGTTATTTTCAACAGGATGTTCTCTAACGAATCTAGCAAGAATTTCGCGCGTTCCACCAGTAGAATCGGCCACAGAGAATCTGCTGCCTGCTTTCATTATTCGTTCACATAACCTGGTAATAGTCTTCTGTTTGATTTGTGTGCCAATAGGCCTCAAAAGTAGAAGCAATGCTGCATGATCATGAGCAGTTTGCTCGTAATCAGGATGAGACATCTTGTTGTCGGGTACCGGACTCGACAAAATAACACTAATAGCCGAGCGCATTTATATCACTCACTTCCTAGTAGTACTTTACGGTACCTAGGTTTACATAGATAATAACTTTGCCTGCGGTATTACGGATATATAATTCTTTAATCCGACAATTATATCCCGCGTTCATCATAACAATATTTAATACTACATTTCACTTTGATAATTGTTGTGTTACTACACTTGCAGGGACGACAAATAAAACACACACTGCCATGTTTAAGGCATATCAAATGCGCGTGCGTTATGAGATGTTTATCATATTTATATTACATACGTATTAGCAGAGGAAATTAGTAATCATAGAGGAACGAAAACTTATTAAAGAACACAAAATAAGGATAAGAAATGACAAAAATATAAAGAATGAGAAAGGAACAAAGCAAAATATAGGTATTGAGTAACTTTTAATTCTACGGAGTATACATTTTATTTAAAGTTTGTACAGAATTGGCACATTGCTAATATACAATACGAAATATTATATTTTTACCTAAAGATTCTATGAAGATTATATCAATAGAAAAAATAGATATGATAAAATATTACATAAATGTAATAAAAAATCAGAGATTAAAACTGTAATGTGCAGTTTTTATACTATGGAAATTGTTTAAATATGCACAAACATATCGAATATAATTAAGCGTCATTGTTTAAAATACTTTCATATAAATTGAATTGTTAAAAAAGGATATGAACCTTTTTTTTAAAAGAATTAACAAATATTCTTATTTAAATAACAAAGATACCCTGGACATAGTAATAAATAGTGGTTATATTCCAAATAATAAAATGAATAAGCATTACATATTTGTTAGGTATTATGTAAATATGAAAAACGATCTAAATATACTTTTATATATTACCATTCCTTTTATATATGATAAATAATGAAAACTTCCAACTATTCCCATTAACTTTTTAGTTAAAAAAATCGAATAATAAGTAATATAAAGATATTAATTTTTTTAATATGACTTATATCTTTATCTTTTTATTATATCTTTTTATATATGTGGAATATAAACGCACTACTATACCTGATTTATATATAGTAATTGTAATATGAAAGACGTACATATATATCTCTAAAAAAATAAGATATAAAATTAACTTTAAAATACGAATTCAAGGCTATTTTAAAAATCTGGTGTAGAATGGTCCATAAGTGTTTTCAACAAACTGTTGTTCATTCTGAAAAATATTATTTCGATAAAATATTTGCAATATAGTTAGACATAATGTTATATACTAACGAAAATATACTTTTTGATCATGTGGTCAAAAATATACGATGGAATAATCGTCAACGTGATTATACTCCCGCCTTTCCCAATCTCTTCCGTGACTTCTTTGTCTTTTAACCCTATAACATTCTAAACCATTTTGTGAAAAAGATATTATTCGAACTTATTAACCGTAATACACATATAAATTTATTATGTCATAACAAACCTTTCCGTTAACTTCTAATATTTGATGATTTGTTAAAAGTCCATTTTTAGCAGCAGAAGAATCTTTAATTAAAGAGACTATCTTTCCGTTTCTGAACTGAAATCCGATATATTTTATCCTATCCTTGTGCATTGTTACTGTGCGTTCAAATGGTCTAGAATTGACAAAATTTAATAAAAAAATAGTAAGATTATAATTTTACAGACTAAAAAGAATATGTAACTGACCTGTCCCTTACTATTACTTTAATGCCATTAATGTCAGCGTTTTTGAGCATTTTGTGAACTTGTTCCATTGTATATCCAGCAACAGAGACATCATTGATACTCAAAATTTGGTCTCCAAATCGTAACCCAGCAAGTGCAGCAGGCGAATTTTGCCTTACTAGGCATACGAAAATGCCATTATCTACATTATTAACTCTCATACCAATTTTACCATCTTTATCCTTGCATAATATCAACTATAACGATAAGATAAAAAAATTATTCCTTTTCAAGATATAAGATACTAATATTTTATATATATCATATAACATAAATATGGAAAATTACTTACTTCTCTTATACCATTTGTAACTTGTGCTCTCTGTAATCCTAAAGACTGGCCAGATAATGGTGCAACCATACCTGCTAAAGGACCTGAGGTTACAGGTGTACGTACCATCATCTGAAACATAGATTTTTTATAGTTATTTTGCTGTAAATTGTAAGTTAGTTAAAGTCCTATTATATCACTTACATTCCGTTTAACACGAGAATATTCGGGCATATTTTGTGCTATCATTTCTTCAGTAAGTTCCAAACCCATATATTCTCCTAATGAAGGATATAACATATTAGAAAGGGTATTATGCGCAGGTGCAGATGGCTCAGTTTGTTCTTGCGATATAGGTAAAACATTGTGTTGTGACTCCATTTGTAGTTGAGCCTGCAAATATGACATAAATTAGTATGTAAATTAATATGTTGGATTAAGGTTGGAATTTTGGGCGTTTGATGAACCTTCACTCGAATTTAGTAATAACAGCGATCGGATAGTCGAAATGTTGATGACAACGAATGGAACGAACCTGAGTTCGATAACGAATTCACGGTCAACGGGATGACGAATACGAAGTGATACACATATGACTTAATGTACAATTAAAACTTATCTAAATGAACTGATCTGCAGTCCAAGTGGAACTGCCCTTGTATATTCTTCTCCCCACCTCTCGGGTTAATATTTGTTTTTAAGGAGAGCTATATAATTATCCCATACCTCTGTCAGGTACACGTCTCTCCCGTGACCGTAGCTACGTTCAGTGACCCGTTATGTCACTTCGAGCCCAAGCCCATTGTCATAAAATCGGATTAGAACACTAAAACTATTTCTTAGTTTTTTTACTTAACTGTAGCTATAATAAAAGTCTGGACTAGGATATTGGGGTTTTTCCCAACATTCCAAAAGGGAAGTCCCGATGTCCTTTCATCCCCGAAATATAATATATAATATGTGAAATAATGGATAACTTTACAGTTAAAAATATATATAGCTAGAAGTTTGATCTTACCTTCATCATATGATCCACCTTCAAGTCTTCGAGAGTTGGATACAGAGACATTTTGTATAGATTTTGCTGAAAATAAGTATACCTATATAAAATATGCTTTTACGGAACAATTTGTTTGTTAATTGTGAAATGAGGCAATAAACAAGGATGTAAAATTATTTATCGCAATTTAAAACAGTGACAGTATAAACAAAACAGAAATAGATGTATGAAATTTAAAACATAGTAAATATGCAATAATATATATGATATCGTAATTCAGCCGACGATCATCTGCATACCGATGCGATGAATGTACTGGATATCTAAGACATCTTGCACAAATGTTTATACCTAGATACAAGTTTAAATACTACACCTCTAAAAAGATGATTAATAAAATACGATACTCCTATCACGATGCACAAAGCCTCTGGTCAACGTTTCACTACTTTATGTAAAAAACACGAAATTACACGTCTTATACGTCATGAGAGGCACTTGAAGCATCATTGATAACCTACAAGTGATGAACAAAACAGCTCTCCCAATGGGATGTGTCAACGTCGATTCCGTTAGGGCAATTTAGTGATTGGTTTACGCTGTTGCATATAACGTGCAATCAGAAGCTATTGGCTTACCATTGCCTCTACGTTTCATCACATGTACGATCTCTATTTGAGTGACCAATGATCTTCCAAATTCTCTTGTAACCGCGCCAAGGCGCATCTATTTAAAAATACATCCATCATATCAATGATTTCATTAATAAGGTTAAGTCAAATAAGTTATACACCATTTTTTATTCTTCGACAAACATACATTTACTAGAGTATTGATATTCGCACACATAAATTTTAATTAACAGCTACTTTGTTCTAAAAGTTCTTAAGTTACAAGATATTCTACACTTTAATAATCGTATAATTTTCTAAAGTAGGGATACGAAGAGATATTTTACATGATTGTCAAATATTCATGATGCAATTCTGTATTGAATTATAAACCGAGATCTAAAGCGAATATGATAGAATTTACACAAGAAAAATATTAAAAATTTGTGGAATTTTTAAAAAGGAGGTACAAAATGGAATGAAATGTATTTATCGGTTGGCATAGATAAGGAAGAAGTGAAAGAGCCGGTAAACTCGTAAGACGTGGCGATTGGCTTCAACTTCGTTGACAAGTTAAAGAAGGAATTGTATAAAGGTGGGGGAAAATAGAATACGGTAGGGGAACAGCGGGTTGTTGGCTAATACGTAGGTAGTGTTCAATGGTGAGGCCTCCGTGCGGGCCGTGGTGAACCAACAGGTGTTTCGAACTTGGCAGTCGCGGTACCGGTTATCTTTATTTTCTATTAGTGTTCATATTCACACCGGTATCCCTTTCACTGACGAATATACGTCGAATTACGTCGTGGTATATTTGGCGCGAAGAAAACATAATATGATGTCGGAGACCGTTGTGACAATGGACGGTTCCAGCAATAACGCCAGCAACAATCCTCGACAGGTGCCTACCGTAAAGACGGAACCGGTTCAACCTAACCCTCTGTTAGGCATTACGTTGAACGTGTCCTACTTCAGAACGATACCTGGTATCATTAAACTCGCACAAGTAGTAAGTAAAATCTATCGACCATACTTCGGTAATTAATCTTCTTCTGATTAAAATGCAAGATCTAATTAATCAAACAGCCAGAATTAAACGTGGTTATTAATCATTAATAAAACAAGGTAGCGCTGATTGTAATCTAAAATTTTTTCAATAATAATGATTAATGATATTTTTGATATCTTCGCATATGATAAAAACAAACAATATCGGAAAAATTAATGTATTGTAAAATTTATCGCACCGAGTATTTCGATTTCCTTGCATTCGTGTATTTTTCAAACAATGTGATAGATTAAGTATGTAGTATTATGCAACTGATTCTATACAATACATTCATGTTGATAAAAATAGAATAACACGTACTAGTAAATCTCAGACGCATGTTTGTTCCACGTTTCAAAGATATAGGTACATATCGTACACACACAAGATATAAGTACACATCGTGTTTTTCAATGTGTGTTGCAAAGTAAGAACAGCTACTATGTCGTTTAGACGGAGTTTTATTTTTGCGATGTTGTTAATCCCATTGGAGTTTGGCTAACATTCATCATCGTTTTTGCTACTACGATCCTATTATCTTTCTGCACGGTATTGTTATTTTAAACACGTATCTTTTTCAGCATTGCGCAATTTCGTGTCTACTAAATACAACTTACTTTTCCGAGCATGCAGTAAAGAGATTTACTATCATTTAAAAAGTAAGGGAACATACGTAGTTTCGAATTTCGTTTACACCGTAACGTTGAACCTGCAACGGCATAACTACATAACGGTAATCTGCTCACGGAACGATTAACGAACTATCATCCACTATCTTGAAACAGTAATAATAATTTCTTATAAAATCCGTTTCCATACGAAGATTAGAGAAAGAACACGGTAAGACACAATTTCCATTTTTTGCAGGGGAACAGTTTTAAAATACATTACTTAGATTGCTATCATATCCATGTTATCACAATTATCTTTTTATTTAATTTTGGCACAAACATTTTTCCTCCTTTCTCGCCGCAAATATTTCTCTTGTTAAGAAGATTAATATATTAAAAGATATTAAAAGATATCGTTTGTCTTAAGTTACATATACCTTTGTCTTCTACAATATTTCCTCAACTATATCATTGAATTTAACAGATCCTTTCAGCTATTAGCTACTGCGTATTAAAATATTCCTTTTTCTAAATTATAAAATGTCATTAAAATAGAAATATTAATAAAAACGAGCTGATTGTTTTTGATTTTCCGGCTGCGTAATGGATTCCTCTTCGAAATCGACGGTACCGTTAAGTGATCAGCATCAGCAAGCATCGTTTCTCTTTGGTTCACGCACGTGCAATCAGAGACACGCCCGCTGACGTTTTCCGGTTTATATTTGCTCGTAAATAGATGCGCATTGTTTTCTATCTATCGAAATAAATGAGCTAATTTATGTTGCGAGATATAAGCAAAAAAAGTATACATATGACAAATCCTGACGGTGATTTTGCAGCAGTGCGATTAAATTACTAGCAG